>NC_091977.1:238145870-238461766 GCF_044704955.1 Pristiophorus japonicus | reverse complement strand
CCTTACCTCCCCCAGTTGGTGTAGGTGAGGGAGGAGGAGCCCAGCGGGAACAAAGGGCGGGATGTTAGAAAGGATGACCCTCTGCACGGTCGCCTCGAGAGGGTCCACCGGCAGGACCGTCCCGCCCATCGTGAGCCCCTTTTCGAGGGCCAGGGACACCGCCCGCTCCGACCCCAGGAAGAATACAGCCTTCCCAGACATCTTGGAGGTTGCGACAATGGCCGAGGGGCCGACTACCCCAGCCATCGTCCGCACGCACTCCTCGATGCTCATTGTGGGGTGAGTGTAGCTCTTGACCCCGTGTTTTTTTGTTATAAGTCTGAAAGGTGGCAGGTGTGGATGGGGTCGCCATCACAGGGTCCCTTTAAGGGCTACACCCACCCCAAAGTCACAGGCCTTAATGGTCTTTAATTGGCCTCGTTGGTGTTTTGAGCAGAGGGAGCTCTTAATGGGGCACACCTCTCCCCGAGTTAACGAATGGGGAGGGGCCTTGCTCCCTCTGCTCAGTTGTCTTAATTAACTTTAATTTAAGGAGGATAGGGGCTCTCAGAGAGAGAGGGGAGAGACAGAGAGAGTGACAGAGAGAGAGTGAGGGGGGTAGGAAAGAGGGAAGCTGCGAGGGCAGGTCTCCCCTCACAGCGATGGGTGGGCGTTTTTCTGGGGTGCACTCCCCAGATGATGGAAAAAAAAAACAAGACACAGTCCTTATAGATGGTCTTCGGGTGGGGGGAGAAGATGTCTTCACCTGGGGCAGCTGGAGCCACCTAGGCACACACTCCCAACGATGTTAAATCGGGTGATTAGTAATATTTCAGCCAGGTAGCTCCAGCTATCCCAGGCTAGGCAATGGGGGAGGGGTGCTTCAGTGGTGTGTGGGGCCTAGCTGTAAGCAAGACCCCCACACACACTTCCACACACACACACACCCCGCGATGTTCCGGCCCTCGAGATGGTCTTCTTTCCTCCCCCCACCGATACAACAAAGTCTTTCGGGGAATGCACCAAAACACACCCACCTGTCGAAGATTGTAGAAATGGCTCTCATTCCTTCCACACTGGATGGTGTTTTCTCAGGTTGTTCTTTCCCCCTTTCTCCAACTCTTTGTAGTAGTAATAAGTTGATACATTTTCTGCTCTCCTCCTCTCCCTTTGGACGTTGAAATGTAGTAAGCCAGCCCCTTCCTCCTCTTCCTGGGCTGGTCTCAGGGCTCACTCCAGGCTTTCCAGGCAGGAGCTTTAGCAGCACGCTCCTTCTCTCACCACAGCACAGCTCCAACTGAATAGGCCACGCCTCCAAAGTTCCACCATTGGTCCACAGATCCCCTGAAAGTAGCAGACCAGTTGGATAAGGTGGTTAAGAAGGCATACGGAATGCTTGCCTTTATTCGCCAAGGCATAGAATTTAAGAGCAGGTAGGTTATGCTTAAATTGTATAATACTTTGGTAAGGCCACAGCTGGAGTACTGTGTGCAGTTCTGGTTGCCGTATTATAGGAAGGACATGATGCACTAGAGAGGGTGCAGAGGAGATTTACTAGGAATGGGGAACCTTAGCTATGAGGACAGATTGGATAGGCTGGGTTTGTTCCCATTGGAACAGAGGAGGTTGAGAGGAGACCTCATCGAGGTGTACAAAATATTGAGGGGTCTGGACATAGTGGATAGTAAGGGTCTATTTCCATTGGTGGAGGGGGCTTTTACGAGGGGCTATCGGTTTAAGGTGGTTGGTGGAACGTATAGAGTGGATTTGAAGGGGGGCTTCTTTACACAGAGGGTTGTCGGGATCTAGAACTCACTGCCTGGAAGAGTGGTGGATGCAGAAACCCTCACCACTTTTAAGAGATGGTTGGATGGGCAATTAAAGTGCCATAAACTACATGGTTATGGACCTAGAACTGGTAATTGGGATTAGACTAGATGACTTTTTGTTGATCGGCGCAGACATAATGGTAAGTACTGCAGGGAATAGAATATGGCCAGGGTGATCTCCTGGACTAGTTTCGATGGGTCAGAGAGGAATTTTCCCAGATTTTTTCTCCCTAAATTGGTCTGGGTTTTTATCTTGATTTTCTACTATTGGGATATTTTTAGTGTCTGATACAAAGTGAAGACTGATACAAAATATTTGTTCAACGTCTCTGCCATTTCCCTGTTCCCCATTATTAATTCACCAGTCTCATCCTCTAGGGGACCAACATTTACTTAGCCATCCTTTTCCTTTTTATGTACCTGTAGAAATTCTTACTATCTGTTTTTATATTTCATGCTAGTTTACTCTCATAATCTATCTGCCCTCTCTATCAATTTTTTAGTCGTTCTTTGCAGACTTTTAAAAGTTACCCAATCCTCTGGCCTCCCACTAGTCTTGGCCACCTTGTATGCCCTTATTTTCAATTTGATACCATCCCTTATTTCCTTAGTTCGCCACAGATGGTTATCCCTTCTCTTTCCTTCTCATTGGGATATATTTTTGTTGCAAGTTATGAAATAGCTCCTTAAATGTCTGCCACTGCTCATCAACCGTCCCACATTTTAATCTATTTTCCCAGTCCACTTTAGCCAACTCTGCCCTCATACCTTTGTAATCTCCTTTATTTAAGTTTAGGACACTGGTTTGAGATCCAACTTTCACACCCTCCAACCGAATTTGAAATTCAACCATGTTATGGTCACTCATTCATAGAGGATCCTTTAACACGAGATAATTTATAAATCGTGCTTCATTACACAGTACCAGAACTAAGATAGCCTGGTTGGTTCCTCAACATACTGTTCAAGGAAACTATCCAGGATATATCCTATGAATTCTTCCTCAAGGCTACCCTGGCCAATTTGCTTTGTCCAATCAATATGAAAGTTAAAATCTCCCATGATTATTGCCGTTCCTTTTTTACAAGCTTCCATTAGTTCTTGATTTGTACTCCGTCCAACAGTGTAGCTACTGTTAGGGGGCTTATAGACTACACCCATCAGTGACTTTTTCTCCTTATTATTCATTATCTCCACCCAAACCGATTCAACATCTTGATCTTCTGAGCCAATATCGTTTCTCACTAATGCACTGATCTCATCCTTTATTAACAGTGCTATCCCAACTGTTTTTCCTTTCTGTCTGTCCTTCCAAATTGTCAAATATTCCTGAATATTTAGTTCCCAGTCCTCGTCATCTTGCAACCACCTCTCTGTAATGGCTATCAGATCTTACCCATTTGTATATATTTGTGCTGTCAACTCATCTATTTTGTTATGAATGCTACGTGCATTCAGATAAAGAGCTTTTTAATTTGTTTTTTTACCATTTGTCCCTGCTTTGACCCCACTTTCTGATTCGCTGTTATGTTTATACATTCTGTCCCTTCCTGGCACGCTCTGGTTTTCATTTCCCCCAGTGCTACCTTGTTATAGCAGCTATTTGGATGAGGTAATCTAGAAACATACAGATTCTCATGCAGCCAGAGTGAAAGACAGGGGTGTTAGCATTTGACATGGCTTGACCAGCCACTCGACTTGAGCTCATAACCTGTGCTGTCGTGAATTCTTAGGTCTTGAATCATGAATGTTACCAAAGGAATAGTATGTTTATTCATATGAAAGTCAATAAGTTCATATGAAAGCCGAAACCCTCCCTGGTGGCCCAGTGGACCGAACTAAAATATTTGCAGAGCTCCTCCTTTAAGTGAAGGGGAGAGATGCGGTGACACACATGCGTCATGACATCATCACCACTCCATTGATTATTGACAGCGGCGGTGACTTTGTCCCGCTTCCACTTTCATCCCTCTTGTTGGAGATCTGCTGCTTACAGCCCCACTTCCGCTCCCATTACGACCGACTTCTGGTCCGCTTCGAAAAAAAACGACAAAGAGCTGACGTTTGCGAAAGAGGCGACCTCATCCGACGCGACGGTGAAAACACTTCAAAAATGGTAGGTGCTCCAGGTTTCGGGCGGGCCTGAATTTCGGCCCCAGTGTCTGTTCTGTTCGTCCATGCATTTTTTTTTCCTTCAATGCAAAAATTGTATGGAATTTTATTGGACATTATTAAATGAAAGTTTCCTAATTTTAAGTGAATATTTGCCCAATGGGGCAGAAGGAATTTCATGATGTGACAAGTGAACCCCTTGGGCTCTTAAGGAGAGTCACAATGGATTCTGTTCCGTTTGTTTTAAATAGGTGACCATCAGGAAGAAGGGGTGGAATTGGCAATGCAGTTTAAAGGGGTTAGTGGATTGTGCCTGAGGGATATCGGGAGGGCACACCACCGTAACCGACTACACCTGGCCCCAACTAAACCTCAGGAGTGGGAGGTGGGAGCCCAGGTAATGGAACAAAACTATGCAAGGGTAGGAGTTTTTGAACATGGGATTTTATAATATCGTTGATAAAGCTTGTCCCATGGTATACGCAGTCCGGTTACTAAAGAGAATTAAATGGTTTCATATTAACCAGATGAAGCTTTTTCAGCCCACTAGCAGATCACCAGGATGACAAGAAATGATTATGAGCATGATGAGCGCATTCATCCTCTCCAGTAGGATAAGGCGGAAGGGGTGCCTGATAGGATACCCCCTCCTAATCAGGTACCGTATGATTCAAATTAAATGAACAAGGGAGCTGGAAGAACTCCCCAGTCCCAGATCTGGAACCACCTCCTGTCCACAGACATGCCTCGCAAACCCCTCTAACCCCATGAAGTTGTAAGAGACATATTGGGAATGGTAGAAGTAGGCATAACCTAGGGTATAGGACCAGGGTACCATTCCAGAGGCATGGTAACTATACCACTGTGACCGTCCATTATATCAAGGGATGCAAGGACGGGAGCATGGTTGTACAAGCAGTAGAGTTAAAAACTCATCCAAAGATTCCTCTTCCTGTGAATAAAGCAGATTTTTTGAGAAAAGCCGATTGTTTGTCCTAAATACAACCCAGGACCCGCAAATGGGCTAGTGGTAATACCAACTCGGATGACATTGTACCATGATGTGCATCATGAAGTGGTACCTGTAATATTGAATCTGTCCGAAGTGGGACTACCTAGGTGGTGCAAGCCTAAAACAGTGCGGCTACATGGGAGAATGATCAAGGGATTTTAGCACAGGGCCAGTACAACCTGCACCGAATCCAAGGAAAGTAATAAGCTTGATCATACCCTCAACAAGAATGGTATCAAGTCTATTGAAGAGAATCAAAACAGAAGTGGCGAGGCCTGATTAATATGCCACAACTGGTTTTAATGCTAAAAATGAAACTGCTCAAAATAACGTATGTGTAATGTATGGATCTTGGTTAGTGGAACAAGCACAAGAAAACCTGCAGCATATTGAAGAGGGAAAACTCCCCTTGTGGGTAACTGATTGAGACCTGAGGGCAATGTCCACTTACCAACTGACTAAAACTCTGTGCCTAGTCAGAAGGTTGGTACAGGTATACCCGGTGAGACACGAGAGTCATCTACAGGAACAGAATTATATCACGCTGTTAGGGATAGTATTGTATTACCCAATCATGCCTGAGAAAATATCCAAATCCCTTGTTCCGAGTGGAGAACATAGGAGTACTTCAGGGAGACCATTTAGTAGGATAGAATGAACCCCCAAAGTATGTGACCCGGGTGGATGGGACAACATGGGTAGCTCCAGACCTAACTGAGTGTGCTCAAGCTCGGGCCACGTTCATTGCCCCTACAATGTGGTCGAACATGCAGCCCTGCGTGAGGGTTTAATTCGGATGGGATAGCACGAAAATACACCATGAAGGTAATTGTGGGACAAACTTTTCCCGTACAATCTGCATATAAAGGGAAGGGCAATATCCACTTACCAACCTACTAAAACTCTGTGCCTAGTCAGAAGGTTGATACAGGTGTACCCAGTGAGACATGAGAGTCAGCTGCAGGAACAGAATGATATCACGCTGATATCACCACCATACACCAGGAATACCAGTATGGTACCAACCTGACATGTCCCATCACAACGGGAACTTTTGCTTTAGCCCAGTACAAACTGTGAGACTTGGGGTGCGAGTTTCATTAAGCATTTATTTGCATAGGAAAGTAGACATCGCTGCAAGAGAGGAGTTAAAAGAGTAACTGCCAAAAGGAAGATATAATAAATTTAGACAGTCAATTGGGCCAATTGATGACCAAAGTACAATGGACATTAATAAACCAGGGGAACATAGGGTTACAACAGCTGGATGCAGAGGTGATACGATACATATGACTGAGATAGCCCGAAAATTGGAAATGCATGCTCGAGCCATAAACGATCTCACTAGAGGAGATCGAAACACGTCCGATGAGGTGGCTATGAATGATGCCTGCGTAATGTTGAGTTCTTGGATACTTCAAGTCACACAGAGCAATCTGGATCAGATAGCTAAGGGAAGGGTCCCAATGTGGGTATTGGACGAACACCTACGGTGGGGCTCACAACATGTCAGTTAAGAAAGCTAAGAAACTTCTCAGTTGTGCATGTGCATGAACACCCTAAACGTAGCCACTCAGGCCATTTATAGGAAGTCACTAGCCCTGCTATGCCCAAGGGAAAATCTGGGGCAAGACCTTGAACTAGTAGCAGCAACCTGTATGCAATTTAATACAGCGATTTGAAGAAAAAAGTAAAATACCATGCAGGCTAATTCGTACTGTAACTAATAATTCTTGTAACTTTCACCAGAAGGACAGCATTTTTCATCTGATCGATATGTAAGGTTGTATTGCTTTTGTGGATATTTTCATTTGTGGCACAATCAATATTTCAGAGAAGCAATTTTACAGGAGTACAGGCAATTTTATAATTTCTTTGCATGCCCTGTTTGACACACAAGGGAGTAAGATAAATAGGCTTCTTGTGTACAAAATTATTATTGAAGCTTCATCTCTTCCATTTTTTGTGTCAATGTTTAAACTTTAAGATTGAATGCATTAAATGTCCAAAAAGCACTCCAACTCCCCTTGGATATTTCTCAATATGGACAACTCATCTCCGACTCCAGCAGCTTTGTTTAGAATTGAGATGTGAAATACAGATCCCGCAGGACAAATCTAGTCTTCAGGACTGACTACTTTGTCTGCTATAAAACTAATAACCAATGTAAACAAAAGCAAAATACAGCAGGGGCTGGAAATCTGACATAAAAACATACAAGCCTAGAAATTCAACTCGGGGCAATGGAGCAAAACGGATGGTATTGGATCATTCAGGTGCACTGACTGCAATGGAAGTGACTATCAGGCGCTGCATATAATGGGCGTCTGATCCGATACTGTCCGCTTTTTGCCACTGCTCGAGATGATTTCTAGGTCAAAGTATTGCAAACGCACAACATTTTCAGGCAGCATTTGAGGGCAGAGCAACAGAGATAAATGGGGCCTGCAAGGTGTCAGCAGCACCCGAGAGGCAGATAAATACATCGGAAGTGAGGAGGTAGCAATACAAATCTGGCAAATTCAGAAACAACAAAAAAACAAGGAGTGAGGTCACAAGACAGCAGGTAGATGAGTGATTGATGATTAGTTTCTCTAAGGTAGGAGAGTAGTTTAAACTAAGAGCTGGGAACTATAACACACTTTATTAAATTAATAACTTAAATAGTTAAACTAATTAATATAACTATAAATAATCATTGAATAAAGACTTTAACAAATTAAACAAATTAGACGAAGACATGGCAGAGTATGTTGTGTGTCTGGTCTGCAGTATGTGGGAGTTTGTGAACAGCTAGAATTTCCCAAACGAACATATCTGCAATAGATGTCTCCATCTCAAATCTCTCCAACTCAGGGTCATTGAACTGGAGTGGGAGTTGGAGACACTCCGACACATAAGGTGTTGTGTATCTGTAAAGCATGCACTCCCATGTTCTGCCACCAGGGAGCTCATCTCCTGAAGTCCTAAGGGATCTCAGCATCCCTTGGGAGCATTGTATATAAACCGGCCTCTAAGGCCTGTTTCTCACTCTGGAGTGTCTTATTAAAGACTGAGGTCACTGTTACTTTAACCTCCCTGTGTGCAGCCTAATCTGTGTTAGGAACACAATAACTGGCGACGAGAATACGAATCCAACGCAAAGATGCAGCAAAGCAGATCCTGGAGAAATTCTCGGAGGGTGAGGACTGGGAAGCCTATGGCGAATGGCTAGACCAGTACTTTGTAGCCAACGAGCTGGACGGAGAAGGAAGCGCTGCAAAAAAGAGAGCGGTCCTCCTCACAGTCTGTGGGGCACCGACCGACAGCCTCATGAAGAATCTTCTGGTTCTGGTGAATTCCACAGATAAGTCATATGAGGAGCTGTATACACTGGTTTGGGAGCATCTTAACCCAAGGGAGAGCATGCCGAGGGTGAGTTATCGGTTCTCCACGTGCCAGCGATCTGAAGGTCAGGAAGTGGCGAGCTACGTCGCCGAGCTAAGGCGACTTGCAGGACAATGTGAGTTTGATGGCTGCCTGGAGCAAATGCTCAGAGACTTTTTTGTACTGGGCATTGGCCACGAGACCATCCTACGAAAACATTTGACTGTAAAGACACCGGCCCTCAGTAAGGCCATTGCGATAGCACAGGCGTTTATGTCCACCAGTGATAACACCAAACAAATCTCTTAGCACACAAGTGCTAGCAATGTTCATAAATTAACTGGAACTGTGTTTGCGAGCAGAAATGTACAGGGCAGAACCCACGAGTCTGCAACTGCCAGCAGGCCTTAGGTGGCCCAGATGACTCAGATTCCCCAAAAAAGGATGAATGCAAGGCAATTCACACTTTGTTGGCGTTGTGGAGGCTTCCATTCAGCCTATACATGCTGCTTCAAAGGGTATGTTTGCAAGAGCTGTGGAACAATGGGGCACCTCCAACAAGTTTGCAGACCAGCTGCAAGATCTGCAAAACCTGCTAACCACCACGTGGCAGAGGAAGATCGGTCCATGGTGAATCAAAGCAATTTCGAGCCTCAGAGATTGTATACAGATGCTGAAGTACACGGGGAGCACATTTTTTCGACGAAATGTCCACCTATAATGCTAAATGTAAAATTAAATAGCTTACCCGTAGCCATGGAACTGGACACTGGCGTTAGCCAATCCATCATGAGTAGAAAGATGTTTGAGATGCTCTGGTGCAACAAGGCATTCAGACCAGCACTGAGCCCCATCCACACGAAACTGAGAACGTACACCAAAGAGCTGATCACTGTCTTGAGCAGCGCCATGATCAAGGTCACCTTCGAGGGCACGGTGCATGAACTGCCATTCTGAATTGTCCCAGGCAATGGTCCCACACTGCTTGGAAGGAGCTGGCTGGGCAAAATCCGCTGGAACTAGGATGACATCCGAACGCTATCACATGTCGATGTGGCCCTTTTTACCCAGGTTCTAAACAAATTGCCTTCCCTTTTTGAGCCAGGCATTGGAAACTTTTCTGGAGCGAAGGTGCGGATCCACTTGGTTTCAGAGGCACGACCCATTCACCACAAGGCGCGAGTGGTACCTCACATGATGAGGGAGAGAGTGGAAATTGTGCTGGAAAGGTTGCAAAGCGAGGGCATCGTCTCCCCAGTGGAATTCAGCGAGTGGGCAAGTCCGATTCTTCCAGTACTCAAAGGTGATGTCACGGTCAGGATTTGTGACGATTATAAAGTAACTATTAATCATTTCTCGCTACAGGACCAATACGCGCCAACTAAGGCAGACGATCTAATTGCTACGCTGGCAGGAGGCAAGACGCTCATCAAGCTCGACCTGACTTCGGCCTACATGACGCAAGAGCTGGAGGAGTCTTTGAAGGGCCTCACCTGCATCAACACGCACAAGGGACTGTTCATCTACAACAGATGCCCGTTTGGAATTCGGTCGGCTGCAGCGATCTTCCAGAGAAACAGGAGAGCCTAATCAAGTCGGAACCACACATGCTGGTCTTTCAGGACGACATATTGGTCACGGGTCAGGACACTGTCGAGCACTACAAAACCTGGAGGAGGTCCTCCAGTGACTGGATCGCGTAGGGCTGTGGCTGAAGAGGTCGAAATGCGTCTTCGTGGCAACAGAAGTGGAGTTTTTGGAGAGAAAGATCATGGCGGACGACATTTGGCCCACAGCCACCAAGGCAGAGGCTATCAGGAACGCACCTAGGCCACAGAACTTCACGAAGCTGCGGACGTTCCTGGGACTCCTCAACTATTTTGGTAACTTCCTACCGGGGTTAAGCACCCTTTTAGAGCCCCTACATGTGTTATTGCGCAAAGGTGAGAACTGGGTATGGGGGAAAAAATCAAGTAATTGCTTTTGAGAAAGCCAGAAACTTTTTATGCTGCAACAAGCTGCTTGTATTATATAACCCGTGTAAAAGACTTTTGCTAGCATGTGACGCGTCGTCGTACGGAGTCGGGTGTGTATTACAACAAGCTAACGTTGCGGGGAAGTTGCAACCTGTCGCCGATGCCTCCAGGAGCTGTCTAAGGCCGAGTCGGCCTACAGCATGATTGAGAAAGAGGCATTAGCGTGTGTGTTCGGGGTAAAGAAAATGCATCATTACCTGTTTGGTCTCAAATTTGAGCTGGAAATCGATCACAAGCCCTTCACATTCCTGTTCGCTGAAAACCAAGGGGATAAATACTACTGCCTCAGCCCGCATACAAAGGTATAACTATACCATCCGCCACAGGCCAGGCACCGAGAACTGTGCGGATGGTCTCAGTCGGCTGCCATTGCCCACCACGGGGGTGGAAATGGCGCAGCCTGCAAACTTGTTGATGGTCATGGAAGCATTTGAAAATGATAAATCATCTGTCACGGCCCACCAGATTAGGACTTGGGCCAGACAAGATCCTCTGCTGTCCCTAGTAAAAAAACTGTGTATTGCATGGGAGCTGGGCCAGCATCCCCGTTGAAATGCAAGAGCCAATCAAGCTGTTTCAGCGGCAAAAGGACAAGCTGTCCATTCAGGCAGACTGCCTGTTGTGGGGTAACTGCGTAGTGCTACCAAAAAAGGGCAGGGATACGTTCATCTAAAATCTCCACAGCACTCACCCGGGTGTAGGAATGATGAAAGTGATAGCCAGATCCCACGTGTGGTGGCCTGGTATCGACTCTGACGTAGAGTCCTGTGTACGGCAATGCAGCGTATGTGCTCAGTTGAGCAACGCGCCCAGAGAGGCACCACTAAGTTTGTGGTCCTGGCCCTCCAGACCATGGTCGAGGATCCATGTCGACTGTGCGGGCCCGTTTCTCAGTAAAATGTTCCTGGTGATGGTGGATGCTTTTTCAAAATGGATTGAATGTGAAATAATGTCGGGACGCACTGCCACCGCCAATATTGAAAGTCTGAGGGCCATGTTTTCCACCGGCCTTAGGTGAGATAGAGACCGAAGATTCACAGAAACTGATCCTATCCAACTGGTATAATGTACTTTCTACCCGTGAGGAAAAGGATAAAAACTCTCGGAAGGACAGCCAGAATGAGGAGCATGGCACTTTGGAGCAGGAGGCTGTCCAAAGGGGGGAGGAAGAGGAGGAGGAGAGGAAGTTTATTGTGGTAGTTGTAGGGGGTTCTAGAATTGGGGGACAGATAGAATCCTTTGTAAGCAAGATCAAGAGTCCCACATGGTGGCCGGAATCGTCCCAGCCCAGTGATTGCAGCTTTGGAGGCGGGCCCTCTGTTAAAATGGGTTTGATTAAAATGGGTAGGGATCCTGGTCTGAACCCGCCTCCGTGTGAGTTTTTGACCTATCAGATCTGCGTTCAGATCGCAAGTGGTGGGACAGGTAATTAACATCATTAAATTATACCTAAATGCTAGTTAAAAATGCTTAAAAGCAGGCACTTACAATTTTACCAACCTTTTAACAGGCTTGCCATGCCTCAGAGAACACTCCAGGTAAGTGGAGTCAGGTTCTCAGTGAATCTCTATTGCTTTGGTTAGTTGACAATTGCAGAAGTAGTGTAAAAGCTACCATTTCACAGCTGTTCATTTTCCAATGTCAGAAGCTGAATCCTTCAGGTTTTGGAAGAGATTTGTGAGCTGAGTCCACTTTGGAAGTGTTTGCAGTGAACTCTCTATTCACCCTTATGTCTGTCTCACCATTCACTACAACACACTGAGCCACTGACAAAGGTGCCTACAAATTTGTCCAAGAACACAAAGTGCTGAAAATAAAGATGTCAATCTTTGACAACACGTCAACATTAATTATTCATAAACATTGACTGAAGCACCCACATTCCTGCTCTTATGTGTTGTTAGTTGGTCTGATTGCACAAGGATGAGGGTGAGTGTGAGAGGTGGTTAGTGAAATGGAGAACTGATAATATAGATAAAGAGAGAGAGAGAGGAAGTCCCATAAGGATGAGGATGTGCAGGGATAGAGTAGGGAAGGCAGTGTGATGGGGATGTGATGAGTGGCACAGCAGGATGTGGTTGAGTATGGCTTTGCAGTAAAGTTTCGTGATCTACTGAGATCTTTGAAAGGTTTGCTCCACTACAGCCAGATCCTACAGACAACATCCCTGCTTGTGCCCTCCTGTGCAATGTGCAACCAGGCTGTGTTGATGTCCTGTAGAGATCTCTTCCATCTATTGAAATGAAAGAGAACCTCACTGTGTGCTGTGACTCTCTCCATTAGCATCTGGAGGGATCCATGGGAGAGCCTGGGTGCAGCTGAGCACCTTTGTGCAGTGTTTGTCAGTGTTTGCCGTAGCTCAATGCTGCAGAACACTGACAGAAGAACTGTCAAAAAAAAGTTGGGAATGGTTTCTTTAAGGAAACTGGCTGATGACACGTTATCAGATGATGTCATCAGACCTGCTTCCAGTTAATTGGCCGGGAAACCCGTAGGGCAGGATTAACAAGCCCCAGCCGTGGAAGATTGAAGGGAATGGGTGGGCTGCACTTTGGAGCGGGTTTCCAACGCTGGACCAATGCCACTTCTGTTGGCTAAATCTCGGCCAATATGTTGCCTACCTGGTGCCAGAGTAAGGGACATCTTGAAATGGCTTGAAAGGATGCTGGAGAGGGAGGGGGAGGATCCAGTTGTTGTGGTCCATATTGGGACCAACAACATCGGGAAAAGTAGGCTAGAGATCTTGTTTGGGGAGTATCAGGAGCTAGGAGCTAAATTAAAGAACAGGACCTCAAGGGTTATAATTTCTGGATTATTACCTGAGCCATGTGCAAATTAGCGTAAGGATAAGCTGATTAGGGAAGTGAACACGTGGTTAAAGGAGTGGTGTGGGAAAGAGGGGTTCCATATCGTGGCACACTGGCATTATTGAGACAGGAAGGAATTGTACTGTTCGAATAGGCTCCACCTAAACTGGTCTGGGACCAGGGTCCTCGTGAAAAGGGTAAATAGGGCATTCACAAGGGGGGCAAAATTCGGATACGTTGCGCCTCCCATTAGTGTCCAAGAAAGGGTGCTGGCCTGCCTGTTGGCGGCCCAGCCAAAGCAGCGACTGCTATTATTGGGCCAACTAAAAAGTCGTCTGACACAAAAAGGATGGTGGCTGCAGCGGCAGCACTTCCACTTTAAGGGCAGCCGGGGCACTGCCGCTTATCAAACTGAGCAGCTGTTGGTGGCATCGCCCAGCACAGACCTCACTTCCACAGGACACTTTTCCCCGCGGGTCACAATGGGTCGGCTCAGGTTGATATGGGGTCGACGGCCATGGAGATGACATCATCGCCGGGGCACAGCGCAGATCCCTTTTTGCCCACCGACTCCCGGGGGCAATTCCAGGGGAGCGCTCTGTGCGCTGCGCCCAGGCGGAAACCCTTTAATGGCCCATTAGTATCGGCCGGCGCACTAACGGGCCTTGTGCAAAGGAGCAATTTTGGCCCCTTTATGTGTAGAATTAAGAAATAGGAAAGGATTTAAGACTGTAGTGGAAGTTGTGTAAAGGCCCCCTGGCATCAGCTGTGAAGTGCTAGACTGTATAAATGCAGAGATTAGACAAGCATGTGGTAAAGACAGAATGCTTTTAATGTGGAATTTTAACTTTCATATAGATTGAGATAAGCAGTCGAGCACCTGTCATAAAGGTAATGAATTTATTGAGTGTGTCTGGGATAGTTTTCTGCAACAATATGTCCTGGAGGCGACAACAGAGCATGCCATATTAGATTCAACAATGAGTAATGAGACAGATTTAGTTAACAGCTTAACCCTGCATGAATATTTATCCGATAGCGATCATAACATGATCGAGTTCAACGTACTGTTTGACAGGGAGAAACGCAAAACAGCGAAATTAATCAACTCACCGCCTGCTGCCACTGATTGCTGTCACTGCCCCCGACATTGCTCTTGCAGATCCGCCCAGTGCCACTTTCGGGGTGGCTTTGAGTGGGCGAGAGGGGAGAGCCGCCGGGAACCGCCCGCTGATGTCAGTGGGCGGCCAAGTGGCACAACTGACCTTCCATTCTGCCGCCAATCGCATTCCTCTGAGTGGGATTGGCGGCAGAATGGGGGTGGACCACTGTGAGGAGGGTGGTCTGTCCCCAATGGTAAGTATGAAGAACCTAAAAAAAAGGTTAGTGAACATTTTTTTTTAATTTCCACAGCGACTTCCTGGATGGGGTCCTCTCAAGGTCTTCCGATAGTTTTTCTATTTTTTACTGATAATTTTTTTTTCAGGTCTTCGACCCTCTGTGGGCCCGACTCCATCCTTGGCGGCACTTGGGGGGCAAGCGCATCTGCTGCCGAGAATGAGACCTCCCGCCCACTGTCGCCCAGATTGGCGGTGTACGTCGTCCATTTGCCACCCACCAACCTTTGAGGGACATCGGCGATGAATATCCCACCCAAAGTACAGTTCGGTACCTCGCCGGCCATTGGCGGCATCTTGGACGGCACTTGGACGGGTGGAGGCCTTGATCAAAATCGGCCCCGAAGAATCTAGATTTGGGTAAGGCTGACGTCAATGGGATGAGGCAGAGACTGTCCACAGTAAACTGGGCAAATCTGTTAATGAGTAAAATGACAGAAGATCAGTGGGAGATGTTTAAAACATAATTTAATATGATACAGAATCAGTTATACCCCTGAGGGGCAAGAGCTCTACTTGCCATGAAAAAACAGCCATGGATGACTAAAGAAGTAAGGGACAGTATGAAACTAAAAGGAAAAACATACAAAAATGCAACAAATAGCAGAGATCCTGGTGAATGGAAAAGACACAAAGAATAGCAAAGGGTCGCAAAACAAGGGAGAATGAAAAGAAACTTGCAACGGATATCAAAATCAATATGAAGAATTTTTGCAATTACATGAGGAAAGAGAGGGTCGTCAGGAACAATGTTGGCCCCTTAAAAACTGATATTGTCAATGATAATAAGGAAATGACAGACATGTGGAATAATTACTTTGCGTCAGGACTTTCAGTAGACGAAGAAATCCCAAGGAAAGTAATATTACAACAATTGTACATCCCTGTCTGGCGTAAAAATAAAAAAGGGAAGGTGGCTCAACCGTGGCTAACAAGGGAAATCAGGGATAGTATGAAAGCCAAGGAAGTGGCATACAAATTGGCCAGAAATAGCAGCAAACCCGGGGACTGGGAGAAATTAAGAACTCAGCAGAGGAGGACAAAGGGTTTGATTAGGGCAGGGAAAATAGAGTACGAGAAGAAGCTTGCAGGGAACATTACTATGGACTGCAAAAGCGTCAACAGATATGCAAAGAGAAAAAGGTTAGTAAAGACAAACGTAGGTTCCCTGCAGTCAGAATCAGGGGAAGTCATAAAAGGGAACAAAGAAATGGCAGACCAATTGAACAAGTACTTTGGTTCGGTATTCACTAAGGAGGACACAAACAACCTTCCGGATATAAAAGGGGTCAGAGGGTCAAGTAAGAAGGAGGAACTGAGGGAAATCCTTATTAGTCGGGAAATTGTGTTGGGGAAATTGATGGGATTGAAGGCCGATAAATCCCCAGGGCCTGATGGACTGCATCCCAGAGTACTTAAGGAGGTGGCCTTGGAAATAGCAGATGCATTGACAGTCATTTTCCAACATTCCTTAGACTCTGGATCAGTTCCAATGGAGTGCAGGGTAGCCAATGTAACCCCACTTTTTAAAAAAGGAGGGAGAGAGAAAACAGGGAATTATAGACCGGTCAGCCTGACATCGGTAGTGGGTAAAATGATGGAATCAATTATTAAGGATGTCATAGCAGCGCATTTGGAAAGAGGTGACATGATAGGTCCAAGTCTGCATGGATTTGTGAAAGGGAAATCATGCTTGACAAATCTTCTGGAATTTTTTGAGGATGTTTCCAGTAAAGTGGACAAAGGAGAACCAGTTGATGTGGTATATTTGGACTTTCAGAAGGCTTTCGACAAGGTTCCACATAAGAGATTAATGTGCAAAGTTAAAGCACATGGGATTGGGGGTAGTGTGCTGACGTTGATTGAGAACTGGTTGTCAGACAGGAAGCAAAGAGTAGGAGTAAATGGGTACTTTTCAGAATGGCAGGCAGTGACTAGTGGGGTTACGCAAGGTTCTGTGCTGGGACCCCAGCTGTTTACATTGTACATTAATGATTTAGACGAGGGGATTAAATGTAGTATCTCCAAATTTGCGGATGACACTACGTTGGGTGGCAATGTGAGCTGCGAGGAGGATGCTATGAGGCTGCAGAGTGACTTGGATAGGTTAGGTGATTGGGCAAATGCATGGCAGATGAAGTATAATGTGGATAAATGTGAGGTTATCCACTTTGGTGGTAAAAACAGAGAGACAGACTATTATCTGAATGGTGACAGATTAGAAAAAGGGGAGGTGCAACGAGACCTGGGTGTCATGGTACATCAGTCATTGAAGGTTGGTATGCAGGTACAGCAGGCGGTTAAGAAAGCAAATGGCATGTTGGCCTTCATAGCGAGGGGATTTGAGTACAGGGGCAGGGAGGTGTTGCTACAGTTGTATAGGGCCTTGGTGAGGCCACACCTGGAGTATTGTGTACAGTTTTGGTCTCCTAACTTGAGGAAGGACATTATTGCTATTGAGGGAATGCAGCGAAGATTCACCAGACTGATTCCCGGGATGGTGGGACTGACCTATCAAGAAAGACTGGATCAACTGGGCTTGTATTCACTGGAGTTCAGAAGAATGAGAGGGGACCTCATAGAAACGTTTAAAATCCTGACAGGTTTAGACAGGTTAGATGCAGGAAGAATGTTCCCAATGTTGGGGAAGTCCAGAACCAGGGGTCACAGTCTAAGAATAAGGGGTAAGCCATTTAGGACCGAGATGAGGAGAAACTTATTCACCCAGAGAGTGGTGAACCTGTGGAATTCTCTACCACAGTAAGTAGTTGATGCCAATTCACTAAATATATTCAAAAGGGAGTTAGATGAAGTCCTTACTACTCGGGGGATCAAGGGGTATGGCGAGAAAGCAGGAAGGGGATACTGAAGTTGCATGTTCAGCCATGAACTCATTGAATGGCAGTGCAGGCTAGAAGGGCCGAATGGCCTACTCCTGCACCTATTTTCTATGTTTCTATGTTTCTATGTCTCAATTCAGGCCTAATTAACATGCAAATCTCAAACGAGGTGGGGAGGGGGGATGTAGGGGAGGGGTGGTGGTGGAGGGAGGGGAATTGGTGGGGTGAGGTTGTTGGTGGGGGGGAGAGGGGTGATGAGGACGGGTGGTGGGGGGTTGGAGGGTTGGTGGTGGGGGTGTGGTGAGGGATGGGGAGGTGGGGAAGGGGTGGGATGTGAGGGGGAGGGGCGTGGTTGGGGAGATGGTTGGGGTGAGGGGTGTTATTGTTGGGGGGCTAGTGGTGGAGGGGTTGGTGGTGGGGGTGTGATGGGGTGGTAAGGGGAGGTGGAGGGGAGCGGGGTGGTAGGGGTAGGGGGTTTGGGGGGAGGTAGGCTGGGGATTGGGGTGTGGTGAGGGGAGGCGTGGTGGTGGGGGTGGGGGGTTGGGGAGGGGGTAATAGGGTGGGGGGAAAGTGGTGGTCAGGGGAGGTGGAGGGGAGGGGGGTGGAGGGGGGAGGAGGGTGAAGAGTGGTTGGGGAGGGGGTGTGGTGGGGGTAGGGGTTGTGGTGGGGGGGGGGGTGCGTAGTTGGAGGGAGTCCCATACTGCCTGCTGCCCAGCAGCAGAAAGAAGCATGGGAGGAGCTGACTAGCCACAAGAAGCACAGGGTAGTTTTTAATATACACAATATGCATTATAATGTATATATTAATTGCTTGGACTTAGGGGTACAGGGCACAATTAAAAAATGTGCAATTGACACCAAACTTGGAAGTATAGTAAATAATGAAAACATTTTAACAGACTTCAATAGGTACAGAACATACGCTGGGTGGAGGACTTCAATGTCCATCACCAAGCATGGCTCGGTAGCACCATTACTGACCAAGCTCGCCGAGACCCGAAGGAAATAACTGCCAGACTGGGTCTGCAACAGGTGGTGACAAGGGGGAAAAATCCATGTGACCTCCTTCTCACCAATACACCTGTCGCAGATGCAGCTGTGCTTGACAGTATTGGTAGGAGTGACCACCGCACAATCCTTGTGGAGATAAAGTCCCATCTTCACACTGATGAGACTCTCCATCATCTTGTGTGGCACTACCATTGTGCTAAATGGGATAGATTCAAAACAGATCAAGCAGCTCGAAACTGGCATCTGTGAGGCATGTGCAGCTCCAGGCATACATAAAAATGAAGTGCCAATCTAGTGACACTACAACACAGGACTACATGCTTGTTAAACAGGGGAAGCATAATGCTATTGACAGAGCAAATGATCCCACAACCAACAGATCAGATCAAAGCTCTGCAGTTCTGCCACCTCCAGTCATGAATGGTGGTGGACAATTGAACAATTAACCGGAGGAGGAGACTCCAGTAACATCCTCATCCTCAAAGACCAGCACGCAGGTGCAAAACAAAAGGTTGAAGTGCTGAGTGGATAATCCATCTCAGCTTCCTCCTGAGGTCCCCACCATCACAGAAGCCAGCCTTCAGCCAATTTGATTCACTCCACGTGATATCAAGAAAAGGTTGAACAAATTGAATATCGCAAAAGCTATGGTCACCGACAACCTGCTGGCTATAGTGCCGAAGACTTGTGTTCCAGAACTAGCTGCGCCTCTACCCAAGCTGTTCCAATACAGCTACAATGCTGGCATCTACCCGACAATGTGGAAAAATAACCTGGAATCTCCTGTCCACAAAAAGCAGGACAAATCCGATCCGGCCAATTACCGCCAATCAATCTACTCTCAATCATCAGCAAAGTGATAGAGTGTGTCGTCGACAGTACTATTAAGAGGCATTTACTCACCAATGCTCTGTTTGGGTTCCACCAGGACCACTCGGCTCCAGACATCAATACAGCCTTAGTCCAAATGTGTACAAAAGAGCTGAATTCCAGACGTTTCAGATCAAACTCCCACCCTCAACAAGCTGGATTAAAAACAGTTCATCGTGAGCTACATCTTTGTATATGTGTTCTATCATTTCTCTGTTTCTCTCAGGGGCAATTAGGGATGGACAATAAATGCTGGCCTTGTCAGCGAAGTCCACATCCCAGGAACGAATAAAAAATGGAGGAGATAGATAGGCTGGTAGAATGGGCAGACACATGGCAGATGAAGTTCAACGCCGAAATGTGTGAGATGATACATTCTGGTAGGAAGAATGAGGAGAGACAATATATGCTAAACGGTAGATTTTTAATGGGGGTGTAAGAACAGAGAAATGATAGTGTTTGTGCACAAATCTTTGCAGGTGGCAGGACAGGTTAACAAAGCAGTTATTAAAGCATATGGATTCCTGGGCTTTATCGATAGAGGGATAGAGTACAAAAGCCAGGAATTTATGCAAAACCTGTATAAAACACTAGTTAGGCCCCAGCTGGGGTATTGTGTCCAGTTCTGGGCTCTATACTTTAGGAAGGAAGTGAAGGCTTTGGAGAGGGTACAGAGAGATTTCTTAGAATGGTTCCAGGGATGATGGACTACAGTTACGTGGATAGTCTGAAGAAGCTGGGGTTGTATGTCTTAGAGCAGACACGGCTAAGAGAAGATTTGATCGATGTTTTTAAAATCATGAAGGGTTCACATGGAGTAAAGATAGATAAATTGTTTCCAATGGCTGAAGAATCAATAACCAGAGGGCACAGATTTAAGATGATTGGCAAAAAGACGAGAAAAAACATTTTGGATTTGGAATGCACTGTCTGATAGGGTGGTAGAAAATGATTCAATAGTAGCTTTCATAAGGGAATTGGATAAATACTTGAAGGAGAAAGCAAAATTGCAGGATATGGGGAAAGAGGGGGGTGGGGAATGGGACTAACTGTATTGCTCTTCGAAAGTGCAGATTCGATGGGCTGAATGGCCTCCTTCTGTGCTGTACTATTCTATGATTCTATGATTCAAAGCTCCATGTGTACCAGGCAGAGCAGGATTGCTCCCACCAGGCTTCACAATGAAGCCTTCGACCTCCACAGCCGCAATCTTTCCCGCTCCCCCACCCCTCACGATCGCAGCACGGAACCTTCCTCGGATCATTGCCATGGCTCCCCAGATTCCCGATCCCACCGGCCAGCCAGGCAATCAATCTGTCCGAGCGTTATTTTTTTAATTTGCACAGATTCTGGTAGTTGTTTGGAGTTGGTCGTTGTCAGTATTGGTCATTGTCAGGAGTCACTCTGTTTATTTAAATAAGGTCCTGGGGCCTCCACATTCCCAACCTTGCCAGATTCTTCACCCGCTGCCTGGCTCCCCCCACACCCTTCCTGCCTTCCAGTTAGTATTGGGGCCAAAGTTTGAGGTCGATGATCTTTTATCAGAATTGTTTGACTTCTAATGTTGGGGTAAAAGGAAGACTTCTCTCCCTCGAGACAGACTCAATCGACACCTGCCTTTCTGTTGGGGTAAAAGGAAGGCTTCTCTTCCTCAGGGCGGACTACCTGATATAGGTAATCGACACCCCCGTCTGCATAACGACCACGGATTCACTCAGACGAAAACTTCAGTTCACCGGTTTTATTATTCGAACATGCTCCGGAAATGTTCCGATGAACACTTCAAAGTACAAGAGTTCTTCAAGTATAGTTATACAATTTTTCGATTTGTGCGACCCTCCTATAAAACCACCGATTGGCCAACGGCTCAGACTGGCTCTGAGTGGTTCTCCCCCATCTGTCCATCTCCCATTACGTGTCACCCTTCTGGAATGTGTTCAACTTTGCCTCAGTTTCTCACGACGTGTTGATTGACCTTGCTTACCAGGGTATGGTATCTTTCTAGGATGTTGATTCTCCACTGCCCTTGTGTTTCAGTACTGAGTATATGTTTTCATCTTCTATTTTCTGTGTAGGGTTGTTACAGTTGTCTTTTATTATTACCGTCTCATTGGGGGCGGGGTGGGGTAAGAGCATTGCTTCCCACCTAGCCCTTGATACCGGTTTTAGCCTTCCTGTGTTAAGCAATTCTACTCAGGTATGCTGGGTACGTGTCCCGACATTAATATGCCACTGGCCTATGTCTGTCCCCATGTAATGATCTTTACTGTGGTGGGTATCGATGTGGAAGGGGCTATGCTGATCCGGCAATCCCAGGACTGGAGCATTTGTGAGAGCTTGTTTTAACCTTACAACCACAATTTCCTGATCTCGGCATTTCTGCAGTAGTTGAATAGCCCTAGTACCTGCCTGACCCCTTTCACAGTTCCTGGCCTGGGCGTTGATCTAATTGCTTCCTTTCTGTCCTCAGGCATCAGTCTCTTCCCTTGTGATATTATGTATCCTAGATATGTTACTTTGCTCCTTCCCACCTGTACCTTCCTCGGATTTATTTGTAGTCCCGCACTCTGTAGAGCTACTAGCACTGTAGTTAAAGCTAGTACGTGTTGTTGTTCTGTACTGGATGCAATAAGGATATCATCCACATATTGCAAAAGGGTGCTCCCTTCGTTGCCTGTTGGGGGCCTCGCCTTCCTGCGCCTCCACCCTTATTGCAGCAATCCTTGTATCAGGTTTACCACAATTGTAACATTTCCCTCTAGAATTTCCATAACCTTTCCTCTTCTGCGAGCAATCCCTACTGAAGTGGCCTTCCTGCTTGCAGTTAAAACATATCAGGGGAGCTGTGTGGGGGTATGTCTCCTCCCCCTTCGTCTCTGCTGCTCTTCTCCCTTTGTTCTTACTTTAACTCTTCTACATGTTCTGTCCATTCCAAAGTTTCATCGTAGTCATCCCTTACCTTAAATCCTAACTTAATTAGCTTTTGATGGGCTTCTCCTAGCCCGTCTTTAAACATCCCGTGCTTGAGGAATTCCAAATTTTGCATTTTTTGCTATGGCTGTGTACGGCACTATCCGTCCGGTCCTGTCTTTTATGTCTTCCAGCTTATTTATCTTAGCTTCTAACTCTTGAATTTGTTTTGTTTGAGTATCTGTTCGTATTCTGATTATCCCATCGTTTCCTCTGTCTGTCAAGTGAGTCTTCTGGCTGCCATCCTTGCTTTTTCATTTCTTTTATTAAGAAACCCAAATTAATAATGTCCAGTATTAGGAATCCATTAAAACAGCAGAAATTCTCATTGGGAAAGACATCATTTTAGAATAAACTCCAATTGTTTCTAAAATTCCAACTCAAATACTTGCTAAAGATTTAAAAAAAAAATGTGCATAGCTATTTTGTTTAATGACATCCAATTTAAAATAAAGTACTGGGGAAGAACTGTAACTTCAAGGCCAGAGCTTATTTTTCTTAGCCCTGCAAATCATAGTCAAAACAATCAGGGAAACTGCTACACTTTTTACATTTTCACACAAGCTATACACATTCCAGCATTTTGTTTTTTAAGGTCCCGATCACTGAGCGAATCTTGTGTTTTATTTCTCTCGGCACAAAAGCTAAAACTTCCGTGTTGGTTCCATCTTTTAAAAAAAAATTCGAATTCCCAATTTTTTTTCCTCCCTTTCCTGAGTTTGCATAGCTTAGATCTTTTCCCTTCGTTATCTCCAAAACCCTCTCCTGCTTGTTTAGACTGTTCTGGATGTTCCCTTGATAAGCACCGTCCATTTTAAAAAGGTTTTCAAACCCGAAATTGTCCTCTCCTTTACTGCAGTGAAACTTTCTCATAATTTAAAATCATTATCAACATAGAGTGTCTTTTATCTCTTTTCCAATATTCACACTTTGAAACAAAGCTGAAATTTCGCTGTGGCCATTATGAAAGTTCAGTTTTCATTGGTTAATTACCTTCTAATTAAACCAATATATTTTTCACAGCCAATATCAGCAAGTATCCAGAAAGTTATGTCTTTTTCCTTTTAAATCTCCTTTCTTCAAATTAGTTTATGTAGCTAACAAACATTTTATACAGAAGGCTTGTGTCTCTGTGAATTTGTTAATTTAAACTACATAAGACAATTGCAAACACTTTATTTTCCAATTAGACGTTCAATTCGTTTTTGTATCTTTATCTTTTGATAAATAAGCTATGAATTTATACTATGTTTTTTTTCAGCAACTTAATGCATGCCATTTTTTGTCTGGGTACGTTTACCCCTCTACCACATTCTGTGTACTGTTTCCAAGCCCTTGGAGCCTTCTAACGTCCAGCCGGACTAACAATACTGCTTGCCTCCCTAACTTGGTTCCTCCGCAACTTAAGTGTTTAGTTTTTGTTTTTTTCGCCTTTCCTGCTACCTTTATACCCGGGACCCTCCTTGGTCTTCATTTTATCCCACTGGCCAGTTTTTCCTAAACATCTTGGGGTCCCACCCCCCTTTAGGTTGTATTCCTTCTTTTTCAGGTAATACACCTAACCCCTACCTTGGTTTTCGTCCTTCTGTGGTTCGCAGTAACTTTGTTCTACAGATTACCCCCTTCTAGTTCTTTATACAGATTACCTCCTTCCCCGTCAATGCTACAGCTGCAGGTGGTACAAAAAACATGCTCACTGCCATTGCTAGCTGCCACATCATTCAGGTCGGAGGGTTTGCACCCTGCTCGCAGTGCCAATTGTTGGGGTAAAATGAAGACTTCTCTCGGTCGAGGTGGACTACCTGATATAGACAATCGACACATGCCCTTTCTGTTGGGGTAAAAGGAAGACTTCTCTTCCTCGGGGCAGACTACTGATATAACAAAACAGCCCGCATAACAGCCATGGATTCACTCAGACGAAAACTTTGCTTCACCGGTTTTATTATTCGAACATGCTCAGGAATTGTTCCGATGAACACTTCAAAGTACAAGAGTTCTGCAAGCATAGTTATACGATTTTTCGATTTGTGCGACCCTCCTACAAAACCTCCAATTGGCCAATGGCTGAGACTGGCTCTGAGTAGTTCTCCCCCACCTGTCCATCTCCCATCATGTGTCACCCTTCTGGAATGTGTTCAACTTTGCCTCAGTTTCTCATGATGTATTGATTGACCTTGCTTCCCAGGGTATGGTATCTTTCTAGGATGTTGATTCTCTACTGCCCTTGTGTTTCAGTACTGAGTGTATGTTTTCATCTTCTATTTTCTGTGCTAAGGGTCAATGCAGTGTTGGCTACTTCAGATGGTTCATTAACCATCAGGCATTGCTGCCTTCCTCTTCTTAACCCAATGTAAGCGCAAGTATAAGCATTCTTTACATACATAAGCGAGTTTTACTTAATCGGTCAATATTACAAACCCTACTGTAAGACAGAGGAACTCCTGATTCCTCAGAACCTCCTAATTCCCTTATGCTTCTTACTCAAGTGTACTTTTTCCCCCTTACATCTGGTGAAAAGTCATTGACCTGAAACTGTTAACTCTGTTTCTCTCTCCACTGATGCTGCCTAACCTGCTGAGTGTTTCCGGCATTTCCCGTATTAATAATAAATGTATATTTTATTTTTAAAATCGCAGTGAAATCCAGAACCAATAAATCATTTGTGGCAGTGGCTGCTTATCTTGACAGGCAACCCGGTAGATTGTTTGGGAGAGTCTCTGGAGCAGGCTATTACATGCTGTGTCCGTGAACTGTGCTCCTTCAATTTTACATCTCTTAAGCCAAGGTGAGGTTATCTTCAATACTATGTGCAGTTATTTAAAACAAAGTTCACTGTCGTTCCCATTTCTTGATTATTTTTGCTTCCTTCCATGGGGAGTTTTTATTGCATGTGTCATTCCCTGATGAGGAGAAAAGAAAAGTAACCTGCTGTTAGGTCTCCACCAATGCCGCTCTATACCTAGCTCCCAGGAGCCACTTACAGATAATTTGCGCTAACTTGGCTGATGATTTTTCCTTACTGAATCAGTAATTCACCATGTTAGAAATCACCATTTTAATAAACCAATTGAGAACCAGGACTGTTCTCAACCCCCTTGCAATAAAGGATAACTTACCATTTAGACTAACTCTAGTATTTGACAATCGTGCTGTCTGTGTCACACAGACTCCCTGATTGTAAAGAATGATCCAAGATTTGAAGTACATACTAGCCCAAAAATTGTGGTCGGAGACATCCTGTGGGCGGGCGCCTCCGACCGAAATTTTTTTAACGGAAGTACCTGGTGGTCCCAGATGAATGTATACTTAGGTCCGAGGTCTCCTTTCGCAGCCCAGCGTATGGACTCCCACATCCCAGGGATCACGTGGACCTGGACCAGCAATGAACATGGAGCATTCGCATTGATAATAATGGGAGCTCCGTTTGTATCAGCTCCCATTACTATCAATGAGAATAACTCCCCAAAATACAGAAACACAACACAATAAATTTAAAAAACACCTCACATATTTAAAATTAATTGAAATTGAATTTAATTAAATGTTTTAGACAAAAAAATATTTTTTACATTTTTTTTAATATATTTTAATAAACTTACCTTAATGGACAGGGTTTTTAATATAACAATTAGTGATAAAATTTAATTTTTCTATCTTTTAAAACTCTTACGCTGGTAAGTTATACGCCTGCTTTTACGAAGCGTAAGAGTTTGAAGGACATTCACTGGACAGGAGTTGGGCAAATAGCCCAAATCTCTACCTGTGAATGTCATTCTCCCGAGGATGCATGCTATCTGTCAAAAGACATTTTGACAGATTGCAAATAATGGTTCTCGACACATGTGCATTGTGCGCTGAGAACCGGCATTTACAAGACCTCTTTGGGCGCATGCGCACATCGTACACACCTGGAAAGGCTGCAATTTACGGCCCACTAAATTATTCACAAAAACTTGCTCTGGGAATATAATAGAGTTTTCCTTCCACTCTGCCCCATCATACTGACTTTTAATCCAACGCTCAATTTGTCCTGATGTTTTTGATCCCTAGTCTTAGTACCAACTTGACATTGTTCTTAGCAAAAATTTGAACTTTGGCCAATCTGAATCAGCAAATAGAGTTGTTATGTCTTGAATAAAGAGCCAGACTAGATACTGCAAACTTAAAGCAAGAGTGACCGTAGTCCTTTATTACAGATCTCAGAGTGCCTCTCCAGCCTGTGAGGCCTCCTTATTTACAGGTGCTCCCAAGGGATAGTGGGATCCCTTGGGACTCCAGGGGATAAGCCCTCTGGCGGTTAGACATGGTAATTGCAGGTTTACATACATAACAACACTCCCCTCCAAAGTCAATAGTGTAACTATTTACAATGTGAGTCGATCTGGGGCCTTCCTTTCCCTAGTTTATCGTCTCGTGCAAATGCTGGTGTTTTGAGTCGTTTGTTAGGCCTTCACTGGGCTGCTGTGCAGCTGGCCTTGCTGGACTGCTGGGGGTGATGGGTTCTGTTTCGTGGTCAACCGCTGGGTCGGTTGCCACTTGTGTTTGTGTTGGAGGGTCGAAAAAGGTAGAGTCTATTGTGGGTTGTTCTGGATAGTCCGTAAATCTGAGTTTGGTTTGGTCCAAATGTTTTCTGCAGGTGAGTCCATTTGCGAGTTTGACCATAAACACCCTACTCCCCTCTTTGGCCTAAACAATGCCAGCAATCCACTTGGGACCTTGTCCATTGTTCAACACAAATACAGGATCATTTGCTTCAATTTCTCGTGACACATTTGCACGATCATGATATGTATTCTGTTGAAGATGCCTGCTCTCTACCTGATTGGGTAGATCAAGGTGGACTAACGAGAGCCTTGTCTTAAGTGCCCTTTTCATGAGCAATTCAGCGGAAGGGACCCCAGTGAGCGAGTGGGGTCTTGTGCGGTAACTAAGCAGGACTTCGGATAAGCAAGTCTGCAGTGAGCCTTCCGTTACCCTCTTCAAGCTCTGCTTGATTGTTTGAACTGCTCGTTCTGCCTGACCGTTGGAAGCTGGCTTAAATGGGGCAGATGTGACATGTTTGACCCCATTACGGGTCATGAATTCCTTAAATTCGGCATTGGTAAAGCACAGCCGATTGTCACTTACAAGGATATCAGGCAGGCCGTGCATGGCAAACATGGCCCGTAGGTTTTCAATGGTGGCAGCGGACGTGCTTGCCGACATTATCACACATTCAATCCACTTGGAGTATGCATCTACAACCACTAAAAACATTTTTCCCAAGAATGGGCCTGCATAGTTGACATGAATCCTAGACCACGGTTTGGAGGGCCAAGACCATAAACTTAGTGGCGCCTCCCTGGGTGCATTGCTTAATTGCGAACTTATATTACATTTGCGCACACAGGACTCTAAGTCTGCATCGATACTGATCCACCACACAAGGGATCTGGCTATCGCTTTCATCATTACAATGCCTGGGTGGGTACTGTGGAGATCACTAATGAAAGTGTCCCTGCCCTTTTATGGCACAACTATCTGATTACCCCATAGGAGGCAGTCTGCTTGTATAGACATTTCATCTTTGCGCCGCTGGTATGGCTTTATTTCTTCCTGCATCTCTAACGGAACACTAGACCAACTCCCGTGGAGCACACAGTTTTTTTACTAAGGACAGTAAGGGGTCCTGGCTCGTCCAGGTTCTAATCTGTCGGGCAGTAACAGGTGATTGTTCACTCTTGAATGCTTCCATTACCATAACTAGATCTGCAGGCTGTGCCATCTCTACCCTGGTGGTGGGCAATGGTAGCCTACAGAGAGCATCGGCACAGTTTTCTGTGCCTGGCCTGTGGCGGATGGCGTAGTTGTATGCGAACAACATGAGTGACCATCTCTGGATACGGGCCGATACATTCGTATTTATCCCCTTATTTTCCGAAACGAGGGATATGGGCGGCTTATGGTCGGTTTCCAATTCAAATTTGAGCCCAAACAGATATTGATGCATTTTCTTTACCCCGCAAACACATGCTAACCCTAGTTTTTCGATCATACTGTAGGCCCTCTCTGCCTTAGGCAGACTTCTGGATGCATAAGCAACCAGTTACAATTTCCCAAATTCATTCGGTTGTTGCAATAGACACCCGACCCCGTATAACAACGCATCACATGCTAGTACCAAACGTTTACATGGATCGTAAAACACAAGCAATTTGTTTGAACATAACAGCTTCCTAGCTTTCTCAAAGGCATTTTCTTGGCTTTTACCCCATCCCCATTCATCTTCTGTATGCAGTAAAGAGTGCAGGAGTTCTAACAATGTGCTAAGACCCAGTAAGAAGTTACCAAAGTAGTTCAGGAGTCCTAGAAACGACCGCAGCTCTGTCACATTCTGTGGTCTTAGTGCGTTTTTGATTGCCTCCGTCTTCAAATCGGTGGGCCTGATGCCGTCCGCCATGATTCTTCTCCCCAGGAACTCCACTTCAGTCACCAGCAAAACATGCTTCGAGTTATTTTAGCCTGAGCCCCACACGATTAAGCTGACTAAGAACTTCCTCCAGGTTCTGCAGCTGCTCGACGGTGTCCTAACCTATAACCAAGATGTTATCCTGGAAGACCACGGTGCGCGGGACTGACTTCAGCAAGCTTTCCATGTTCCTCTGAAATCTCGCCGCGGCCGATCGAATCCCAAACGGGCATCTATTGTAAACGAAAAGACCTTTGTGCGTGTTGATGCAGGTGAGGTCTTTCGAAGATTCCTCCAGCTCCTGCGTCATGTAGGCCGAGGTCAAGTCCAGCTTCGTGAACATTTTCCCTCCCGCCAGCATCGCAAATAGATTGTCTGCCTTTGGTAGCAGGTATTGATCCTGCAGTGAGAAACGACTTTGTGGCCAACGAGCTGGAAGGAGAAGGAAACGCTGCCAAACGAAGGGCGATTCTCCTCACCGTCTGTGGGGGAACAACGTATGGCCTCATGAAAAACCTGCTCACTCCAGCAAAACCCACAGACAAGTCATAAGATGTGTTGTGCACGCTGGTTTGGGAGCATCTAAATCCAAAGGAAAAAGTTAAAGCACATGGGATTGGGGGTAGTGTGCTGACGTGGATTGAGAACTGGTTGTCAGACAGGAAGCAAAGAGTAGGAGTAAATGGGTACTTTTCAGAATGGCAGGCAGTGACTAGTGGGGTACCGCAAGGTTCTGTGCTGGGGCCCCAGCTGTTTACATTGTACATTAATGATTTAGACGAGGGGATTAAATGTAGTATCTCCAAATTTGCGGATGACACTAAGTTGGCTGGCAGTGTGAGATGCGAGGAGGATGCTATGAGGCTGCAGAGTGACTTGGATAGGTTAGGTGAGTGGGCAAATGCATGGCAGATGAAGTATAATGTGGATAAATGTGAGGTTATCCACTTTGATGGTAAAAACAGAGAGACAGACTATTATCTGAATGGTGACAGATTAGGAAAAGGGGAGGTGCAACGAGACCTGGGTGTCATGGTACATCAGTCATTGAAGGTTGGCATGCAGGTACAGCAGGCGGTTAAGAAAGCACATGGCATGTTGGCCTTCATAGCGAGGGGATTTGAGTACAGGGGCAGGGAGGTGTTGCTACAGTTGTACAGGGCCTTGGTGAGGCCACACCTGGAGTATTGTGTACAATTTTGGTCTCCTAACTTGAGGAAGGACATTATTGCTATTGAGGGAGTGCAGCGAAGATTCACCAGACTGATTCCCGGGATGGTGGGACTGACCTATCAAGAAAGACTGGATCAACTGGGCTTGTATTCACTGGAGTTCAGAAGAATGAGAGGGGACCTCATAGAAACGTTTAAAATCCTGACAGGTTTAGACAGGTTAGATGCAGGAAGAATGTTCCCAATGTTGGGGAAGTCCAGAACCAGGGGTCACAGTCTAAGGATAAGGAGTAAGCCATTTAGGACCGAGATGAGGAGAGACTTCTTCATCCAGAGAGTGGTGAACCTGTGGAATTCTCTGTCACAGAAAGTGGTTGGGGCCAATTCACTAAATATATTCAAAAGGGAGTTAGATGAAGTCCTTACTACTCAGGGGATCAAGGGGTATGGCGAGAAAGCAGGAAGCGGGTACTGAGGTTTCATGTTCAGCCATGAACTCATTGAATGGCAGTGCAGGCTAGAAGGGCTGAATGGCCTGCTCCTGCACCTATTTTCTATGTTTCTATGAAAGCGTTCTGATGGCGAGGTATCAGTTCTACACATACAAGAGATCTGAAGGCCAGGAAGTGGTGAGCTACGTCACCGAGCTAAGGCGCCTTGCAGGACATTGCGAATTTGAAGGACAATTGGAGCATATGCTCAGGGACTTCTCTCCCCAAAAAAGCTGTTGAGGCTGGAGGTGAATTGAAAATTTTGAAACTAAGGTGGATAGATTTTTGTTAGCCAAGGGTGTTAAGGATTATGGAACCAAGCCGGGTAAATGGAATTAAGATACAGATCATCCATGATCTAATTAAATAGCAGAACAGGTTTGAGGGGCTGAATGGCCTCCTCATGTTTCTATGTGTATATGTTTTGAAAAATAGTTTACTTTCGGTATTGCAGACCAGCTCCATGCTGCAATCACATTGTTTTCTGAATGTATTCTTAATTATGGAGAGCAATAAATCCCAAGCAGTAATTAAAATCTGTCATCTGTTCCAGTGTAAATACATATAAATCTCACCTGCACAGATATCATGAAATGGTATTAACGTACGAACATAAGAAATAGGAGCAGGAGTAAGCCCCTTGAGCCTGCTCCGCCATTTAATAAGATCTTGGCTGATCCGATCATGGACTCAGGTCCACTTCCCTGCCCGCTCCCCATAACCCCTTATTCCCTTATCGTTTAAGAAACTGTCGATCTCTGTCTTAAATTTATTTAATATCCCAGCCTCCACAACTCTTTGAGGCAGCGAATTCCACAGATTTACAACTCTCTGAGAAGAAATTTCTCATCATCTCAGTTTTAAATGGGCGGCCCCTTATTCTAAGATTATGCCCCCTAGTTCTCGTCTCCCCTATCAGTGGAAACATCCTCTCTGCATCCACCTTGTCAAGCCCCCTCATAATCTTATATGTTTCAATAAGATCACCTTTCATTCTTCTGAATTCCAATGAGTAAAGGCCCAACCTACTCAACCTTTCCTCATAAGTCAACCCCCTCATCTCTGGAGTCAACCTAGTGAACCTCTCTGAACTGCCTCCAAAGCAAGTATATCCTTTCGTAAATATTCTGTACTATGAGAATAGTGGCTTTTTTATAACAAAATGTAATGGCATATTCTCACTTCATAGGTTTGATGTCAGTGTGAAGCTGCAATCATCTCACACTGATGCTAAACTTGAAATGTAAACCAGGTGCAAAAGCCCAAACTAACTCTGAAACAAAGCAAAGTGAGAGTTCCTCTTCCAGCAAGTCTCACTCTAATTCATTCTGGTTTAGCTCGGGCACTGACATTGCATTCAGGCTGCATTTCCAATAGAATTGCGACATTTTGGAATGTGCTGAGGTCGTGAATGGTGCTCTAGCAATACAAGTTCTTTCTTTTCTATTGAGAATGGGGAAATTCCAAAGAAATCCAGGAGTTGGGAAAGAATGTGTGCTTTCTGCATCTCCCAGAGGTTTGCTGGACAAATTTTTGTGGCTCTCAGGAGAATAATGTCTTTCAAATTGAACTGAAAATTTGTGGGGAGCTTTTGGTCAGATCACTGTACAATATTGCTGAGTAAGTGAGTTGCAAAATCTCTTCAGCCAAAAGTTACAGATGAAGTGTGACTGCACCCTAAGTCACTGGTGCAAAAGAATATTGTATGTATATTTATTATCTCAAACCTTTGTGTATACAAAACTCTAAAGAGATGCTTGGAAGACCTTGCCAACCACAACCCACATATAAACTATTCTAATATATTACGGTCACCCCTTTTCATTTGCCATAGTCTCTCGACTCCCTTGATCTCAAACACACACAAAGGCATCTTTGTCACTTCTTTTGTTGCCCTCACCACCCATATCCCGCAACCCATTTGTTTCTGTGCCCACCACTGGAATTAACTTTCCACAAACCATTTACAACTGCACTTTCCAAATCTCAACAATTTAGCCTTTGGCTCTCCATTCACCACAATATTTCTGCAGCTGTCGGTCTTCTCAAACCAAAACGTTTACTACTTTCCATCTCAGTCAATCTCTCTGGTATGATATACATCTTCAATCCCTCAGTTCCAAGGGATGCAGATTGAGTGCATCTGTCGCAAAACTGGTTTAGCCATCCATCACCAGATCTGGCTTGAAAACACCAAGTGCTATCAGGCCTCAGTCTCATGTACCAAAATGACCCACTACTTCAGAACCAATCTGGAGAGCAAAGATAACCACCGGCTTCTTTTTCCATAACCGGCCATTTCCTTAAACCCCTCAATCTGCAGGAGTTCCTCAGGGCAGTGTCCTAGACTCAACCATCTTTAACTACTTCATCAATGATCTTCCCTCCATCATAAGGCCAGAGGTGGGCATGTTCGCTGATGATTGCACGGTGTTCAGTTTCATTCGCAACTGCTCAGATTTGTGCCCGCATAAAAGGTTATTGCATAAGATAAAAGTTCATGGGGTTGGGGGTAATATATTAGCATGGATAGAGGATTGGCTAACTAACAGAAAACAGAGAGTCAGGATAAATGGGTCATTTTCTGGTTGGCAAACAATGACTAGTGGGGTGCCACAGGGATCGGTGCTGGGTCCTCAACTATTAACAATCTATGATGAATGTAAAGTTGCCAAGTTTGCTGATGTTACAAAAATGGGTGGGAGAGCAAATTGTGAGGACACAAGAAATCTGCAATGGGATATAGACAGGCTAAATGAGTGGGCAAAAAATTGCCAGATGGAGTATAATGTGGGAAAATGTTTGGCAGAAAAAATAGAAAAGCAAATTATAATTAAAATGGAGAAAAATTGCAAAGTACTGCAGTTCAGAGGGACCTGGGAGTTCTTGTGTATGAAACACAAAAGGTTAGTATGCAGGTTCAGCAAGTAATCAGGAAGGCAAATGGAATGTTAGCCTTTATTACAAAGGGGATAGAGTATAAAGCAGAGAAGTCCTGCTATAACTATACAAGTTTTGGTTAGGCCACACCTAAAGTACTGCGTACTGTTTTGGTCTCCATATTTAAGGAAGGACATACCTGCATTGGAGGCTGTTCAGAGAAGGTTCACTAGATTGATTCCCGAGATGAGGGGGTTGACTTATGAAGATAGGTTGAGTAGGTTGGGCCTATACACATTGGAGTTCAGAAGAATGAGAGGTTATCTTATCAAAACATTCAAGATAATTGTTGTATATGCATGCCTGTTTACTGTGTGATGTCTGTAACACTGTTATGCAATGCACTGAATGTACCCTTACACTGCACTCACCTTACCTGTACACCAGAGGGTGCTGCTGTTGGAGACCTAAGGGTTACCTGCACACTGCAGGTAACCCAGTACAAAAAGGAGCTCACAGCTTGGTGTCCTCACTCGTGGAGCTGCAAATAAAGGACTACAGATCTACACAGTTTTAGTATCATACCCTGCTTTGTGGAGTCATTACTAAAGGTGTCCACATACACTACAACTGGCGACGAGGATACGAGGTCACGAACTACATGCTCAACATGTCTAACCTCAGCAACTTTCAGCAATTCACAGAAGGGGAAGATTGGGACGCTTTCGTAGAAAGATTGGAACATTTCTTCATAGCCAATGACCTGGATGAAAACATACCGGCTACACGACTGAACAAGCGCAGAGACATCCTGCTCAGCAGTTGTGGGCCCACCATTCATTGCCTCGTCAGGGACTGGCTAGCCCCAGCGAAGACAATGACCAAAAGCTATGAGGAACTTGTAATACTCATACAGAAACAACTAAAACCGAAAGAAAGCATCCTCACAGCCAGGCACCGGTTCTACACTTACCGGCGACCTGAGGGCCAAGAAATTACTATGTATGCTGCACACCTAAGAAGACTAGCTGCACCGTGTGATTTTGGAGACCACCTAAATGAAGCCCTAAGGGACATTCATTGGAATTGGCCACGAGGGCCTCCTGCACAATTTGCTCTCTGCTGAATCACGGTCACCCTGCAGAAAGCAATTCAAGTGAGCCAGGCCTACATGGTTTTGGCCGGCGACTCCAAGAGAATACTGACCCAGGACTCTAAACCGGTGAGCGCAGTGCATCGCATGGATATTTCAAAAGGCAGGAAGGCTGTCCCGAGTCCAGCAACCCTGAGTCCGCCACATGGGGTAAACCGGATGGCCCCATGTTGGCGCTGTGGAGGAAACCACAGGGCCCACCACTGCCACCACAAAGACTATGCATGCAAAGGCTGCAAAGAGAAAGGGTACTTCCAAAGAATGTGCAGAAAAAGCTGTACTCACGCGTCTCTGATGAGTTGGCTGATCACCCGGGCTCCGACACAGATGAAGGTGAAGTTGCTCCAACCCTGGAAGAAGAGTATGGAGTTTATACCTGCTCCACCAAACGTTCTCCATGGACAATGGAAGTGGACATCGATGGGGTCCCAGTCTCCATGGAAATCAACACAGGGGCGAGCCAGTCTGTGATGAGCCAAACGACCTTTGAAAAACTTTGGATAAATCCTGCCAGTCGACCGAAACTGTCTCCTGTCCAGGCGCAGCTCCTCACCTACAACAAGGGTAAAATCCTAATCGTTGGACATCCAGGTCTCCCAGGGCAGCGTGTTGAATAAACTCCCCCTGTGGATTGTAGCCGGCGATGGTCCCACGCTGCTGGGCAGGAATTGGATGAACCCAGTCCACATCAAACGCAGTGGCGACGGCCTCTGGTCCCCGGCAATCGACCTCAAACAGGGATCCATCATTGCATCCGGAGGTTCCACTGTCCAGCTCTACGGCGAGGCGACGACTCCACAACACCACGGCGAAATCTCCAAGACCGAGGATCCAAACTCCACTTTTTGGGCCGGGGCTGGACTCCAAGAGGTGAACAGCATTGAAAGAGGTGGATTCCCGACGTCCAGGGCTGAACCTGTGGAAGAAAAGACCACCACAGCCGACCTGAAGGAGAGCCAGAAGATGGAGGCCTCACCAAGAGGAGCAGAACCTGTAATCAAAGTGGCCGCGGCCATACCACGAAGGGCAGCGTTGGAGGAGCAAGACGTGGCACAGAGCGGCCAATCAGATTAGGAGGCTCCCTTAAAGAAGACCGGTAACCAAAGAAATTTAAAGGGACAGTTTCAACTATTTGAGTACAAGGACTTTAAAGCTAAAGATGCAATTAAAGGGTGCAAGTATGAGAATGTATGCAATGTAAACATGAATTGTGATGCTGGTTGAACTAATTTGACTAATGAGATGAACGCATGTGTCAGTAAGGTTAAGAACACGTTTATTATGCTGAACAATTATGATAGAAAATTTGAAATGCCTAATATAGCCATGTCTGTTGAAACCAGGACACCCAAAAGTGATGCAAATGCTAGAATGTACAATGCAGTCTCGACTATGTATGATCAGAGCCAAGGTGTCATATATCTTGATAGGACACTGCCAAAGGACATTGGGTCCGACAAGGACCATGCTGATTCCAATGGAATCCCTCTGTGGAAGAACCCCAGGTCTAGCAGACTACCTGACCATGTAGCCTGGACCTTTGGAACGAATGTGGTGCCCCTTGCAGGACACACACACACACAGTGGGAGCAGACCCACTACAGGAACAATTGTTAATGGGCAGCCCAGCCACCACCCATGGCTACCCACCTGAGGGATCCCACAACTGTGACACCCACTTGGTTTGTGCGTGAAGGAGGGGAAAAGTACGAGGCCAGCCTCAATCACAGGGGTCACACCTGGCAACCATACAACCCTCACCACAACCTCCCATAGCCCACCACTGATCACCTCCCCTGATCATGACAACAAGGATATGAAAAATGCTTCGGGGGAAGTGTTGTTGTATATGCATGCCTGTTTACTGTGTGATGTCTGTAACACTGTTATGCAACACACTGAATGTACCCTTACACTGTACACACCTTACCTGTACAGCAGAGGGTGTTGCTATTGGAGACCTAAGGGTTACCTGCAGACTGCAGGTAACCCAGTATAAAAAGGAGCTCACAGCTTGGTGTCCTTACTTGAGGAGCTGCAAATAAAGGACGACAGGTCTACATAGTTTAAGTATCATACCCTGCCTCGTGGAATCATTACTAAAGGAGTCCACATACACTACAATAATGAGGGGGCTTGACAAGGTGGATGCAGAGAGGATATTTCCACTCTTAGGGAAAACTAAAACTAGGGGGCATAGTCTCAGAATAAAGGGCCGCCCATTTAAAACTGAGATGAGGAGTGTTAGCGCGAATGTTTTCCTGCAAGAATCACACGACACTCTGGGTCGGTTCCAACGCCAAAACGGCTTTTATTATGTCGGCGGGGAGAGAGCCTCTGGTCCAACTCCAGGCACTCCACTCCACCGAACAAAGAAATTCATCAATATTTATATGTTTTACAGTAGTTCATTACAGTTACTCAGCCCACTTCGGCTGGACACAATCCAATCATAATGATTATAGATTACATATAGGTTTAAATGGGCCAATAGAATTAACCCTGGTACATCAGGGGGCTGCATGATCAGTTTATGACAGTTGGGGGCGGATCCCTATCCGTGTGATGCTCTCCAGGCCCCCCTTAACTTCATTGCTCATGGATTCTGCCGCTGCCTAGCTCCTTATCTCTATGGTTGCTAGGCACCCTATATGGGGGTCACTGACTTGAGGACATTCCGTACTAGGTACCGCAGTGTTCTATACACTATCTTGTCTCAAGCTGTTGATTCAAGACATTCCTGAGACCAGGCTCTGCAGGGTCAGTGCTCAGTCAGCAACTTTAGCTAATTTAGGTAACCGAGCCCCATCATGCTTTGCTAAGTCCCCTGGCAGCCATTTTATATTTGGCTAACATTTTAAACATACATATATTTATATAATTCAGCAGGTGCCTAATGCCCTACAACAAGGATGAATTTCTTCTCTCAGAGGGTTGTAAATCTGTGGAATTCTCTGCCCCAGAGAGTCGTGGAGGCTGGGTCATTGAATATATTTACGGTGGAGATCGACAGATTTTTGAATGATAAGGAAGTAAAGGATTATGGGGAGCGGGCAGGGAAGTGGAGCTGAGTCCATGATCAGATCAGCCATGATCTTATTAAATGGCGGAGCAGGCTTGAGGGGCGATATGGCCTACTCCTGCTCCTATTTCTTTTGTTCTTAAGTTCTTATGCAAGTTAAAGGGGGAGAAATTCACTATGGTCCCACTTGGGGCTGTAATTTTTAAACTTTTGAAAAGTTAGCGCCACCGCTATCAACTTTAAAAAAATTTTAAATTCGCCTTTTGCAATCCAAGAAGGAAGTGGAGTGCTAAATCAAGCACTCCACTTCCTTCTTGGACCATAATCGACATCGGGCAGGACGGAGACTTCTGCAGATCTGCACACTGGTCCGTGCAGCACTGCCGTGTTCAAAGGCAGTTTCCCTCCCTTAAAGGGAAGGGCCATAGCTCCAGGCTCTGTTACATAAAAGGCACTACCTGGACCACCAAGGCATCGGCGATCCTACGTAAACTGCCCGGCACTCACGCAGAGTGTCGGGCTGAAAAATCGTGGGCAGGAACCTGCGAAAAAAACAGCAGCAAGAATGGTACGTTTTTTTTTCAACTACGGCCACGACATCTTTAATCATCCCCCCGGTAGTGCCGGCCATCCAATCCACGCCTCCTGCAACTGGCGGTGTTATCGCCCGCCACTGTTGCAGTGGGCAAAAGTCAATTTCGAGTCTAGGGCATGCGCATGGCAATGACATCGTAATCTTATGATGATAGATTGCGTAGACTGGGTCTTTACTCGTTGGAGTTCAGAAGGATGAGGGGTGATCTTATAGAAACATTTAAAATAATGAAAGGGATAGACAAGATAGAGGCAGAGAGGTTGTTTCCACTGGTCGGGGAGACTAGAACTAGGGGGCACAGCCTCAAAATACGGGGAGCCAATTTAAAACCGAGTTGAGAAGGAATTTATTTTCCCAGAGGGTTGTGAATCTGTGGAATTCTCTGCCCAAGGAAACAGTTGAGGCTAGCTCATTGAATGTATTCAAGTCACAGATAGATAGATTTTTAACCAATAAGGGAATTAAGGGTTATGGGGAGCGGGCGGGTAAGTGGAGCTGAGTCCATGGCCAGATCAGCCATGATCTTGTTGAATGGCGGAGCAGGCTCGAGGGGCTAGATGGTCTACTCCTGTTCCTAATTCTTATGTTCTTATGTTCTTATTAATCTCTGGGCGCAGGTGATCTGAGTGCAACGCCTTAGCGCCGCCGCAAACCTCCCGGCAAATATGGTGGGAGTCAATGTCAGTCCTGCCCCGGTCGCAAAGCCATTTGCACCCCGTTAGTGCCCTCCAGAGAGGTGCAAATGCACCCAATTTCTCCCCAAATGCTCAATGTTGAAGCTGTCAGCCATGGTTCAGTGGGTAGCACTCTCGTCTCTGAGTCAGAAGGTTGTGGGTTCAGTGTTCCACTCCAGAGACTTGAGCACAAAATCTAGGCTGACACTCCAGTTGAGTGCTGAAGGAGTGCTGCACTGTTGGAGGTGCCGTCTTTCAGATGAGATATTAAACTGAGGCCCTGTCTGCTCTCTCATGGTGGATGTAAAAAAATCCCTTTGCACTATTTTGAAAAAGAGCAGGGGAATTATCAGTGTCCTGGCCAATATTTATCCCTCAACCAACATCACTAAAACAAATTATCTGGTCATTATCACATTGCTGTTTGTGGGATTTTGGTGTTTTGCAACTTGGCTACATTACAACAGTGACTACACTTCAAAAGTACTTAATTGGCTTTAAAATGCTTTGGGACATCCTGAGGTTATGAAAGGCGCAATATAAATGCAAGTCTTTTTTTTTCTTTTATTGGGTGGAAATAGGTACAGGTTCCATTTCATAGACTAAGCCAACTTAAGTGATGCCCATCAAGGGAGATGGTAAATTGGAGGGGGACATTATGTCTATGTACTCTGGTGCCTCCTTTGCAATTGGATATGGGGCATTTGGCACTAGGTTGGATACCCACACTCTCAGCACAAAACATCGGACCAGGTGGATAAGGAATGGGAATCAAATTTCAAAATAAAAAAGGAGAAAAGATTACACCAATATCCCACAAAAATAAAGTGAAAACTCCCCAAAAAAGAGTGATGAGAAAATGTATTGGGACTTTTGAAAGCTGAATGCTTTGGCACTGAAATATATACACACACACACACATACACACAAAGACAAATCCAGTGTTTATTGAGCCACCTATTGTATGTAATGAGCAATTGATTCTTTGCAATGACCTTCATGCAGTTGCTGACTTTGAACATTGTCCATGTGATGCTGTCTTGCCAATTTTGTAAACTTCCAGTCTTCTTACTTGGCCAGCCCTGTCGAAGAAGGTATCATTTGTCAAGAGTTTGTTATTAGCTGTGCTGGAAAGGCCATTGCATTGAGAGCAGCCTTTTTCATTTTATTTCGATCTGAGATATATACTCTTTTAATTTGTAGTCCAGCTCCCTTTGATTTTCTGTTTTATTTTGCGGAGATTTTCCAATTTCACTCTTGTATAGCGTGTATCACGACTAGACTTCCACAGATAAACGCTATCTATCCCCACCTCCCCAGGTCACCTCTACAACGAAGTGATCTTAAATTATCCTGATGCTGCAATTAGTCAAACAATACAATGATGCATGCCTATTGCATAAATATGGATTTTACAGTTGGGTAAGATCTTTGGCAATAGGCTGAATATTCACTATCCCAGCACAAAGTATCGGACCAGGTGGATGAGGAATAGGAATCAAACTACAAAATAAAAAAGAAGAGATGATGACTCCAATATCCCATAAAAATAAAGTGAAAACTCCTCAAAATGGAGAGCGATGAAAAAGTATTGAGACTTTTGAAAGCTGACAGGGAGTGGAATGCTCTGGCACTGAAATATAAGAATATAAGAACATAAGAACATAAGAATTAGGAACAGGAGTAGGCCATCTAGTCCCTCGAGCCTGTTCAACAAGATCATGGCTGATCTGGCCGTGGACTCAGCTCCACTTACCCGCCCACTCCCCATAATCCTTAATTCCCTTATTGGTTAAAAATCTATCTATCTGTGATTTGAGCTAGCCTCAACTGCTTCCTTGGGCAGAGAATTCCACAGATTCACAACCCTCTGGGAAAAGAAATTCCTTCTCAACTCGGTTTTAAATTGGCTCCCCCGTATTTTGAGGCTGTGCCCCCTAGTTCTAGTCTCCCCGACCAGTGGAAACAACCTCACTGCCTCTATCTTGTCTATCCTTTTCATTATTTTAAATGTTTCTATAAGATCACTCCTCATCCTTCTGAACTCCAACGAGTAAAGACCCAGTCTACTCAATCTATCATCATAAGGTAACCCTCTCTTCTCCGGAATCAACCGAGTGAATCGTCTCTGTACCCGTCCAAAGCCAGTATATCCTTCCTTAAGTAAGGTGACCAAAACTGCACGCAGTACTCCAGGTGTGGCCTCAGAAATACCCTGTACAGTTGCAGCAGGACCTCCCTGCTTTTGTACTCCATCCCTCTCGCAATGAAGGCCAACATTCCATTCACCTTCCTGATTACCTGCTGCACCTACAAACTAACTTTTTGGGATTCTTGCATAAGGACCCCCAGGTCCCTCTGCACCACAGCATGTTGTAATTTCTCCCCGTTCAAATAATATTCCCTTTTACTGTTTTTTTTTTCCCCAAGGTGGATGATCTCACATTTTATTGTATTCCATCTGCCAAACCTTAGCCTATTCGCTTAACCTATCTAAATCTCTTTGCAGCCTCTCTGTGTCCTCTACACAACCCGCTTTCCCACTAATCTTTGTGTCATCTGCAAATGTTGTTAACTACACTCTGTCCCCTCTTCCAGGTCATCTATGTATATTGGAAACAGTTATGGTCCCAGCACCGATCCCTGTGGCACACCACTAACCACCGATTTCCAATCCGAAAAGGATCCATTTATCCCGACTCTCTCCTTTCTGTTAGCCAGCCAATTCTCAATCCATGCTAATACATTTCCTCTGACTCCGCATACCTTTATCTTCTGCAGTAACCTTTTGTGTAGCACCTTATCGAATGCCTTCTGGAAATCTAAATTCACCACATCCATCGGTCCACCATGCTCGTTATATCCTCAAAGAATTCCAGTAAATTAGTTAAACATGATTTCCCCTTCATGAATCCATGTTGCGTCTGCTTATTTACACTATTCATATCTAGATGTCCCACTATTTCTTCCTTAATGATAGCTTCAAGCAATTTCCCACTACAGATGTTAAACTAACCGGCCTACAGTTACCTGCCTTTTGCCAGCCCCCTTCTTTAAACAGAGGCGTTACATTAGCTGCTTTCCAATCCGCTGGCACTTCCCCAGAGTCCAGAGAATTTTGGTAGATTATAACGAATGCATCTGCTATAACTTCTGCCATCTCTTTTAATACCCTGGGATGCATTTCATCCGGACCAGGGGACTTATCTGCCTTGAGTCCCATTAGCCTGTCCAGCACTACCCCCCTAGTGATAGTGATTATCTCAAGGTCCTCCCTTCCCACATTCCCGTGACCAGCAATGTTTGGCATGGTTTTTGTGTCTTCCACTGTGAAGACCGAAGCAAAATAATTGTTTAAGGTGTCAGCCATTTCCACATTTCCCATTATTAAATCCCCCTTCTCATCTTCTAAGGGACCAACATTTACTTTAGTCACTCTTTTCCATTTTATATATCGGTAAAAGCTTTTACTATCTGTTTTTATGTTTTGCGCAAGTTTACTTTCGTAATCTATCTTTCCTTTCTTTATTGCTTTCTTAGTCATTCTTTGCTGTCGTTTAAAATTTTCCCAATCTTCTCGTTTCCCACTAACCTTGGCCACCTTATACGCATTGGTTTTTAATTTGATACTCTCCTTTACTTCCTTGGTTATCCATGGCTGGTTATCCCTTTGTTTACCGCCATTCTTTTCACTGGAATATATTTTTGTTGAGCACTATAAAACAGCTCCTTAAAAGTCCTCCACTGTTCCTCAATTGTGCCACCTTTTAGTCTGTGTTTCCAGTCTACTTTAGCCAACTCTGCCCTCATCCCACTGTAGTCCCCTTTGTTTAAGCATAGTATGCTCGTTTGAGACACTACTTCCTCACCCTCAATCTGTATTACAAATTCAACCATACTGTGATCACTCATTCCGAGAGGATCTTTTACTAGGAGATCGTTTATTATTCCTGTCTCATTACACAGGACCAGATCTAAGATAGCTGGATCCCTTAAGAAACAATCCTGTATGCATTCTATGAATTTCTCCTCCAGGCTACCCCGTGCGATTTGATTTGACCAATCGATATGTAGGTTAAAATCCCCCATGAATACTGCCGTTCCTTTTTCACATGCCTCCATTATTCCCTTGATTATTGCCCGCCCCACCATGAAGTTATTATTTGGGGGCCTCTACTATGCCCACCAGTGACTTTTTCCCCTTACTATCTCTAATCTCCACCCACAATGATTCAACATTTTGTTCATTCGGGCCAATATCATCTCTCACAATATCATCCTTTATTAACAGAGCTACCCCACCTCCTTTCCCTTCTTGTCTATCTTTCCGAATCGTCAGATACCCCTGTATGTTTAATTCCCAGTCTTGGCCACCCTGCAACCACGTTTGTGTAATGGCCACCAAATCATAACCATTTGGAATGATTTGTGCCGTCAACTCATTTACTTTATTTCGAATACAGCATGCGTTGAGGTAGAGTGTTTTAATACTAGTTTTTAATCCATGATTTTTAGTTTTGACCCCTCCTGCAGTCCCTTTATATTCATACATATTGTCCCTTCCTATCACCTTGTAGTTTACACTTACCCCAGTGCTACTCTGCTCTGTTGCCTCCTGCCTTTTGCATTCTTTCTTGGGGTCCTGTTCATCTGAGCTCTCACCCACTCTAACTAGCTCAGAGCCTTCTCCTGGGTTCCGAATACTCCTTGCATTGAGGCACCGAGCTGTCATGCTTGCCTTTTTATTACACTTTGACCCTTTAGAATTTTGCTGTACAGTGGCCCTTTTTGTTTTTTGCCTTGGGTTTCTCTGCCCTCCACTTTCACTCATCTCCTTTCTGTCTTTTGCTTTTGTCTCCATTTTGTTTCCCTCTGTCTCCCTGCATTGGTTCCCATCCCCCTGCCATATTTGTTGAACTCCTCCCCAACACCACTAGCAAACACTCCCCCGAGGACATTGGTTCCGGTCCTGCCCAGGTGCAGACCATCCAGTTTGTATTGGTCCCACCTTCCCCAGAACCGGTTCCAATGCCCCAGGAATTTGAATCCCTCCCTGCTGCACCACTGCTCAAGCCACGTATTCATCTGAGCTATCCTGCGATTCCTACTCTGACTTGCTCGTGTCACTGGTAGCAATCCCGAGATTACTACTTTTGAGGTCCTATGTTTTAATTTAGCTCCTAGCTCCTTAAATTCGTCTCGTAGGACCTCATCCCTTTTTTTACCTTTATCGTTGGTATCAATGTGCACCACGACAACTGGCTGCTCACCCTCCCTTTTCAGAATGTCCTGCACCCGCTCCGAGACATCCTTGACCCTTGCTCCAGGGAGGCAACATACCATCCTGGAGTTTTAGTTGCGGCCGCAGAAACGCCTATCTATTCCCCTTACCATTGAATCCCCTATCACTTTCACTCTCCCACTCTTTCTCCTGCCCTCCTGTGCAGCAGAGCCAGCCACGGTGCCATGAACTTGGCTGCTGCTGCCCTCCCCTGATGAGTCATCCCCTCAACAGTACTCAAAGCAGTGTATCTGTTTTGCAGGGGCATGACCGCAGGGGACCCCTGCACTACCTTCCTTGCACTGCTCTTCCTGCAGGTCTTCCATTCCCTATCTGGCTATGGACCCTTCACCTGCGGTAAGACCAACTCGCTACACATGCTACTCATGTCATTCTCAGCATCATGAATCCACCCTCAGCTCCAATTCCGCAACGAGGACCGTCAGGAGCTGGAGCCGGATAAACTTCCCGCACACGTAGTCGTCAGGGACACCGGAAGTGTCCCTGATTTCCCACATAGTGCAGGAGGAGCATATCATGTGACCGAGCTCTCCTGCAATGACTTAACCCTTAGATACACTTAAATTGGCAACAACAATGCTAAATGTTACTTGCTGTTATAGAAGAGAAAAAAAGTACTACTTACCAATCACTAGCCAATCACTTACCCCCTTGGCTGTGACGTCACCTTTCTGTTTCTTTCTACTTCTTTTTTGCCTTCTCCCTGTAGCTGCACAAGCTCACCTTTATAGGCCTCTGCCGATCCCCGGACTCACGCCTCAGCGACCATGAACTCCCGCTGCCTCTCGCAGCCTTTATAGACCTCTCGCCGAGCTCACGGACTCCCGACTCAGCGACACAACTCCTGACTGCTGAACTCGCGGCCTTTATAGGCCTCTCGCCGAACTTACAGACTCCCGACTCAGCGACGCACCTCCCGACTGCTGAACTCGCGGCCTTTATAGGCCTCTCGCCGACCCCGGACTCACACCTCAGCGACGCACCTCCTGACTGCTGAACTCGCGGTCTTTATAAGCCTCTCGCCGACCCTGGACACACGCCTCAGTGATGCACCTCCCGACTGCTGAACTCGCGACCTTTATAGGCCTCTCGCCGACCCCGGACTCACGCCTCAGCGACGCACCTCTCCCACTAGTTAGGTCACATATAGACCACATACAGAAATATATACATATACATATAGCCAAATCCAGTGCTTATTGATACATCTATTGTATGTAATGTCATGTGCGAGAAGTGAATGTGATCAGCAATAAAAGGTGAATCTACCGCTCTTTTTTGCTGCACTAGGTGACAATTAGATTTCTCCTCACCTCCTCGTGCAATCTGTTCATCCTTTGCAAGGTTAATCACAGTCATTATTGGAAGAAGGTCCATATGGGTATCCTTTTGCTGAGTTTTCTGACTGCTGTGGACAATTTACCCCAGCGCTGAGTTCAACTTCCAGTCAACATGTGCCGACCACTTCAATTGGAAAGCCGCTATCTGACTCTAATTAATTAGATTTGGTCATCCAGTAAGGGCCGAAGGTGTTATTGTAATATTTTTGGGAAACTATTTTTAATCCGTGTTGGAAAATGCAAACTATTATTTTCGCCGACTGACTTTGATGTGACCAGATGTTGGCAGGCTGGTAACAAAATTACTGGTATCTACAAACTTACTCTGCCAGTCACTTTCTGGGAAATCTATCTCTTTCTGGTCTTATGTACCTGATCTGAATACTTCGGGATGGCTTCTGACTAGTGTCAGAACGACTGATATACATGCAATTAGACCTGAGCTCCAGCGCTTTATATTTGGTGTTTGGGGAAAATGACAGGGGTCGTCAACCTGAAGCCACCAGTAAATAGAATAAATTTTACTTAACAGAACTGGGTGGAGATGCTGAATACAGTCCTTACTTAAAGCAACGATTTTGCAATTTTTGTGTGGAGGTTTCCTCTGCACATTCCCGCAGGCTTCTATCAATATTAAAATACTCCCAGGACTCATTTGAAAATATTGACATACTCCAGGGGACCCCTGCAAATATTGACACACTCCAGGGTACTTTGGCAAATATTGACATACTCCTGAGGCCCTCTGCAAGCATTGACACAATAAAGGGCACTCATGCAAATATGGATATATTTATTTACACGAGGCGTGTGAGCTGCAGACACCTGCTAAATGCCTCCAGGCAGTTCGTCAGCAAAATATATTTTAATTTCGGGCCGCTATGTCACTGGGTGCAGCCCTCAGGTATGTCCTGGGGTGAGGGGTTAATCGAGAGTGAAGGGGTGATTGGGAAGGAGTCAGCAACAGTCTTTGGCACTGCAGTGGAGTCAGGAGGAGCACTTCTGCCGCTGCCCCCTCCCCCGCGCCAGCTCCACATTCAGGTAAGTATATTTTCTCCAATTATCTTTTTGGTGGTGGCTTTCAACTGTCCATTTAAGCACCGTTAGTTAGGTCACATATAGACCACATACAGATTTAACACCTGTTTCAGGTGAGGGCCATGGGCGCCTCCTTTCCTGCCGTTACCAATATGGCAGGCAGTGCACTTCCACCACGTAATGAGCACACCCGCCCCGTTCACCATATTGAATGATACATTGCCCATTCCGTGCCTGGAAAGCTGGCATGCCGTTATCCATTTTCTAGCATGTTACGCTCCTAAAATTTGCACATCCTCATATAATTCATTATGCTAAAAAGTGTTAACAAGCAGAAACCAATGATAAAAGCAACCTAATTGCATTAAAATTGGATGAAAACCCATTAAGCACAATTAAAATTAGAATAAATTGGAAATTGCACTGGAGGAGATGACAGTAAGTATGAAAGAGATGATGGATTGAATCCAGCTGAGTAAGAAGCTGGCTGGCACACATTCTACATCTGGGAAATGCTAAAGACGATACATTAACCTTTCTACACATCAACCTGCCAAATTGTTCGATGCAGATTTGCCAGTTGTAAATGTACTATAATTAACAGTGGTACACTATTTCTTGTCAGTTCTTGAGCTGATTTTGATACACTGCTATGATCTCTAGAAAACAGGAGAACTGAGCAAAAAGATACAACATGAGTGGACAGTAAAGTCTAGTCAGGATAGGTTATCAAATTTGAACCAAGTCTGAAAAGCATGCACCAAGACATCTCCCAGTACTGCTATTGAGCTGCTTATTCTGAGCTCGACAATATCAGTGTGAACTGACTTGTTCTCTGAATTGGATTTTTAACCACTGTAGAACTGCCTAGTGTCCACTGACAGCTATCCCTAATGGTGTTACCACGATTGGAAGCTCATCTTGTAGAAAATAATGGTTAAAATCTGTGCACAGTTCTGGTCTCCCTATTAAAAAAAAAGAAAAGAAAGACTTGCATTTAAAGTACCTTTCATGACCACTGGACATCTCAAAGCGCTGTACAACCAATGAAGTGCTTTTGGAGTGTAGTCACTGTTGTAAATGTGGGAAACATGGCAGCCAACTTGCACACAGCAAACTCCCACAAACATCAATGTGATAATGACCAGATTATCTGTTTTTGTTATGTTGATTGATGGATAAATATTGGCCAGGACACCAGGGATAACGTCACCAATCTTCTTTGAAATAGTGCCTTGGGATCTTTTATGTCTACCTGAGAGGACAGACTTGGCCTCATCTCATTGGAAAGATGGAACCTCTGACAGTACAACTCTCCCTCAGCACTGCATTTGCATGTTAGCCTAGATATCTGGGCTCAAGTTCCTGGAGTGAGACTTAAACCCACTACCTTTGGACTCAAAGGCATATCTGCTACCCACTAAACCACAGCTGACACAAAGGATATAGAGGAGGTGCAAAAAAGATTTACAAGGATGATACCAGAACTGAGAGTTCCACATAGAGTAGTTGAGGTGACTAGCATAGGTGCTTTTAAGGAGAAGCCAAATAAGTATATGAGGGAGAAAGGAATAGAGGGTTTGCTGATGGGGCTCGATCAAGAAGGGTGAGAGGAGGCTCGTGTGGAGCATAAACACTGTATAAACCTGCTGAGCCGAATGGCCTGTTTTTGTGTTGTAACTTATACAGAGTGACAATTTGTACTAGTTTTCTGTGTGTCCTTCTGCACGTGCGTGCATTGGATTCCACCCCCTTTTTGACCATATGCCCTCAATTTAGTCGCTCATGCGCAGTGCGACGTACGAGAGAGCCAGAAGTCGAAAGTGGGGCCTCGAGCCCATGTGGAGCTCATCACTGCTGAAACATTTTGTGCTGCTGGGGCCTGGTGCTGGATTTGCTTCCAGCTTTTGCATTATTTGGAACATTTTTGCGACCTTCTGTGTAAGAGAAAACATCGAAGGTAATGGGAGAGAGAGAGAAAGAGAGCCGGGGGGAGAGAGAGCTGGGGGGGAGAGAGAGAGCTGGGTGGGGGGGGGGGGGGGAGAGGGGGGGGAGAGAGAGAGAGAACTGGGGGGGGGTGGGGGGAGAGAGAGCTGAGGAAGCGGGGGGGAAGAGAGAGCTGGGGGGGGGGGTAGAGAGAGAGAGCCGGGGTGGGGGATGGGGTGAGAGAGAGAGAGTCTGGGGAAAAGAGAGAGAGAGAGCCAGTGGGTGGGGGGGCGGGGTAGTGAGAGAGAGAGCCGGGGGGGGTGAGTTACAGGGGAAGCGGGAAAGGGGATCGGAGGGGATAGAGGGAACTCAGGGAAGACAGATCATGTTCTTCCAACTGCCTTGACACCCACACCCGATTCCTCAGAAAGCTCTGTTCGTGTGCGACAAAGGACATTATTGGAGTGGTTGAAATCCGGAAAGCACGTCAATGTCACGATTAACTGCATATCCAATCAACCTGTTAACAATCCGTGACCCACACGCAATACTCCATTAATGGCAGGCCAGGGATATGCGTTAGGTCAGGAACTTGGGCTGGGATGGGGTCAGGAACTTGGGCTGGGGGCGGCATGAACTTGGGCTGGGGTGGGGGGTAAGATCAGGAATTTGGGCTGGGATGGGGTCAGGAACTTGGGCTGAGGGTGTCAGGAACTTCTGCTTAGTTGGGGAACTCTTTGGGGTCTAAAGTCAGAATGGCTCGAGTTACACATTGCAAAGTCACTCAGAACTTGCGCTGAAAGGTTCCAATGACACATTCCTGAGAAACTTCTGGGTGTGGCTTATCCTCCAAGGGGACCAATCAGAAATCAGGTCATGTGATAATGGAGACCCAATCAGCATTTTTCTTATGCAAATATCTCTGACCTAATATATATGTAATCCTATGTAATCCACTCCTTCGCACTTGCAGCATAGCACAGTTCTACCCTGAATATTCAATATTTTATAACTGATGATCGGGATAACTCTGACTCTGGACACACTTTCAATCGATATAACCAAAGGTCAGCAATTCTCATCCATACCCCAAATATTGGATGAAAGCTCAGTTTGAGGTTATAAAACAGTTTTCTTCAGCATCGACAATCATTGGTAAGAACATCTGCCATTTGGACATATAAACACATGGGGCTCAATTTTCTCGGGTCATTTGCGTCATTTTATTGGCGTGTGTTATGTCCTTGGATGCTCTAATAATGACTCCACGAGGCATTGTGTTGTACTTGAACTGTCGTGACCGTAGTCCTTTATTTGTTAACTCCAGAGTGTGTATCACACCTGGTGGCCTGCCTTTTATACTAGGCCAGGCACACCTGTACAGGTAACCTACAAGTCTCCCACTGCTGTCCCTCGTGTGATAGTACCAACAGTAGCCATGTAGGATACATGACATCACTCTCCCCTGAGCCTTTAGAGCAAATCGCCTCTGCATTGACTGTGCTCTGTGCTTAGCTCTATATGAGCTCTATCCGGTTGACCCTTGGCAGGTCGTTTCAATCTTGGGTGAGTGGTTGGTGCAGTAGAGTGCTGGTGGTTGCTGTTTGTGTGTGTCCCTGACCACTCCATTCTCCCCCCGCCACATGTGGATTATGCCGGAGGCTGGTTGCATTCATATACATTCAAGTTCAGGGAAACCAGTTTGCATTACATTGGTTCCATTGTGGAATACGATGGACTGGTGAGATGCATTATCGATGCGGTGACCGGTGCGTAAGGACAAACTAGTTCCAGAACTGCTGGATGGTGTCCCTGCAGTCTGGTGGCGGCGCGGTGCCCAGTGCTGGCAGTGGGAATCCTGTTGGCTCAAGTTGCCTGCTGTTGGGGCTGTTGATGTGGTTCCCAGCGTCGGGCCGGTCCACAGATGCCTGTGACTTCCCTGCCCTTTCTTTGCGCCCTGGGTCGGAGCTGCTCCCTGAGGAGCTGTCGTCTAGCAGTGCATAGGGAACCGCTGACTCGCTGGCCTGGGCGTTGTTTGGTTTGGGATCCTGGCTGGTCCCGGTCCCCTTTGGGAGGACTGTAGCGGGCGACCCTTTGTTTCCAGGTATGGCCTCGGTGGCGATGGGGTCTGGGGGCTGCACCTTGGCACAGTTTGCTCTTTCAGGCTCATAGCGGTTGGTACCATCGGGTGCCTGAGAGGTGGAGCCGATCGGGGGCAGGGTATCGATACCAGTGCCGTTGCCCTCCTGAGATCGCTTGCTCTGCAGCTCGTGTATGCATTGGCTGCTTGTGGCCACACTCCATGGTGCATACCTCTGGTCCCAGGGATGCAGGCTACAGCATTGGGTAGCTCGCTGGGCCTGTGTGCTCCCGATGGGTGTCTGCCTGCTGCATGGGCTGCGTGCAGTTGAAATCCTACATCGCACGACTTTTCATTGCTGGTTGCATATACATAATTCTGATCATCAATTACACATTTTACATGATTGTGTGACTTTTGCTTACTTATTGCACGTACACAACTCTGATCATCAGTTACACATCTTGGGCCCAATTTTGGCAAACCCATTTTTTTGGCGCACTGACCCTTTATGTGCCGACTTTGTGTGCTGGAAAGGTGGCAAAAAACGTTCTTACTATCCTGACCCCTCTGCCGAGTGTCCCGGGTCCTGACGTGATGTCCATGGTGGAGTGGGGGGGCAGAGCTATAACCCTGTGCTGAAAATACTGCAGGCAGCTGTCTGCATGCGCACATGCTCCTCGCCAGTGTGTCCTGCAAGCTGTCAGCAGGACCCAATGTTCACCGCCCCTAGCTGTGGCTGAATGGTTGCCCGCGTCTGAGTGCAGCCCAGGCTGCCAGAACCCTACCCGAGATGCCATGTGCCCAGCCTTTCCTCTCCCTCCCTCCCCCCCCCCCGATGCCGTGGGCCCAACCTTTCCACTTCCTCCCTCCTCCCCTCCCGATGCTGTGGAACACTGCCTTTCTTCTCCCTCTTGCCCTCCTCCCCCCGCCCCCACCGCACCCCACCCCCCCACCCCCAGCCTCCCGATGCGTCTTTGCCGGCTACCCCTATCCCACACCGAATGGCCTCCTGTAAAGGCTGGCCTGCTGCCTTCCCAGCCCAAGGTAGGATTTACTTAAAATATTTAACTGTTAATAAATTGCTTACCTGAGTTCTTTATTTTTATTTAGACAGTTTAACTTTTATTTGCAATGTTTGGTGCTTGGGTGCAGGTCCTTACTTACTTACCTGCGCTGATATCTTAACTGCCCACAACATTTTCAGAGCTGGCCACATACGCTGACCTAAGTTGACTTGGAGTAAGTTTTTGCTGGCCAAAGTGGCATAAATGGCCAAAATTGGCGAAAGTGTCTGGGAACACCCGCTTTTGAAAAAAAACTGAACGAAAAAAAATCGTACCTAACTGGATTACTCTGGAGCAAATTTTTGAGGGAAAATGGCATTTTTTATGCCAGAAAAAACAACTTTCTTCAAAAAAATTGATGCAAATCATGGCCAAAATTGGCCTCCTTATCTCTAACTTACAGTTGCTATTACATTGCTTGTGTTGTGTATCTGTAAAGCATGCACTCCCATGTTCCGCCACCTGGGAGCTCATCCCCTGAAGTCCCAAGGGATCTCAGCATCCCTTGGGAGCACTGTATATAAGCTGGCCCCTAAGGCCTGTTCCTCACTCTGGAGTGTCTTAATAAAGACTGAGGTCACTGTTACTTTAACCTCCCTGTGTGCAGCCTCATCCGTGTGAGGAACAAAATAACTGGCGACGAATATACAAATCCAACGCAAAGATGCAGAAAACTGTGGGCATCCTGGAGAAGTTCTCGGAGAGTGAGGACTGGGAAGCCTATGTCAAATGGCTAGACCAGTACTTTGCAGCCAACGAGCTGGACGGAAAAGGAAGCGCTGCAAAAAGGAGTGCAGTCCTCCTCACAGTCTGCAGGGCACCGACCTACAGTCTCATGAAGAATCTTCTGGCTCCAGTGAAACCGACAGATAAGTCGTATGAGGAGCTGTGTGCACTGGTTCGGGAGCATCTTAACCCAAGGAGAATGTGCTGATGCCGAGTTATCGGTTCTACACGTGCCAGCAATCTGAAGGTCAGGAAGCGGCGAGCTATGTCGCCGAGCTAAGGTGACTTGCAGGACAATGTGAGTTTGATGGCTACCTGGAGCAGATACTCAGAGACTTTTTTGTACTGGGCATTGGCCACGAGACCATCCTATGAAAACTTTTGATTGTAGAGACACCTATCCTCAGTAAGGCCATTGCGATAGCACAGGCGTTTATGTCCACCAGTGATAACACCAAACAAATCTCTCAGCACACAAGTGCGAGCAATGTTCATAAATTAACTGGAACTGTGTTTGTGAGCAGAAATGTACAGGGCAGAAACCACGAGTCTACAACTGCCAGCAGGCCTCAGGTGACCCAGATGATTCAGAGTCCGCAACAAAGGATGAATGCAAGGCAATTCACACCTTGTTGGAGTTGTGGAGGCTTCCATTCAGCCGATTCATGCTGCTTCAAAGGGTATGTTTGCAAGAGCTGTGGAACAATGGGGCACCTCCAACGAGCTTGCAGACGAGCTGCAAGTTCTGCTAAACCTGCTAGCCACCACATGGCAGAAGAAGATCGGTCCATGGTGGATCAAAGCAATTACGAGCCTCAGAGAGAGGAGGCAGATGCTGAAGTACATGGGGTACACACATTTTCGATGAAATGTCAACCTATAATGCTAAACATAAAGTTGAATGGCTTACCCGTAGCCATGGAACTGGACACTGGCGCTAGCCAATCCATCATGAGTAAAAAGATGTTTGAGAGACTGTGGTGCAACAAGGCATTCAGACCAGCCCTGAGCCCCATACACACGAAACTGAGAACATGCACCAAAGAGCTCATCACTGTCCTGGGCAGCTCCATGGTCAAGGTCACCGACGAGGGCACGTTGCATGAACTGCCACTCTGGATTGTCCCGGGCGATGGCCCCACACTGCTTGGAAGGAGCTGGCTGGGCAAAATCTGTTGGAACTGGGATGACATCTGAGTGCTATCACATGTCGATGAGGCCTCATGTACCCAGGTTCTTAACAAATTTCCTTTCCTTTTTGAGCCAGGCATTGGAAACTTTTCCGGGGCAAAGGTGCACAGCCACTTGGTTCCAGAGGCACGACCCATTCACCACAAGGCGCGAGCGGTACCTCACATGATGAGGGAGAGAGTGAAAATTGAGCTGGACAGGCTGCAATGCGAGGGCATCATCTCCCCAGTGGAATTCAGCGAGTGGGCCAGCCCGATTGTTTCAGTACTCAAAAGTGATGGCACGGTCAGGATTTGCACGATTATAAAGGAACTGTTAATTGTTTCTTGCTACAGGACCAATACCCGCTACCTAAGGCAGACGACCGATTTGCAACACTGGCAGGATGCAAATCATTCACCAAGCTCGACCTGACTTTGGCCTACATGATGCAGGAGCTGAAGGAGTCTTCGAAGGGCCTCACCTGCATCAACATGCACAAGGGACTGTTCATCTACAACAGATGCCTGTTTGGAATTCGGTCAGCTGCAGCCATCTTGCAGAGAAACATGGAGTGCCTACTCAAGTCAGCACCACATACGGTGATTTTTCAGGATGACATATTGGTCACGGGTCGGGACACCGCCGAGCACCTACAAAACCTGGAGGAGGTCCTCCAGTGACTGATTCACATAGGGCTGCGGCTGAAGGGGTAGAATGCATCTTCATTGCAACAGAAGTAGAATTTTTGGGGAGAAAGATCGCGGCGGACGGTATTCAGTCCACAGACACCAAGACAGAGGCTATCAGGAATGCGCCCAAGCCACAGAATGTCACGGAGCTGCGGTCATTCCTGGGACTCCTCACTATTTTGGTAACTTCCTACCGGGATTAAGCACCCTCTTAGAGCCCCTACATGTGTTATTGCATAAAGGTGAGAACTGGGTATGGGGAAAAAAACAAGTAATTGCTTTTGAGAAAGCCAGAAACATTTTATGCTCCAACAAGCTGCTTGTATTGTAAACCCGTGTAAAAGACTTGTGCTAGCATGTGATGCATCATCGTACGGAGTCGGATGTGTATTACAACAAGCTAACATTGCGGGGAAGTTGAAACCTGTTGCCTATGCCTCCAGGAGTTTGTCTAAGGCCGAGAGGGCCAACAGCATGATTGAGAAAGAGACATTAGCGTGTATTCAGAGTAAAGAAAATGCATCAGTACCTGTTTGGCCTCAAATTTGAACTGGAAACCAATCACAAACCCCTCATATCCCTGTTCGCTGAAAACAAGGGGATAAATACGAATGCCTATGCCTGCATACAAAGGTGGGCACTCGCGCTTTCAGCGTATGACTATACCATCCGCCATAGGCCAGGCACAGAGAACTGTGCGGATGGTCTCAGTCGGCTACCATTGCCTACCATGGGGGTGGAAATGGTGCAGTCTGCAAACTTGTTGATGGTGGCGCAGCCCGCAGATTGTTGATGGTCATGGAAGTGTCTGAAAATGATACATCACCTGGCAAGGCCCACCAGATTAGGACTTGGACCAGCCAAGATCCTCTGCTGTCCCTCGTAAAAAACTGTGCACTGCATGGGAGCTGGACCAGCATCCCCGTGTGAAATGCAAGAGCTAATCAAGGGCTTGTATTCACTGGAGTTCAGAAGAATGAGAGGGGACCTCATAGAGACGTTTAAAATTCTGATGGGTTCAGACAGGTTAGATGCAGGAAGAATGTTCCCAATGTTGGGGAAGTCCAGAACCAGGGGTCACAGTCTAAGGATAAGGGGTAAGCCATTTAGGACCGAGATGAGGAGAAACTTCTTCACCCAGAGAGTGGTGAACCTGTGGAATTCTCGACCACAGAAAGTTGTTGAGGCCAATTCACTAAATATATTCAAGAAGGAGTTAGATGTAGTCCTTACTACTAGGGGGATCAAGGGTATGGCGAGAAAGCAGGAATGGGGTACTGAAGTTGCATGTTCAGCTATGAACTCATTGAATGGAGGTGCAGGCTACAAGGGTCGAATGGCCTACTCCTGCACCTATTTTCTATGTTTCTATGTTTCTCAGCCGTTCCAGCGGCGAAAGGACAAGCAGACTGTCTGTTGTGGGGTAACCGCGTAGTGCTACCCAAAAAGGGCAGGGAGACGTTTATCTCGGATCTCCACAGCACACACCCGGGTATAGTAATGATGAAAATGATAGCCAGATCCCACGTGTGGTGGCCCGGTATCGACTCTGAATTAGAGTCCTGTATACGGCAATGCAGCGTATGTGCTCAGTTGAGCAACGCACCCAGAGAGGCACCACTAAGTTTGTGGTCCTGGCCCTCCAGACCATGGTCGAGGATCCATGTCGACTATGCGGGCCCGTTTCTCGGTAAAATGTTCCTGGTGGTGGTGGATGCTTTTTCAAAATGGATTGAATGTGAAATAATGTGGGGAAGCACCGCCATCGCCACCATTGAAAGGCTGAGGGCCATGTTTGTCACCCATGGCCTGCCTGACATACTCGTCAGTGACAAGGGGCCATGTTTCACCAGTGCCGAATTTAAAGAATTCATGACCCACAATGGGATCAAACATGTCACCTCGGCCCCGTTTAAACCAGCCTCCAATGGGCAGGCTAAAGCGGGCAGTACAAACAATCAAACAGAGCCTTAAACGAGTCACAGAAGGCTCACTCCAAACCCGCCTGTCCCGAGTACTGCTCAGCTACCGCACGAGACTCCACTCGCTCACAGGGGTGCCCCCGGCTGAGCTACTCATGAAAAGGACACTTAAAACCAGACTCTCACTGGTTCACCCCAACCTGCATGATCAGGTAGAAAGCAGGCAGCAGCAACAAAATGTAAACGATGGTCGCGCCACTGTGTCACGGGAAATTGATCTGAATGATCCTGTTTATGTGCTAAACTATGATCATGGTCCCAAGTGGATCGCGGGCACGGTGATAGCTAAAGAAGGGAGTAGGGTGTTTGTAGTCAAACTAGACAATGGACAACTTTGCAGAAAGCACGTGGACCAAACGAGGCTGCGGTTCACAGACTGCCCTGAACAACCCACAGCAGACACCAAATTTATCGAGCCCACAACACACACCTGAAGGATCAACGACACCACGCCGGACCAGGAAATTGATCCCATCATGCCCAACAGCCCAGCAAGGCCAGGCGCACCCAGCAGCCCTGCAGGGCCAACAACACGCCAGCCCAGCGAGGGCACAGCCAACACATCAGAACAGACATTTGTACTGAGGTGGTCCACCAGGGAAAGAAAGGCTTCCAACCGCCTCACCTTGCAAATAGTTTTCACTTTGACTTTGGTGGGGAGTGATGTTGTGTATCTGTAAAGCATGCACTCCCATGTTCCGCCACCAGGGTGCACATCCCCTGAAGTCCCAAGGGATCCCAGCATCCCTTGGGAGCACTGTATATAAGCCAGCCCCTAAGGCCTGTCCCTCAGTCTGGAGTGTCTTAATAAAGGCTGAGGTCAGTATTACTTTAACCTCCCTGTGTGCAGTCTCATTTGTGTTAGGAACACAATAGCTTGAATGTGTGGAACTGTCCCTTTAATTGTAGTGGGTTGCAGGCTTCCTTTAAGAGAGCCTTGCTATCTTTACCCCAATCCTCTTCTCCGTTTGGTGCCACGTGTTGCTCCATCAGCGCTGCATCTTGTGGTCTGTCCGCCGCCATCTTTTTCTTCAGCGCTTCACCTCACGGTTTGGGTGCCATATTCCTCCATCCAATATGTCGACTGCGGTGATCCTCTTCTCCCCGGATTCTGGCACTGAAGCTCGGAAGTCGCCTTTGGATCCGATTTTCTTCCTCCGGAGTCCTGCCACTGGAGCCTGGAAGGTGTATTCGGGTCGTCTCAGCTGCATCATCTCCACGCAGTCGTGCTGGGCGGTCTGTGCCTCGGGTGCTGTACTGGTCTGCTCTCTGGTGTCTACAACCTCAGGTGGGAGCTTGCTTTGCCTCTGAGCGCGGGGGATGTCGATCGCTGGAGGGGTGAAGTCTTCCCACTTTCAATGGATCTTCTCCATCCACCTTCTTCCGAGTAGTGTTGGTCCATCACCTGCAACAATCCATAGACGTAACTTGTGCACCACGCCATCATGGAGTACCTTTACATTCGCACTACCAACGACTGGGATAAGTTCATTGGTGTAGGTGCGCAGCTTTGCCTGAACCGGGACCAAGTTGGGTCGTTCAGCTTGATTGTCCCATAGCCTCTCAAAGGCTTTTTGATTCATTACTGACTGGCTAGCTTCCATGTCCACTTCCATGAAGACTAGAACGCCATCTATCTCGACTTCCATCCTCAACGGCGAACACTCAGTGGTGCAGGTAAACATGCTATATACCTCATTGTGGTGCTGGGCTGCCTCTCTGCCTATCATTTTGTAATCCAAGCTGGATTCACGGCCATCTGCAGACTCTTCATCGACACAGTGAGTCATATTTCTCTTAGACATTCGCTGGAGGTGGCCCTTTGTGCTACAGCCCTTGCATACATAGTCTTTAAAGCGGCACTGGTGAGCCCTGTGATTCCCTCCACAACACCAGCATGGAGCTACTCAATTAGCCCCCTTTGGCGGACTCTGAGTTAAGGGACTCGGGGGCCTGTTCTCTCTCCCCTGAGAGAGTTCACGTTCTACAGTCCAGCCTCTAAAAGGCGCCACTCGGTGTAAAGTACCTGCCGGGTTTGAGTCCTGCGGGTAAGTCATCTGTTTAGAACCACAAGTCGAGATTGTAAATGCCTGGCTCACAGAGATGGCCTTCTGCAATGTGACTGTGGTGTCCGCCGACAGTAGCTTGTGAAGAAGGCCCTCATGGTCGATTCCAAAGACAAAAATGTCCTGCAGCGCTTCGCTGAGGTGTTTGCCGAAATCACACGGTGCCGCCAGCCTCCTGAGGTCTACGGCATTTTTTGCGATTTCCTGGCCTTCGGGCCGTCGATGGGTGCAGAACCGGTGTATGGCTGTGAGGATGCTCTCCTTGGGCTTGAGTTGCTCCTGGATCAGGGTTAGGAGGTCCTCATATGTCTTGGTCGTTGTCTTCGCTGGTGCCAGCAAATCCCTGACGAGGCTATAGACCATGGGCCCACAACTGGTTAGTAGGAAAGCCAGTTTGGCCGGGTTATCTCCTGCCAGGTCGTTTGCTGTGAAGAAATGGTCGAGCCTCTCCACAAAGGCGTCCCAATCATCACCATCAGCGAACTGCTGCAACGTTCCAAGGATAGCCATTTTCACGTGAATGTCCATAATCTCGTCGCCAATTGTTATGTCCTTGGATGATCTAATAATGACTCCACGAGGCAATGTGTTGTACTTGAACTGTCGTGACCTTCGTTCTTTATTTGTTAACTCCAGAGTGAGGATCACATCTGGTGACCTGCCTTTTATACTAGGCCAGGCACACCTGTACAGGTAACCTACAAGTCTCCCACTGCTGTGCCCTCTGGTGGCATGCCTTGTAATAGTACCAACAGTAGCCGTGTCGGATACATGTCAGCATGTGCCATTTTTTCTGGCGTAATTATTTAATTCAAAGTTTCCCCCTGGAATCTGTGCCAGCATAACTGCTTTAGTTACGATTTTTCTAGGTTAGGATTTTTTTGAAGTCATGGGGGCGCTAGTTTCCAGCATTTTTCGCAGTTTGCCCCCAAATTTTTTATCCTAGGTCAGCGTATCTGGCCACTCCCAAAAAACCTTTTGTTGAGTTAACAGAAAGCAGCGCACATTGAAAAATCGCGCTGAAAGTCGCCATTGTTTTTTATCAAAGTTTTTCGAGGGAGTCTCTAACACTTGAAATATCCATAATAAAGTTCAACTTTTTTTTATCTTTCAACAGAGTACATGGAAGTTTCTTGGATTTCTCAATTTTTCATTTTGATTTTACTCACAAGCCACCAGCAGGGCTGGAGGCGGGGTCGTAGCGTCGGCCGTCAGAATCGGCCCCGCGCCCGGACACAGGGGTTCGGTGCTCGGCTGGAAAACAAGCCGTGGGGGAGAGGTGGCGATCGGAAGCCTGCTGCACTGACCCCGGGGAGGGAGGTGGCGATCAGTAGGCTGCTGCATTCGGCACAAGACTGCAATGAGTTGGGGAGGGGGTCGGTGGGGGGAGCAGTCACAAGACCTGGGTGTGGTCCACCCATACAGACCTTGGGGAGAGAGAACAAAAAAACTGTCCTGCCTGCTGTGTTAATAATGGAAAAATAATGAAAATGATTCAGATTTAATGTAAAATATATTTTATTTAAAAGTTTAACAAACAGTTCTTTGTACTGAACTTAACTTTAATAAAATTATTCTTGTATCAAATTTTTAAGTTTTTAGTTACGATCGCTTAAAAACTTTAAGATCACTTACAAACTTTTAAACTTGTAAATTTACATAACTTACAAAAATCTTTTAATTTGAGAACAACAGTTACAACAGTAACAATAACAACAACAACAACAGCAGCAGCAGCAAAGAAAGGCTGCACCCATCTCTCCTCCACCTTATTCTAAGACCGCCCGCCGCGCTTGTTCTTGGTGATTTCACCACCTCTGCCCGCAGGCGGTGACGTAGTGTTTGGTACCAAGTTTATTCTTCCTAAGATTTCGGGTAGTGCGCAGCTGTTGGGGGCATGGAGGGGGTCGCGGTGGGGGGGGTGGGGCGGCGACGGCAGGCGGCAATGTGGAGGGCCCGGCTTGGGACTCTTCGGAGGCTGGTCTGGGGATTGGAGTGAGAGTAACAGTTGATTCTGTCAATGTGTGCAGAGTCTGGGCGCGTTCCCTTGTTGCAGCAGCTAACTCTAACATGCCATTCCTCATGCACCCTGCCAGTGTCTCAACTACCTGTGACATTCCCTCCATCATGTTCACTGAGAGTGTCTGAACTACCTGTGACATTCCCTCCCTCATGTACAGTGTTTGCACCATCTTTGACATTCCCTCCCTGATGTTCACTGACATTGTTCCCATTTCTCGTGAGATTGCTGTTACTTCTCCCGTCAGTCCCGCTACCTCATCACCCACCCCATTGATGGCGTCCAGGAGTGATCAGGTAAGGTCAATGTTCTCCGCACTCATTGCCATCATCTGAACCACATGTTAGATCCTGCACCTCAGGAGAGCGCGGTCGAGCTCTCCTTCCCCTCCTCCCCACGAGTGTGGCTCGCACCCCACCACTGGGACCCGCAGCCTCGGAATGTAGGGCCCTGGGTGTGCCTCACTGCACCCCACCACTGGGACCCACGGCCTCGAACGTTACGAAACCATGGAATGTCCCACCAACACTCAAACCACTAGTCACGGAAGGGGCTGGCACCTCAATGGGCGGCACCTGCACGTCCACAAAAGTCAGTAAAGCAGTGGGGGCTTCATCCATCTCCATCTCCTCCCCCTCCCCCTCACCCCCATGCCCTTGGTCTGGAGGGTGGGATTGGAAGATGTTCTCCCCTTCAGGCTCGTCTTCATCTAATTCTTCTTCTGCATCATCAGGATTGGCCTCAAATTCTGCAAAATATAACAGAACACAGACAAATGGTTAGCAGCAGAGGAAGGGGCAGGGTGGGTGGCATGAGTAAGCTCACACAGTGCAGGCTGTAGGCTGATTTGAAAGACCATGATGAAAGATAACACATTGCATCAACGGAAGCATAGCTGACGGAGACATCCCCAGGAACCGACGCATTGCTAATCTGCGCAGTACTTAACATTTAGCAAAGCCAGACTGTGGAATTTGCAGGACTTACCCACTCCCTTGAGTGTGGGCTCAGCTTGTGCAGTGGTGGTTGCTTTTCTCCAGGCAGGACCCATCAAAGCAGCGACCCTGTCTTCCAATGGTGTCAGTGGCTGCAGATTTGCCGGGCCTCCTCCTGTTCAAGTTCTTTCCGTTTTATTATGTGCCACCTTCCTCTGTAAAGATGAAAATGCAACTTTTCAGAGAAGGTGTCTTTCTGCTGGGTGGGACATATACAGCTGGTCACATTTACAATTGCAATTCCATTGAATAAATGAAAATATTACTTACACTAACTACTTGACCAAGATCCTGCTGGCCTTCAGATCTCAGGGTGGTCACCATTGCACAGTAACCTTCTGCAACTTGGTTCTAGCATTTCTTCATTTCTTTTGGTGAAACGTTTATGTGACCTCTGCTGGTGTTTAGCTCCTGCCATCTGGTTTCAATTATAATAACTAGTGCCTCCACTTCATCCTGTAAGAAATTCTTGGTCCTTGCACTGCATTGCATCTTGTATTGCTGCAGATCCAATTTTCCCAATGCTCTCATACAGCATTCCTTCTCTCACACACAACTGGCTCTTTAAAAATGGCCGATAGCCAACCCGGAGCTGTACTGCGCATGCTCGTCCATTGAAATAATGTCAAAACTATCACTTTTATTGTTGTGCATGCGCAGAAGGTGCAGCATCGTTTTTTCGGCGCAGACAGCAGGCTCCACCCCAGAGGTGACTGGACATGCTGCGCGACGCCAAATTTGAATTTGGATCAGAGAAACTTTGGAAAAATATTTCTGCCGCATCTCTGGCCTAGAAAAACGTGCATAACTCTGGCAATACGCCAGAAAATGGGCTTGGGCAAAATTGAGCCCATGCTCTGTAGTATGGACAAATCTTTGGGCCTTGGGTAATGGACTAGGGTTGGACCACATAGTTCTTCTCAGCAGACTATTGCAGCAGCATATGTTTTTAATCAAGTTAAGAACATTGCTGTTTATTCAGCAGTTTGAAGCAACAAACAATAGATACAATAAAATCGAAGACTATCAACAATGCAGTTGCTAATTAACATTTTAGTAACATGAACAAAAAGATGGATCATTATCAAATGAATAAATCTGAACAGGATGAAAAAGAGGTGAGAGAGAATAAAGTTAAATAGCCATGTAGGTTCATTTACAAATGGATTCTTTATCATGGGTATGGTATACACAATATCAGTTGTGCTGGACTGTGCTATGAGATCGCAGCAGAAAGCAATGGGAGCAGCGCCAATTTTGATGATATGCTTCAGCTTTCAATTCATAAACTATTTTATAATGTACATAAATTATGGATAATTAATGGGGATGAACTTCAGAAGCTAATGCTGATTAGTGCAACATGTGCTTGAGCCTTCCTAAGCTGTTGGGAACACAGATGCATTCATCTTCTTTTACACAAAATCACTCAGGAATAAAGAGCCATATCTATCACAAGCACCAAGTATCAGACGCAGGCATCGCTCCCCCTGGACTGATTAACCTGCCAACACTGCCAATGAATACAAATGTAGATCTATTAAAACACGAGAGAATTAGACGAACACCCACCAGGACACTGTCGGAGAACACACCAGTAAAAATAAAATCAAAAATATTTATTGCATGTTAGAAATTTTCCCTTTACTTCACAAGGGAATGGAAGATCCCTCATTGCCAAAAGGTGACCCAATTCAATGGATAGGTTGCTACAGTTTCTTTTACATTGAGGGGGTGAAATTTGCATGGTTTGCGACTGCCGTTAGCACCTCTGGGGGGGCTGCTGGCGGAGCACAAACCATTTCTGACCTGGGTGGCAGGGGACAGAGGGGGTGGGGGGCGCTACTGGTGGGAGTTAGCGGAGGCACAAACTGGTAGCGCCAGCTCTCAGCAGAAGCGCCCTGGGCCGCTGCGCCTCTGGCGATGACACCATCACCGTGCACAGCATCCTGTTTTCGCACTGTGCAGGCCTGTTTTCACCACATGCCGGAATTTGGGCAGCGCCCCGTGAGGCCACCGCCGTCGATGCCGGTGCCAGCCTCGCGGGTCGTGAACTCCTCTCGCCAGGAGAAATTTAAAGGGGAGGTGCGCGGCGCCATTTTGATTTTACGGCCGACTTACTGGTCCGCCCTTCCATGATATTTTTCGCGGGGTCCGTGCCGCGATGCTGCAGCCCAGCACTCTGCTTCTGCAGACTGCTCCCCTCCCTTTTAATAGAAGGGGAGGGCCCTGTGATCGCATCGGATCAGAGAGGCCGCATAGTGCGACGACATTCCCAAGGTTAACACTCCAGACCTGCCCCCGAGAGGAAGTGAAGCGCCCGACATTGCGCTCCACTTCCTCTCGGGGGTGGTAACTCGAATTTAGGTATGGGGCGGGACTTCCACGATTCCACGCTGGGTGCAGGAAGTCCCGCCTCGCCAAGGTTACCTTCCCACAAACAGGGCGATATGCAATTTTGTCCCCTATATGTGTAAAGGAAATGATGATCAAGGCTTCCTGGATAGTTCAGAGCATCTATCCAGCGAAATAATAAGCTCCTCGGACCAGGAAGGTTCCAGGTTTGATCCCTGGTCTGTGCTAAGTTCCATGATCTGAGTTGGGTCAATGTAAGAGCAACACTAGTCTCATCTCATCTAAGTTACAGAAGGACAAATCACCCAAAGTTTCCAGTTCCGATCCTGGCTGGAAATGTACGTGTCAGAATTCCAGATTTCCACTACCCTTTGTGTGAAAAGGTGTTTCCTCATATCACCTAGCTTTAGGTCTAGCTTTAATTTTAAGGTTATGCCCCCTTGTTCTTGACTCCTCCAGCAGAGGAAATAGTTTATCTCCATCTGCCCTATCAAATCCTTTAATCATCTTAAACACCTCAATTAGAACATCCATTAATCTTCTATATTCAAGGGAATACATGCCTAGTCTATGCAACCTGAGCTCATAATTTTACCTTTTTAGCCCAGGTATCATCCTGGTGAAACAAAATTAAATAAAACAAATGTTTATTTTACTTCTGGTGGCTTAGTTTATTATGTGGCTTGCACTATTTTTCAGCTCTGAAGAAGAGAGCATGGCTTCAAGCCCGTGCTGCTGTTGCGTCAGCCAAAAGGGGATACATGGATAGACACCATTTGACTCAACTTCTCCAGATGCTTTAGCTGAAGCCGGGGATTCATTATGTGGCCATGATAGCCCTTGCAAAATAGCATCAGTTTTTATCTCATGCAGCAGTAAAGGAGGAGATAATAGATAATGAGAAAAGTCTCATTAGGAGGAGCTAGTGAGCCATTAAAGGCTGCATGAGCAATAAAGACTATTCCAATGCTCTCCTGGCTGGCCTTTCACCTTGCACCCTCCGTAAACTTAAGCTCATCAAAAACTCCGCTGCCCGTATATTAATTCACACAAAATCGGCATTCATCCATCACCCATGTGCTCATTGACCTACATTGGTACCCGGATCGGAAACGCCTCAATTTTAATATTCTCATCCTTGTGTTCAAAACCCTCCATGGCCTCACCCCTCCCTATCTCTGTAATCTCCTACAGAACTACAACACCCAGAAATCTTTGCACTCCTCTAATTCTTCCCTCTTGAGCATCCCTGATCTTAATCACTCCACCAGTGGTGGCTGTGCCTTCAGCTACTGAGGCCCGAAGCTCGATAATTCCCTCCCTAAACCTCTACACCTCTTCACCTCTCGTTCCCCCTTTAAGATGTTCCTTAAAATTTACCTCTTTGATCAAGCTTTTGGTCATCTATCCTAATATCTCCTTATGTGGCTCGGTGTCAAATTTTATTTGATAACTCTCCTGTGAAAAGCCTTGGGAAATGGTACTTTCTTAAAGACGCTATATAAATTAAAATTTTATATGAAAATGAAAAATAAATATTCCTAAGCAATCCTATTTGGTACTACAGCAAAGAAAGATGAAGAGTTATTAAAGCAAATTACTAAGTATTAAAACCTTAGAACAAACCAAGATTTACTTTTTGAAAGGAAAAAGAGCAATCGCTGGTATTTGAATTTAATCTCCAGGAACATATGTAGAAACATAGAAACATAGAAGAATAGGTGCAGGAGTAGGCCATTCGGCCCTTCGAGACTGCACCGCCATTCAATAAGATCATGGCTGATCATTCCTTCAGTAACCCTTTCCTGCTTTCTCTCCATATCCCTTTATCCCCTTAACCGTAAGGGCCATATCTAACTCCCTCTTGAATATATCCAGTGAGCTGGCATCAACAACTCTCTGCGGCAGGGAATTCCACAGGTTAACAACTCTCTGAGTGAAGAAGTTTCTCATCATCTCAGTCCTAAATGGCCTACCCTTATCCTAAGACTATGTCCCCTGGTTCTGGACTTCCCCAACATCGGGAACATTCTTCCCGCATCTAACCTGTCCAGTCTAAACTCCAGTGAATAAAGGCCCAGTTGATCCAGTCTCTCCTCATATGACAGCCCAGCTATCCCTGGAATCAGTCTAGTGAACCTTCGCTGCACTCCCTCAATAGCAAGAACGCCCTTCCTCAAACTAGGAGACTAAAACTGAACACAATATTCCAGGTGAGTCCTCACTAAGGCCCTGTACAACTGCATTAAGACCTCCCTGCTTCTATATTCAAATCCCCTAGCTATGAAGGCCAACATACCATTTGCCTTCTTTACCGCCTGCTGTACCTGCGTGCCCACTTTCAGTGACTGATGAACCATGACACCCAGGTCTTGTTGCACCTCCCATTTTCCTAGTCTGCCTCTATTCAGCTAATATTCTGCCTTCGTGTTTTTGCCCCCAAACTGGATAACCTCACATTTATCCACATTATACTGCATCTGCCATGCATTTGCGCACTCATCTAACCTGTCCAAGTCACCCTGCAGCCTCTTAGCGTCCTCCTCATAGCTCACACCGCCACCCAGTTTAGTGTCATCTGCAACCTTGTAGATATTACACTCTATTCCTTCATCCAAATCGTTAATGTACAATGTAAAGAGCTGGGGTCCCAGCACTGATCTCTGCGACACTCCACTAGTCACTGCCTGCCATTCTGAAAAGGACCCATTTATCTCAACTCTCTGCTTCCTGTCTGCCAACCAGTTTCCTATCAGTATATTACCCCCAATACCATGTGCTTTGATTTTGCACAACAATCTCTTGTGTGGGACCTTGTCAAAAGTCTTTTGAAAGGCCAGATATACCACATCCACTGGTTCTCCCTTGTCCACTCTGCTAGTTACATCCTCAAAAAATTCCAGAAGATTCGTCAAGCATGATTTCCCTTTCATAAATCCATGTTGAATTGGTCCGATCCTGTCACCGCTTTCCAAATGCGCTGCTATTTCGTCCTTCATGATCGATTCCAACATTTTCCCCACTACTGATATCAAGCTAACCGATCTATAATTACCCGTTTCCTCTCTCCCTCCTTTTTAAAAAAGTGGTGTTACATCAGCTACCCTCCAGTCCATGGGAACTGATCCTGAGTCGATAGACTGTTGGAAAATGATCACCAATGCATCCACTATTTCTTGGGCCACTTCCTTGAGCACTCTGGGATGTAGACTATCAGGCCCCAGGGATTTATTGGCCTTCAATCCCATCAATTTCCTGCCTAATAAAGATATCCTTCAGTTCCTCCTTCTCACTCGACCCACTGTCCCCGAGTACCTTTGGAAGGTTATTTGTATCTTCCTTGGTGAAGACAGAACCGAATTATTGGTTCAATTGGTCTGCCATTTCTTTGTTCCCCATTATAATTTCACCTGAATCCGACTGCAAGGGACCTACGTTTGTCTTTACTAATCTTTTTCTCTTCTCATATTTATAGAAGCTTTTGCAGTCTGTTTTTATATTCCCTGCAAGCTTCCTCTCATACTCTATTTCCCCCCTCTTAATTAAACCCTTAGTTCTCCTCTGTTGAATTCTAAATTTCTCCCACTTCTCAGGTTTGTTGCTTTTTCTAGCCAATTTATATGCCTCTTCCTTGGCTTTACCACTATCCTTAATTTTCTTTGTTGAGCCACCTTCCTAGTAGAGAGATTCATGGCAATAAATTATAAAGAGAGTTGTGTGATGCAATGGATGTATACACTGGGCTTTTACCTCAGCAATGTGATTTGAATCCAGCCCAGACAAGTGACATGAAATTCTCTCCTTTCTACCAATTGTGAGGTGAATTGGTCACTGAAGTCATCTTCTGTCCAATTCTGAGTGGCCGAGGGTTTCATTTCTTAATGACACTCGAGGAGTAACTGTATAATGCCTTGCTTTAAATTAAGCCAAATTAAATAAAACAATGTTGATTTTATTGCTAATGGCCTCATTAAGTGAAAGGACTTTTGGCAGCCCCAACACAATTTCTAGTACTTAGCATTCATAGTATAAAATGATCCATACTTCAGTACTCAAACTTAGTGTTATATAGAGACCACATGTAGCCTGTGTGGGAATTGGAATTCCCACAATGAAGAATATGCATCAAAGGCTGTGGTTCAGCCAAGCAGTTGGGACAACTTTACACAGCATGCTTGGCGCTAACAATGAATGACTTTGATTCAGAAAGCACACATAGCATCTGTGGAGACAACAGACAAGTTAATGGCCCATAATTTGCCATCAGCGGTGAAGCAAAGGCGATCACCGCTGGCCCTGAAAAAAGCTGCCAACTGAGATCTTGCGATCTCTGTGGTGAGAAGTTTACCTTTTTCGACGTGCAAGTCATTGTCACGCTGTTTAATGAGAAATCTCAGCGAAGAGTTCTCACAAACAAACTAGGAAATGAGAAGCTGCTTTAGGTAGAAGCTGAACTATCATGTACAAACTTTAAGAAAAAATTATGTTTTTTCAAAATTATAATTTTTATCAGAATGGACAAATTTGACATTCCACAAATATAAAGATTAGTTTTTGTTTAGCAGTTAATACGCTGTTAAAATCCCAGTTACACCTATTCCAACAAAGCCTAACATTTAATGAGGTGATTAACTTCGATATTACCATGGAAAAGCCCACATTTTCGTCAGTTTCACTGATTTCACTGATTTTGTTGGCTTTGAGTCGGGGGGAGAGCGGCCACAGTGCAGCCTGTGTCGGAGCAGTAACTGACTGACCACAATTTCAGGATGTATATTTAGATACGCATGCGCTAAATCCTGAAGTTGCAGTCAGTTTCAGAGGGGTAATGACGATGAACGCTGACAGTTCACCATCATTACCCACCACAAATTCCAGGCCAATGTTTTGGTCACAGCCCCTTTGTCAAAACTGGAAAATATTATCGGTAATATAAAAAGAGAAGAAATAAGAGCAGGAGTAGGAGTGAGCCTGTTTTGCCATTCAGTAAGATCATGGCTGATCTTTTACCTCAACTAGACTTTCCTGTCCTATCCCCATAGCCCTTGACACCCTTAGTGCCAAAAAATCTATCGACCTCCATCTTGAATATACTCAATGACAGAACCACCACAGCCCTCTGCGTTAGAGAATTCCAAAAAATCACAACCCTCTGAGTGAAGAAATTCCTCCTCATCTCAGTCCTAAATGGTCGACGCCTTATCCTGAGAGGATAAACTCTAGTTCTCGACTTTCCAGTCAGGGAAACAGCCTCTCAGCATCTACCCGGTCAAGTTGTCTAAGAACTTTATATGTTTCTGTTATGTATGCAATAAAGGTTCAAACTGAGCACTGTTTAACTAAGCAAGGTACGACTTATTTTAAGGCCCAATGTGCCTGACTCTCAAAATGGTTGGCTATGTGCGTGCTGCTCAGTGGCCTCCAACAATTATGCCATCTGGTGGCTACAAACAGAATGTACATACATGAAATACCCCACTCTGAGATCTTATCACAGGTTGAGACGGTCCGGTGCTTTGCGCTCCCGGGTTGAACGTCTCAGTTTGATTCCAGCCTTGGGTAAGTGTGCGGGGTCTGTTGTAGCTGATGGCTGGATGACTGACTTGTTGGGGGTGACAGTGGCCATGTCAGCAATTGAAAGTCCATTTTATTAATCAGGTCTGTGATAGAAATTCTGGGTTCACTGATGACTCTTGAGTCCTCTAAAGACTGCTGGTAGGTTGGTTGTGTTGTGCATCTGTAAAGGATGCACTCCCATGTTCCGCCACCAGGTAGCGCATCCCCTGAAGTCCCAAGGGATCCCAGCATCCCTTGGGAGTAGTGTCTATAAGCCGACCCCTAAGGCATGTTCCTCACTCTAGAGTGCCTTAATAAAGACTGAGGTCACTGTTATTTTAAGCTCCCTGTGTGCAGTCTCATTTGTGTTTGGAACACAATAACCGACGAAGATTATACGAATCCAACGCAAGGATGCAGCAAACTGTGGGCATCCTGGAGAAGTTCTCAGAGGGTGAGGACTGGGAAGCCTATGTCGAATGGCTAGACCAGTATTTTGTAGCCAATGAGCTGGACGGAGAAGGAAGCGCTGCAAAAAGGAGAGTGGTCCTTCTCAGGGTCTGCGGGGCACCGACCTACAGCGCCATGAAGAATCTTCTGGCTCCGGTGACAACCACAGATAAGTCATATGAGGAGCTGTGTGCACTGGTTTGGGAGCATCTTAACCCGAGGGAGAGCGTGCTGATGGCGAGGTATCGGCTCTGCACGCGCCAGCGATCTGAAGGTCAGGAAGTGGCGAGCTACTTCGCCAAGCTAAGATGACTTGCAGGACAATGTGAGTTTGATGGCTACCTGGAGCAGATGCTCAGATACTTTTTTGTACTGGGCATTGGCCATGAGACCATCCTATGAAAACTTTTGACTGTAGAGACACCGACCCTCAGTAAGGCCATTGCGATAGCACAGGCGTTTATGACCACCACTGTTCATAAATTAACTGGAACTGTGTTTGCAAGCAGAAATGTACAGGGCAGAACCCACGAGTCTGCAACTGCCAGCAGGCCTCAGGTGACCCAGATGACTCAGAGTCCGCAACAAAGGATGAATGCAAGGCAATTCACACCTTGTTGGCATTGTGGAGGCTTCCATTCAGCCTATTCATGTCGCTTCAAAGGGTATGTTTGCAAGAGCTGTGGAACAATGGGGCACCTCCAATGAGCTTGCAGATAAGCTGCAAGCTCTGCAAAAACTTGCTAACCACCACGTGGCAGAGGAAGATCGGTCCATGGCGGATCAAAGCAATTTCGAGCCTCAGAGAGAGGACGCAGATGCTGAAGTACACGGGGTGCACACATTTTCAACGAAATGTCCACTTATAATGCTAAATGTAAAATTGAATGACGTACCCGTAGCCATGGAACTGGACACTGCCGATAGTCAATCCATCATGAGTAAAAAGATGTTTGAGAGACTGTGGTGCAGCAAGGCACTCAGACCAGCCCTGAGCTCCATCCACTCGAAACTGAGAATGTACACCAAAGAGCTTATCACTGTCCTGGGCAGCGCCATGGTCAAGGTCACTGACGAGGGCATGGTGCACGAACTGCCACTCTGGATTGTCCCGGGTGATGGCCCCATACTGCTTGGAAGGAGCTGGCTGGGCAAAATCCGCTGGAACTGGGATGACATCCGAGTGCTATCGCATGTCGATGAGGCATCATGTACCCAGGTTCTTAACAAATTTCCTTCCTTTTTTGAGCCAGGCATTTGAAACTTTTCCAGGGCGAAGGTGTGGATCTACTTGGTCCCAGAGGCACGACCCATTCACCACAAGGCGCGAGCGGTACCTCACATGATGGGGGAGAGAGTGGAAATCGAGCTGGACAGGCTGCAACGAGAGGGCATCATCTCCCCAGTGGAATTCAGCGAGTGGGCCAGCCTGATTGTTCCAGTACTCAAAAGTGATGGCACAGTCAGGATTTGCGACGATTATAAAGTACTATTAATCGTTTCTCGCTACAGGACCAATACCCGCTACCGAAGGCAGATGACCTATTTGCGACGCTGGCAGGAGGCAAGACGTTGACCAAGCTCGACCTGACTTTGGCCTACATGACGCAGGAGCTGGAGGATTCTTCGAAAGGCCTCACCTACATCAACACGCACAAGGGACTGTTCATCTACAACAGATGTCCGTTTGGAATTCGGTCGGCTGCAGCAATCTTCCAGAGAAACATAGAGAACCTACTCAAGTCGGTGCCATGCACAGTGGTTTTTTAGGACAACATATTGGTCACGGGTCAGGACACCGCCGAGCACCTACAAAACCTGGAGGAGGTCCTCCAGCGACTGTATTGCGTAGGGCTGCGGCTGAAGAGGTCGAAATGCCTCTTCATGGCAACAGAAGTGGAGTTTTTGGGGAGAAAGATCGCGGCGGATGGCATTCGGCCCACAGAGGCCAAGACAGAGGCTATCAGGAACACGCCCAGGCCACAGAACGTCACGGAGATGCGGTCGTTCCTGGGATTCCTCAACTATTTTGGTAACTTCCTACCCGGGTTAAGCATCTTCTTAGAACCCCTACATGTGTTATTGCGTAAAGGTGAGAACTGGGTATGGGGAAGAAAACCAAGTAGTTGGCTTTGAGAAAGCCAGAAACATTTTATGCTCCAACAGGCTGCTTGTACTATATAACCCGTGTAAAAGACTTGTGCTAGCATGTGATGCCTCGTCATACGGAGTCGGGTGTGTATTACAACAAGCTAACGTTGCGGGGAAGTTGCAACCTGTCGCCTATGCCTCCAGGAGCTATTCTAAGGCCGAGAGGGCCTACAGCATGATTGAAAAAGAGGCATTAGCGTGTGTGTTCGGGTTAATAAAATGCATCAGTACCTGTTTGGCCTCAATTGTGAGCTGGAAACCGATCACAAGCCCCTCATATCCCTGTTCGCTGAAAACAAGGGGATAAATACTAATGCTTCAGCCCTCATACAAAGTATAACTATACCATCCGCCACAGGCCAGGCACCGAGAACTGTGCGGATGCTCTCAGTCGGCTACCATTGCTCACCACGGGGTTGGAAATGGCGCAGCCTGCAAAATTATTGATGGTGGCGCAGCCCGCAGACTTGGTGATGGTCATGGAAGCGTTTGAAAATGTAAAATCACCTGTCACGGCCTGCCAGGTTAGGACTTGGACCAGCCAAGATCCTCTGCTGTCCCTAGTAAAAAACTGTGTATGGCATGGGAGCTGGGCCAGCATCCCTGTTGAAATGCAAGAGCTAATCAAGCCGTTCCAGTGGCTAAAGGACGAGCTGTCCATTCAGGCAGTTGTAGGTTAACCGCACAGTGCTACCCAAAAAGGGCAGAGAGACGTTCATCTCGGATCTCCACAGCACACATCCGGGTATAGTAATGATGAAAGCAATAGCCAGATCCCATGTGTGGTGGCTCGGTATCGACTCTGACTTAGAATCCTGTGTATGGCAATGCAGCGTGTGTGCTCAGTTGAGCAACGCGCTCAGAGAGGCACCACTAAGTTTGTGGTCCTGGCCCTCCAGACCATGGTCGAGGATCCATGTCGACAATGTGGGCCTGTTTCTCAGTAAAATGTTCCTGGTGGTGGTGGAAGATTTTTCAAAATGGATTGAATGTGAAATAATGTTGGGAAGCACTGCCACCGCTACCATTGAAAGCCTGAGGGCCATGTTTGCCACCCACAGCCTGTCTGACATACTGGTCAGTGACAACGGGCCATGTTTCACCAGTGCCGAATTTAAAGAATTCATGACCCACAATGGGATCAAACACGTCACCTAGGCCCCGTTTAAACCAGCCTCCAATAGGCAGGCAGAGCGGGCAGTACAAACCATCAAACAGAGCCTTAAACGAGTCACAGAAGGCTCACTCCAAACTCGCCTGTCCCGAGTACTGCTCAGCTACCGCACGAGACCCCACTCGCTCACAGGGTACCCCCGGCTGAGCTACTCATGAAGAGGACACTTAAAACCAGACTCTCGCTGGTTCACCCCAAACTGCATGATCAGGTAGCGAGCAGGCGGCAGTAACAAAATGTAAACGATGGTCGCGCCACTGTGTCACGGGGAATTGATCTGAATGACCCTGTGTATGTGCTAAACTATGGACATGGTCCCAAGTGGATCGCGGGCACGGTGATAGTTAAAGAAGGGAGTAGGGTGTTTGTAGTCAAACTAGACAATGGACAAATTTGCAGAAAGCACCTGGACCAAACGAGGCTGCGGTTCACAGACTGCCCTGAACAACCCACAGCAGATACCATCTTTTTCGAGCCCACAACACACACTCAAAGGATCAACGACACCACCCCGGACCAGGAAATCGAACCCATCATGCCCAACAGCTCAGCAAGGACAGGCTCACTCAGCAGCCCTGCAGGGCCAACAACACGCCAGCCCAGCGAGGGCACAATCAACACACCAGAACAGACATTTGTACCGAGGTGGTCCACCAGGGAAAGAAAGGCTCCCGACTGCCTTACCTTGTAAATAGTTTTCACTTTGACTTTGGGCGGGGTGATGTTGTGTATCTGTAAAGCATGCACTCCCATGTTCCACCACCAGGGAGTGCATCCCCTGAAGTCCCAAAGGATCCCAGCATCCCTTGGGAGCACTGTATTTAAGCCCGCCCCTAAGGCCTGTTCTTCGCTCTGAAGTGTCTTAATAAAGATTGAGGTCACTGTTACTTTAACCTCCCTGTGTGCAGTCTCATCTGTGTTAGGAACACAATAGGTTGGTCGTCGATGGTTTCTTCGTTCGACTGTTCTGGCTTGTCAGTGTGCCTCAGCGTTGTCTGATCCATGTGTTTCCTGGAAGTTTTCCCATTCTTGAGATTAATAATGAATACTCTATTGCCCTCCTTGGCCATGACCATACCAGTGATGCATTTGGGACCCTGACCATAGTTCAATACATATACAGGATTATTAACATAAATCTCGCATGACACAGTTGCGCGATCGTGGTACCCTTGTTAACTTTGTCTTCTGTATTCAACATGATTATTTAAATCTGGGTGTACCAGAGATAGCTTGGTCTTAAGACCTCTTTTCATAATGTGTTCAGCAGGCGCGACCCCTGTGAGTGTGTGGGGTCTTGTCCTGTAACTCAGCAGTATGCAGGACAAGCGGGTCTGCAGTGACCCTTGGGTTACTCTCCTCATGCTTTGCTTGATAATTTGTGCTTGATAGCTTGCCCATTGGACGCAGGCATGAACAGTGCTGACCTTACATGTTTTATGCCATTAAGTTTCACAAATTCCTGAAACTCCTGACTGGTGAAGCACGACCCATTGTCGCTCACCAATATGTCAGGCAGATCAGGTGCCGCGAACATGACATTGAGATTCTCTATGGTTGCCATGGACGTGCTGGATGACATGTTTATGCATTCTATCCACATCGAATAAGCATCCAGCACGACTAAAAACTTCTTGCCCAGGAAGCGACCTGCAAAATCTACATGGATCCTGGACTAAGATTTGGATGGCCACGACCACAGACTCAGCAGCGATTCCGCTGGTGCTTTGCTGAGCTGCATGCAAGTGTTGCACTGATGCACGCATGCTTCCAGCTCTGAATCAATCCCTGGCCACCATACATGGAACCTGGCGTTGACCTTCATCATCACTATACCAGGATGTGTGCTGTGTAACTCACGCACGAACTTCTCCCTCCCTTCTGTGCTTGGGCCCCAGCTGTTTACATTGTACATTAATGATTTAGACGAGGGGATTAAATGTAGTATCTCCAAATTTGCGGATGACACTAAGATGTGCGGCAGTGTGAGCTGCGAGGAGGATGCTATGAGGCTGCAGAGTGACTTGGATAGGTTAGGTAAGTGGGCAAATGCATGGCAGATGAAGTATAATGTGGATAAATGTGAGGTTATCCACTTTGGTGGTAAAAACAGAGACATACTATTATCTGAATGGTGACAGATTCGGAAAAGGGGAGGTGCAACGAGACCTGGGTACATCAGTCATTGAAGGTTGGCATGCAGGTACAGCAGGCGGTTAAGAAAGCAAATGGCATGTTGTCCTTCATAGCGAGGGGATTTGAGTACAGGGGTAGGGAGGTGTTACTACAGTTGTACAGGGCCTTGGTGAGGCCACACCTGGAGAATTGTGTACAGTTTTGGTCTCCTAACTTAAGGAAGGACATTCTTGCTATTGAGGGAGTGCAGCAAAGGTTCACCAGACTGATTCCCGGGATGGCGGGACTGACCTATCAAGAAAAACTGGATCAACTGGGCTTGTATTCACTGGAGTTCAAAAGAATGAGAGGGGATCTCATAGAAACGTTTAAAATTCTGACGGGTTTAGACAGGTTAGATGCAGGAAGAATGTTTCCAATGTTGGGGAAGTCCAGAACCAGGGGTCACAGTCTAAGGATAAGGGGTAAGCCATTTAGGACCGAGATGAGGAGAAACTTCTTCACCCAGAGAGTGGTGAACCTGTGGAATTCTCTACCACAGAAAGTTGTTGAGGCCAACTCACTAAATATCTTCAAAAAGGAGTTAGATGTAGTCCTTACTACTAGGGGGATCAAGGGGTATGGCGAGAAAGCAGGAATGGGGTACTGAAGTTGCATGTTCAGCTATGAACTCATTGAATGGCGATGCAAGCTCGAAGGACCGATTGGCCGACTCCTGCACCTATCTTCTATGTTTCTATGTTTCTATGTTTCTTGGGCTTTGCAACGCGATTGTCCCACAATATGCAATCTGCTTGAATAGACAGTTCGTCCTTGAGACGAGTGTACGGTTTGGCCTCCTCGCACATTTGCTTAGGTATGGCAGACCAATTCCCTTTGTGGATGCAACCCTTTACCACAGATAAAATCGGGTCCTGGCTGGTCCAGGTTGTTAAGCTGTGACAGGGGTTCCTTCACTCTCACATGCATCCATGATTAACATTAGTTCCGCCGGTTGTGGCGTTTCCACCTCCGGTGTGGGCAACGGCAACTGGCTCAAAGCATCGGCACAATTCTCCGTGCCAAGTCTGTGGCGTATGACATAATCATAGGCAGATAATGTCAGTGCCCACCTTTGGATGCGGATGAAGCTTTGATATTGATACCTTTGCTCTCGGAAAACAATGAAATGAGTGGCTTGTGATCAGTCTCTAATTCGAACCTCAGACCGAACAGGTATTAATGCATCTTTTTACCACCATATACACACACTAAAGCTTCTTTTTCTACCATGCTGTCGGCTCTTTCTGCTTTAGACAAAATTTTGGATGCATAATCAACAGGTTGAAGTTTCCCCGACTCATTGGCTTGTTGGAGTACGCAACCAACTTCATATGATAATTCGTAAAAGGCCAAAACGAAACGTTTACATGGGTCATAATGTACCAGCAGCTTGTTCGAGCAAAGCAGATTGGTGGCTTTCTCAAAAGATCTGTCAAGCGATGCACCCCACACCCAGTTGTCGCCATTTCTCAATATTATGTGCAGTGGTTCTAGTAAGGTGCTCAATTTAGGTAGGAAGTTACCAAATTAGTTGGGTAGGCCCAGGAACAAATGCAGCTCTGTCAAATTCTGCGGCTTGGGTGCATTCTTGATAGCCTTGGTTTTCACTTCAGTAGGTCTGATGCAATCAGCGGCTATTTGCCTCCCGAGGAATTCAACCTCCGGTGCCATGAGAATGCACTTCGAGCATTTAAGTCTGAGTCCCACACTATCCAAATGCAGTAGAACCTCTTCCAGGTTGTTCAGATGTTGCTTGGAGTCACGATCGGTGATTAGGATGTCATCTTGGAACACGACGGTTCTGGGAACGGACTTCAGTAGACTTTCTATATTCCTCTGGAATATTGCTGCAGCCGAGCTAATTCCGAAGGGCACCTGTGGTAAATAAACAGTCCCTTAGAAACATAGAAACATAGAAATTAGGTTCAGGATCAGGCCATTTGGCCCTTCGAGCCTGCACCACCATTCAATAAGATCATGGCTGATAATTCAACCTCAGTACCCCTTTCCTGCTTTCTCTCCATACTCCTTGATTCCTTTGGCTGTAATGGCCATATCTAACGCACTTTTGAATATATCCAATGAACTGGCCTCAACAACTTTCTGCCTTAGAGAATTCCACAGGTTAGCCACTCTCTGAGTGAAGAAGCTTCTCCTCATCTTGGTCCTAAACGGCTTACCCCTTATTCTTAGACTTTGACCCCTGGTTCTGGAACTCCCCAGCAACGGGATATTCTTCCTGCCTCTAACCTGTCCAATCCCGTTAGAATTTTATACGTTTCTGTGAGATACCCTCTCATTCTTCTAAACTGCAGTGGATACAGGCCCAGTTGATCCAGTCTCTCCTCATATGTCAGTCCTGTCATCCCAGGAATCAGTCTGGTGAACCATCACTGCACTCTCTCAATAGCAAGAACATCCTTCCTCAGATTAGGAGACCAAAACTGAACACAATATTCTAGGTGTGGCCTCACCAAGGCTCTGTACAACTGTAGTAAGACCTCCCTGCTCCTATACTCAAATCCTCTAGCTATGAAGACCAACATATCATTTGCCTTCTTTACCGCCTGCTGTATCTGCATGCCAACCTTCAATGACTGATGTACCATGATATCCAAGTCTCGTTGCACCTTGCCTTTTCCTCATCTGTCATCATTCAGATAATATTCTGTCTTCCTGTTTTTGCCACCAAAGTGGATAACCTCACATTTATCCACATTATACTGCATCTGCCATGCTTTTGCCCACTCACCTAACCTATCCAAGTCACCCTGCAGCCTCTTTGCATCCTCCTCACAGCTCACACCGCCACCCAGCTTAGTGTCATCAGCAAACTTGGAGATGCTACATTCAATTCCTTCATCTAAATCATTGATGTATATTGTAAATAGCTCGGGTCCCAGCACTGAACCCTGCGGCACCCCACTGGTCACTGCCTGCCATTCTGAAAAGGACATGTTTTTTCCCACTTTCTGCTTCCTGTCTGCCAACGAGTTTTCTATCCATGTCAATACATTACCACCAATACCATATGCTTTAATTTTGCACACTAATCTCTTGTGTGGGACCTTGTCAAAAGTCTTTGAAAGTCCAAATACACCACATCCACTGGTTCCCCCTTGTCCACTCTACTAGTTACATCCTCAACAAATTCTAGAAGATTTGTCAAGCATGATTTCCCTTTCATAAATCCATGCTGATTTGGACCGATCCTGTCACTGCTTTCCAAATGCGCTGCTATTTCATCTTTAATAATTGATTCCAACATTTTCCCCACTAATAAGGATTTCCTTCATTTCCTCCTTTTTGCTAGACCCTCGAACCCCTAGTATTTCCGGAAGGTTATTTATGTCTTCCTTAGTAAAGGCAGATCTCAAGTATTTGTTCAATTGGTCTGCCATTTCTTTGTTCCCCATTATAAATGCATGTATGTTTCTTTGACATCTCGACCAACTCCGATGTCAGGCTAACGGGTATATAATTATCCGTTTTCTCTCTCCCTACTTTTAAAAAAAGTGTTTTTACATTAGATACCCTCCATTTCATAGGAACTGATCCAGGGTCAATAGAATATTGGAAAATGATGACCAATGCATCCACTATTTCTAGGGCCACTTCCTTAAGTACTCTGGGATTCAGCCTATCAGGCCCTGGAGATTTATCGGCCTTCAATCCCATCAATTTCCCTAACACAATTTCCTGACTGATAAGGATTTCCTTCAGTTCCTCCTTTTCGCTAGACCCTCGAACCCCTAGTATTTCCGGAAGGTTATTTGTTTCTTCCTTTGTGAAGACAGATCCAAAGTATTTGTTCAATTGGTCTGCCATTTCTTTGTTCCCCATTATAAATGCACGTAAGCCTCTTTGATGTCTTGACCAACTCCCGTGTCATGTAAGCCGATGTCAAGTCCAGATTTGTGAACGACTTCCCTCTGGCTAGCTTCGCAAACAAGTCATCAGTTTCGGTAAAGGGTACTGATCTTGTTTCGAAACACTGTTGCTTGTAGCCTTGTAGTCTCCACAGATTCTGACTGTGCCATCAATTTTCAGCACAGGAACAATGGGGCTGGTCCATTCATTAAATTCGACCGGTGATATGATCGTTCATGCAGGAGTCTGTCCAGTTCAATTTTGACCTTCTCCCTCATCATACACGGCACTACCCAAGCTTTATGATGGACGGGTCTTGCATCTGAGTCCACGTGGATCTGCACATTGGCTCCCGTGAAGTTGCCGATACCTGGTTCGAACAGCGAGGGGAACTTGCTCAATACTTGGGCACATGTGTATTCCTCCGATGACAACGCCTTTATGTCATTCCAGTCGCATCTGATTTTCACCAACCAGTTCCTGGCGAGCAGCATTGTGCCATTGCCTGGAACAATCCACAGCAGTAACTTGTGAACCGCACCTTTATATAACACATTAATTTGTGCACTGCCAATCACCTTTATCAGTTCTTTAGTGTACGTGCGCAGCTTGGCATTAACAGGGCTCAGCCTGGGCCTCACAGTCTTAGTATCCCACAGCTTATTAAATGTCCTCTCGTTCATGATCGATTAACTCGCCCCGTGTCCAGTTCCATGGATACCGGTATCCCGTTAAACTTCACATTAATCAAAATTGATTTACTCTTGGCTATAAAGGAGTACAGTCCATACACTTCCTCCTCTGGCATCTCGGATTGCGTATCCAGATCCGCGCTAGTCTGACTCTCATCCTCCACGTGGTGTGTCACAGCTTGCTTGCTCATCTGTGGACACTTGTGCTGGAGATGCCCCACTCACAGACAGCCTTTGCAACTATATTGCTTAAATCGGCACTGCTGGTGTCGATGATTTCCCCCACAACACCAACACGGAGAAGTCGGATACATTCCCGCTGGCGGACTTTGGGCAGCCACAGGTTTCGTGAATGCAGCCGGACAGGCCCTGCCATGTGCCGTTCTGCTGAACGCCGAATCAATCGCATTTACAGTACTTGCCGAGGTTCGGTTCTTCACCGCTATTTGCTTTAGACTCCTGTCCGTCGTCATACATGATTGAGCGATCTGGATGGCCCTTTTTAAATCCAACTCCTCCACCACCAGAAGTTTGCGTAGGATCACCTCGTGGTTGATACCGATAACAAAGAAGTCCCGCAGCATGTCTGCCAACACCGTCCCGAACTTGCACGGTCCAGCTAGACGTCTCAGGTCGGCAATGAATTCCACCGCGCTCTGGCTCTTCGATCGAACGTGTGTATAAAACCTGTATCTCGAGATGATGATGCCATCGCTTGGCTTGAGGTGCTCCCGTACCAATATACAAAACTCGTATGTTTTCTCTGTTGGATCACTAGGCAGGAGTAGATTCTTTATCAGACCGTAGATCTTTGAACCGCACACAGTGAGGAACACGGCCCGGCGCCGATCTGCATCATCGACCCCCTTCATTTTGTTGGCCATGAAGTACTGGTTCAAATGGCTCACAAAGTCTGCCCAATCTTCTCCCTCCATGAATTGCTCTAAAAATCCAATCGTGCTCATTTTGCAAACAAAGGTTCTTGTATTCTCGTCGCCAAATGTTATGTATGCAATAAAGGTTCAAACTGAGTATTGTTTAACTAAGCAAGGTACGACCTTGGCTCTGCTTTATTTTGGCCCAAAGTGCCTGACTCTCAAAATAGCTGGCCTTTTATACCTGAGCAGCACCATGTGCATGCTGCTCAGTGACCTCCAACAATGACGCCATCTGGTAGCTACAAACAGAATGTACATACATGACACTTCTCAACAAGATCACCCTTTATTTTCATAAACTCCAGGGAATATGACTGAATCTCTCCTGAGAGGAGAACCCTCACATTCCACGAATCAATCTCATGAACCTTTGTTGCACTCCCTCTAAGGCAAGTATATCCTCCCTTCGATAAAGAGACCAAAACTGTACACAGTACTCCAGATGTGGTGTCACCAAAGCCCTATATAATGGCAACAAAACTTCCTTACTCTTATACTCTAACCACTTTGGGATGTTCCGGTCTGTTGTGCTCCGGGTTTCACATCTGAGCGGCATGAAAGGCGGCGTTCAAGTCTCCTGCACCCCTTCGCGATCCTCCAGTCTGTTTTTGCAGCGGCGCTGAGTAGCACCACCAGGAAGAGCTGTGCTTGGTGTGCAATGCCTCTGGTTGAGACACCGGCAGTAGTTTTGACTTTTGCCTGACCCGTACATCCAGAGGTGCGCCCACAATGACCGACTGGGAAAGCAGAGCGGTCTAGCCATGCCGACGGCATGGAGGAAGGTAAGTGTGTGTTTGTTCTTTCAAAATTTTTAGTGATTTGTGTTGTGGTGGTGTGGGCAATGTTTTGGGAATGTTTTTTGTTGTTTTTTTTTAAGGTTTCCCCCCCTCCCCCCCAGGCCTCTCTCAGAGCGTACATAGCCTGGCAGTTTCGTTCGCGAGTTTCCCATTTTTCGCCTCGAAACGTGTACAATGCCTCCTTTCGCGCTGCGACCCCTGACGCAGGGCCCAGATGGAGAAAATTCCTTACCAAAGCACAGAGTATTCCCGGTCGGTAACTTTCCCGCCCCACCTCTGTTTTTGCCCAAAAACAGAAAAGCCTAAATTCCAGCCCATAGGCTTACATACCATTTGCCTTCCCAACGGCTTGCTGTACCTGCATGTTAACTTTCTGTGATTTGTGTACATGGGAACCCAAAACCCTCTCTTTACCAACATTTATCACTCTCTCACCTTTTAAAAAATATTCTGCTTTTCTATTCTTCCTACCAAAGTGGATAATTTTACATTTCCCCACATTATGGCCGGAACTTTCCCATAAAAAATGGGATGAATTTAGAGTATGGTGGCAGGTAAATTGTTAAAAATGAGATTCCCGACCTGATCCCGTCTCCAACCCGTCCACATCCAGCTTTAATGGGGGTGGGATGAGGGCAGGCGATCAACACGCTCCCAAGGAGTGGTATGTCAATTTAAATATTATAATGAGGCTGGAGACCTCTTTTATAACCTCCATTTTGAACTTAACTGCATATGGACAGGTTTCACACAACTCGTGAAACCCGGCAGTTAAACTGAGGCGGGCACTACTGGATCCCGACTAGTTACAGCTTGCAAGCACAAATATGACCTGGTTATGCTTACTTTCTGTTTTTTTGTTCATTTGCCAATCCTCAATACATGCTAATCCCTTGAGCCCTAATCTTGTGTAATAATTCTTGAGTCACCATCATAGGCAGTCCCTTGGAATCAAGGAAGACTTGCTTCCACTCTTAAAAAGAGTTCTTAGGTGACTGAACAGTCCAATACGAGAACCACAGTACCTGTCACAGGTGGGACAGACAGTCATTGAGGGAAAGGGTGGGTGGGACTGGTTTGCCGCACACTCTTTCCGCTGCCTGTGCTTGGTTTCTGTATGCTCTCGGCGATGAGACTCGAGGTGCTCAGTGCCCTCTTGGATGCATTTCCTCCACTTAGGGTGGTCTTTGGCCAGGGACTCCCAGATGTCGGTGGGGATGTTGCATTTTATCAAGGAGGCTTTGAGGGTGTCCTTGAAATGTTTCCTCTGCCCACCTTTGGCTCATTTGCTGTGAAGGAGTTCTGAGTAGAGCGCTTGCTTTGGGAGCCTTGTTTCAGGCATGCGAACAATGTGGCCTGCCCAGCGGAGCTGATCAAGTGTCGTCAGTGCTTCAATGCTGGGGATGTTGGTCTGGTCGAGGACGCTAACGTTGGTGCGCCTGTCCACCTAGGGGATTTGCAGGATCTTGCGGAGACATCATTGGTGGTATTTCTCCAGCGATGTGAGGTATCTACTGTATATGATCCATGTCTCTGAGCCATACAGGAGGGCGGGTATTACTACAGCCCTGTAGACCATGAGCTTGGTGGCAGATTTGAGGGCCTGATCTTCGAACACTCTTTTCCTTAGGTGGCCAAAGGTTGCACTGGAGGCAGTGTTGAATCTCATCGTTAATGTCTGCCCTTGTTGCTAAGAGGCTCTCGAGGTATGGGAAATATCCACGTTGTCCAGGGCCGCGCCATGGATCTTGACTGGGGGGCAGTACTGTGCGGCGGGGACAGGCTGCTGGAGGACCTTTGTCTTACGGATATTTAGTGTAAGGCCTATGCTTTCGTATGCTTCAGTGAAGATGTTGACTATGATTTGGAGTTCAGCCTGTGAATGTGCGCAGACGCAGGCATCGTCCGCGTACTGTCACTTGACGACAGATGTTGGGATGATCTTGGATCTGGCCTGGAGGCGACATAGGTTGAACAGGTTCTCACTGGTTTTGTAGTTTAGTTCCACTCCAGCGGGGAGCTTGTTGACTGTGAGGTGGAGCATTGCAGTGAGGAAGATTGAGAAGAGGGTTGGCGTGATGACGTAGCCCTGCTTGACCCTGATCTAGATTGGATTGGGTCTGCAATGGATCTGTTGGTAAGGATCAGTGCTTGCATGTCGTCATGAAGCAGATGGGGGATGGTGATGAACTTTTGGGGGCAGCCGAAATGGAGGAGGACGCTCCATAGACCCTCGTGGTTGACAGTGGCAAAAGCTTTTGTAAGGTCAAAGAAAGCGATGTACAAGGGTTGGTATTGTTCCCTACATTTTTCTTGCAGCTATCGTGCTGTAAAAATCATGTCCTTTGTACCCCGTAGGGGACGAAATCCGCACTGTGACTCCGGGAAGAGCTCCTCAGCCACAGGGAGAAGACAGTTGAGGAAGATTCGAACGACGACTTTCCCAGTGGCTGATAACAGGCAGATTCCTCTGTAAGTGCCGCAGTCGAACTTGTGCCCATTTTTAAAGATGGTCACGATTACTGCATCTCTGAGATCTCCCGGCATGCTCTCCTCCTTCCAGATGAGAGAGATGAGGTCATGAATTCATGCCAATAGTGCCTTTCCGCCATACTTTAGTGCCTCAGCGGGGATTCCATCCGTTCCCGAAGCCTTGGTGTTCTTAAGCTGACTTATGGCTTTTTCTACCTCGTGCAGAGCTGGGGTTTTTGCTGAAGTGTAGGCAGGTAGCATGCTGTGGGATTGGGTTGAGGACATTCGAGTCAAAGGCAGAGTCTCGATTGAGGAGATCTTCGAAGTGCTTCTTCCAGAGGGTCTTGACTGCCTCGATGTCCTTGATGAGTGTCTTCCCATTCTTGGCCAGCAGTGGAGTGGTGCCTTGGGTGATTGGACCGTAGGTGGTCTTGGCTGCGATGAATAATTCTCGCACATCGTGGCTGTCGGCCAGTTGCTGTATCTCCAGTGCTTTCTCCATTCACCACCTGTTCTTTAGGTCGCGGGTTTTTTGCTGGACCTCGGCCTTAAGTCGTCTGTAATGCTGCTTTGCTGTTCCGAAGTTGGGTTGTTGTTTTAGGCTCATGCTAATATATTAACCCTGATCCAAATACACTACATTCACTGGTTCCCCCTTGCCGACTCTGTTTTGACAGAAGCATTAAGTTGTCTCACCTCTCCACAGATGCTTCTGCAGCAGATGACTGTTTCTGCAATTTTCTGGGTTTTTTTCAGATTTCTGTATCTGCAGTTATTTAACTTTTTTTCATAAAACATGAACCACAAAAGAGAAAGTCGCAGAAAGGGATTGGGATTAATAGGGAACTAAGTAACATTAAATAACTATCAGAATCTGGCCCTGATTTTAACTCCAGGTGGATTACATGCTTGGGTTGCCAACTCAGGGTTGATGTATTCCTGCAGGTTTGATTATCCAATATTTAATCACAAGGCATGTGATGCTTGACATTTGATTATGTGACAATTGCCCAGTGTTTTCAAATGCTTTTGCATTTACCTTAGTTGAGTGTCTAAGTATCAGAAAGCCCCAAACAAAATATTTGACTTTTTGTTTTATAGTGTGATGAATAACAATTTATAAATCAAAGAACGAACACAAAAGAATAGAAAGATTTAAGGATAAGTAATGTTTAAATAAAAACTACTTCTGTGCTGTTTCTACAGTATTGATGGCTTTTAACAGTACACAGCAAGTTGCAATAGAGAGGCGGTCAGTGCTCGCTGGAATGAACACTTGGAAGATCTCCTCAACCGCGATTCTGTCTTTGACGTGAGTGTCTTCGACTCCATCCCGCAGCATGCTACCCACCACCAACTCTGCACAAGCCCAGCCCAGCAATTGAAAAATAACAAGGCCTCAGGAGCAGATGGATTCCCCGCCGAAGCACTGAAACATGGCGGGGAAACACTTCTGGTGCGAATAAACAATCTCATTTCTCTCATCTAGAAGGAGGAGAGCGTGCCAGGGGATCACAGATACGCAGTAATTGTGACCATCTTCAAGAAAGGCAACAAGTCCGATTGCGGTAACTACAAGGGAATTTCCCTGCTGTCTGCCACAGGGAAAGTCATTGCAAGAATCCTCCTCAATCGCCTTCTCGCAGTGGTTGAAGAACTCTTCCCAGAGATGCAATGCAGATTTCGCCCACTAAGGGGCACAATAGACATGATCCTTACTGTGCGGCAAATCCAAGAGAAATGCAGGGAACAGCATCAACCCTTGTACATGGCCTTCTTTGATCTCATAAAGGCCTTCAACACTTTCAACCATGATGGATTATGGAGCGTCCTCCTCAAATTTGGCTGCCCCAAAAGTTTGTCACCATCCTTCGTCTGCTTCACGACGACATGCAAACTGTGATCCTGACCAACAGATCCACCACAGACCCAATTCACATTCAGACCGGGGTCAGGCAAGGATGTGTCATTGCACCAACGCTCTTCTCAATCTTTCTTGCTGCAATATTCCACCTCACCCTCAGTAAGCTCCCCGCTGGAGTGGAGCTAATTGACAGAACAAATGGGAAACTGTTCAACCTCCACCACCTCCACGCCAGATCAAAGGTCGTCCTATCCTCTCTCATTGAATTACAGTACGCAGATGATGCACACTCGGGGGCCGAACTCCAAGTCATCGTCAACACCTTCATCGAAGCGTATGAGAGCATAGGTCTTACACTAAACATCCATAAGGCAAAGGTCCTCCAACAACCTGACCCCAACACGCAGCACTGCCCCCCGGTTATCAAAATCCATGATGAGGCCTTGGAAAACGTGGACCATTTTCCATACCTTGGGAGCCTACTGTCAACAAGGGCAGACATCGATGACGATGTCCAACACTGGCTCCAGTATGCTAGTGCAGCCTTCGGTAGTCTGAGGAACAGAGTGTTTGAAGACCAGGATCTCAATCCCGGCCGTCTCCACAAGATCCTGCAAATCCATTGGAAGGATAGTCGCACCAACATCAGCGTGTTTGCTCAGACCAACATCCCAGCATCGAAGCACTGACCACCCTCGATCAACTCCGTTGGGTGGGCCACGTCGTCCACATGCTCGATACGAGACTCCCAAAACAGGCACTCTACTCAGAGCTCCGACACGGCAAGCGAGCCCCAGGTGGGCAGAGGTAACACTTCAAGGACACCCTCAAAGCTTCCTTGAAAAAGTGAAACATTCCCAACTCTTTCTCTCCAGTTTGTTTCTCTCTCTCTCTCCTCTCCCCAGTTGCTCTCTCAGGAATCACAGAGTTTTCAGGTGATTCTTGTTTGCCCTGATGTCGCCACCCTCACAACCAGCAACGAGGAAGTGCTCTATGAATGGTGGGGAGACCAGCAGGGCTCAGACAATGCGGTTTGGTTGTAAGCCACAACAGCGCATGTGCAAACAGCACATACAAGGAACGTTTCTCATGAGTGGCTCCTATTAAAATTTCCTGAATTGCTTTCAATAGTCATCGGAAGACCGATGCCGATTCCGGTAGACTCCCGGGAGGGTTGGCAACCCTATTCCCCGCTCGGGCCTGAGTTAAAATTACAAGCGGGTCTCAATTATGTGATTGGGCCGCAACATGCATATGTAAAGAAGGACCCTGTTGGATCTGGGGGCGTGTCCTTGCTGCCTACTCTGGAGAGATGTTGTGATCATGGCGGCTTTAGGAGAGGTACGTACCAGAGTGATTTTAATTGCCAACCCGCCAGATTTCTGTTGAGCGAGTAGGGTTAAAATCACTGTCAGCTGGTAAAAGATAAAGGTCTGTTACTCTCCTGTTGTTTTATTAATTGGTACACGACGAACACAATTAAAAACTAATGAAATACAACAGTCTATTGTGTAAAGCCTATTTAATCTGATTTTTTTTTGTGTGTGTAACGAGATTGATCTACTGATTTGCAAAGCATGAAGTGTAATGGATGAGCCAAGTACACAAGTCACACAGGTTCCCTTATGATTATCTTGACATCAAGGTGAATAGTCCATCACCAAAATGAATTCTCAAGGGTATCAAAGTACACTGGAATTAGGACAAAACACTTAACTGTGATTTATCTCAGCACAGAACAGGCAAACCATCTGGCTACTAATCATATTTTATCCTACAGTAAAATTGAAGGAATAACAATTACATTACTGTATAAAAACGATGAAGCAATTCTGCTTAAAGCTGATTTTCTGGGGTGAAACTTTTAAATGTCTCAAAGTAATCAATGATACTTTAGTTTGGTACAGAGTTGTACATTAGCCTTTTGTGTTTGGAGTCTGGTTTTAAATTCAAAACAATCTGATGGAATGGAAGTATTCTCTCTTTGCAAGGAGCGCTTTGTAAAATGAGATTGAACCGTTTCAATTCAGGTCCTAGTGGGCAGGAGCCCACCAGATTAAACTGCCCTCTTTGACCATTTAATTAGCCATTGCCACAGGACGACTGGCTTGAAATTGAAAAATGTCACCTTTGTGCTGGAGAGGGCACTTCTCGGAGGCTGGGACTGAAGCATATTGTTGAGCACAGGGTAGATAGAGAAAGCTACATTGTTCTGCACCTGATCAGGGAGAACTGGCTTCTGGCTGCATGAAATCTAAAAAGTTCCATTCTCCAGGGCTAACACATCTGAACTTGATCAGAACTTAAAAATGTTCTGTTTTTGTTTTAAAATCTAAATGTGTTCCAAACTTCCAAAGTTACTTATTTGAATTTGTTTGGGTTAGAAACATCCTAATTATTCAATTCTATCATCATAGCCCCAAAGCAGAGGGGGCACCAGAAGCAGTGTCGCAAAAAAGTCAATGCTGGAGCACTTAAGGACCCAACGAAGAGAGCTCTATACAGCCAGCACCTCACAGCTAACCTGGCGTACCTTGACGACCCCGAGATGTAGAATGACCACAGCACTTGGCCTGCCCTCCAGGCCTCCATAACCAACGCCTGCAAAGAGACACTCGGTTACAAAACCAGGAAACTGGTTTGATGAGAATGATCAGGAGATCCAAGAGCTAATAGATCACAAGCGCAGGGCATTTCTGAGCCTTAAACAACAACCCCACGCGGGAGCAGCAAAGCAGCTTTACAGATGGCTCAAGGCTGAGGTCCAACAAAAAAATCTGGACCTAAAGAACAGGTGGTGGATGGAGAAAACACAGGAGATACAGCAGCTGGCCGACAACCATGATGTGCGAGGATTCTTCATCGCAGTCAAGGCAATCTATGGGCCAAACACCTAAGGCCCCACCCCACTGCTGGCCAAGAAAGGGGAAACACTCATCAAGGACAGCGAGGCAGTCAGGGCCCGCTGGAAGGAGCACTTCAAAGATCTCCTCAATCGAGACTCTGCCTTTGAATCGAGTGTTCTCGACTCCATCCCGCAGCATGCAACCTGCCACCACCTCAGTGAGACCCCAACACTGCACAAGGTCGAAAAAGCCAGAAGACAGCTCAAGAATAACAAGGCAATGGAATCCCCGCTGAGGCATTGAAGTAAGGCGGAGAGGCACTGCTGGCGCGAATACACAACCTCATTTATCTCATCTGGAGGGAGGAGAGCATGCCGGGGGATCTCAGAGATGCAGTGATCGTGACCATCTTTAAAAAAGGGGACGTCCGACTGCGGCAACTACAGAGGAATCTCCGTGTTATCAACCACTGGGAAAGTCGTCGCTAGAGTCCTCCTCAACCGTCTTCTCCCTGTGGCCGAGGAGCTCCTCCCAGAGTCATAGTGCAGATTTCGTCCCTACAGGGCAGAACGGACATGATTTTTGCAGTGCGACAGCTACAGGAAAAATGCAGGGAACATGGTCTTCTTCGACCTTACAAAGGCCTTTGACACTGTCAACCACGAGGGTCTATGGAGCGTCCTCCTCTGTTTCGGATGCCCCCAAATGTTCATCACCATGCTCCGCCTGCTCCACGACAACATGCAGGCCGTGATCCTTACCAACGGATCTAATCCACGTCCGGACCGCGTCATCGCCCCAACCCTCTTCTCAATTTTTCTCACCGCCATGCTCCACCTCACAGTCAACAAGCTCCCCGTGGAATGGAACTAAACTACAGAACCAGTGGGAACCTGTTCAACCTTCGCCGTCTCCAGGCCAGATCCAAGACCGCCCGAACCTTTGTCGTTGAGCTACAGTACGCGAACAACGTCTGCGTCTGCGCACATACAGAGGCTGAACTCCAGGACATAGTCGACGTATTTACTGAGGCGTAAGAAAGCATGGGCCTTACGCTAAACATCCGTAAGAGAAAGGTCCTCCACCAGCCTGTCCTCACCACACAGCATTGTTCCCCAGTCGTCAAGATCCATGGCGTGGCCCTGGACACCGTGGACCACTTCCCATACCTCGGGAGCTTCCTATCAATAAGAACAGGCATCGACGACGAGGTCCAACACCGCCTCCAGTGCGCCAGTGCAGCCTTCGGCTGCCTGCAGAAAAGAGTGTTTGAAGACCAGACTCTCAAAACTGCCACCAAGCTCATGGTCTATAGGGCTGTAGTAATACCCACCCTCCTGTATGGCTCAGAGACATGGAGCATATACAGCAGACACCTCAAGTCGCTGGAGAAATATCACCAACACTATCTCCACAAGATCCTACAAATCCCCTGGGAGGACAGGCGTACCAAGATCAGCGTCCTCGTCTAGGCTAACAACCCCAGCATCAAAGCACTGACCACACCCGTTCAGCTTCGCTGGGCAGGCCACATTGTTCTCATGCCAGACACGAGACTCCCAAAGCAAGCGCACTACTCGGATCTCCTTCACGGCAAACAAGCCAAAGGTGGGCAGCGGAAATGTTACAAGGACACCCTCAAAGCCTCCCTGATAAAGTGTGAGATCCCCACTGACATCTTGGAGTCCCTGGCCCAAGACCACCCTAAGTGGAGGAAGTGCATCCAAGAGGGCACTGAGCACCTCGAGTCTCATCGCCGAGAACATGCAGAAATCAAGCGCAGACAGCGGAAAGAGCGTGTGGCAAACCTGTCCCACCCATCCATCCCTCAACGATTATCTGTCCCACCTGTGACAGAGTCTATGGCTCTCGTATTGGACTGTTCAGCCACCAAAGAACTCACTTCAGGAGTGGAGGCAAGTCTTCCTCGATTCCGAGTGACTGCCTATGATTATATCATTTTTGTTGCTGCTTTGCTGTTGTGTGCGATTATCAGTCTCGCACCAAAACATGGTGAGAAGCTGAAAGCAGGCAGAGAGGATGCATCAAGGAAGTCAAAGAAGATTGCGAGATGAATGATTTTGTTCGGAAGAAACTTATAAGTATCTATTCTCTGATTAAAGCTTTAAACATTTTTGACTAAGTGACTATAAAGGCCTGAGAGTCGGAGGAGGCGGCCACAGGAGAGGGAGTTTGGGCAGTCGAGTGGCCTATAAAGGCCCAAGAGTCGGAGGAGACCAGCTGGTGCAGGGGCAGGGGCAGAAGATAAACAAAGAAGTAAGAAGAAATCAAAGTGGGATGTCACAGCCAAGAAGGTAAGTGATTGATTGGTTGTTGAGTATTTGATCTTTTATTTTTCTTCGCAGTAAGACACCTTTGGCATTGTTACAAATTAAGTTCACCTAAGGGTTAAGTCATGGCAGGAGAGCCAGTGTCCCTGACTACTACATGTGTGGGAAGTGTACCCAGCTGCAGATCCCGACAGGCCGCATTGCGGCGCTGGAGCTGCGGATGGATTCACTCTGGAGCATCCACGATGCTGAGGATGTCGTGACGAGCACGTTTAGTGAGTTGGTCACACTGCAGGTAAAGGTTGCACAGCCAGATAGGGAATGGGTGACCATCAGGAAGAGCAAGGGAAGGCATGTAATGCAGGGGTCCCCTGCGATCACCTCCCTCCAAAACAGATACACCGTTTTGGGTACTGTTGAGGGAGGTGGCTCATCAGCAGCAGCCAAGTCCACGGCTATGCTGCACAGGAGGACAGGAAAAAGAGTGGGGGAGTTATAGTGATAGGGGATTCTATTGTAAGGAGAATAGATAGGCGTTTCTGCGGCAGCAAAGGAGACTCTAGGATGGTATGTTGCCTCCCTGGTGCAAGGGTCAAGGATGTCTCGGAGCGGCTGCAGCGCATTCTGGAGGGGGAGGTTTAACAGCCAGCTGTCGCAGCGCATATAGGTACCAACGATATAGGTAAAAAATGGGATGAGGTCCTACAAGCTGAATTTAGGGAGCTAGGAGTTAAATTAAAAGTAGGACCTCAAAGGTAGTAATCTCAGGATTGCTACCAGTGCCACGTGCGAGTCAGAGCAGGAATCACAGGATAGCCCACATGAATCCGTGGCTTGAGGAATGGTGCAAGTGGGAGGGATTCAAATTCCTGGGACATTGGAACCGGTTCTGGGGAGGTGGGACCAGTACAAACCGGACGGTCTACACCTGGGCAGGACCGGAACCGATGTCCTAGGCAGAGTGTTTGCTAGTGCTGTTGGGGAGGGTTTAAACTAAAATGGCAGGGGGATGGGAATCAATGCAGGGAGGCAGAGGGAAATAAAAAGGGGACAGAAGCAAAAATTAGGAAGGAGGAAAACAAGAGTGGAGAGCAGAGAAATCAAGGGCAAAAATGAAAAAGAGCCACATTACAACATAATTCTAAAATGAAAAAGAGTGTTAAAAAAACAGGCCTGAAGGCTCTGAGTCTCAATGCGAGGAGCATTCGTAAAAAGGTGGATGAATTAACTGCGCAGATAGCTGTTAACGGATATGATATAATTGGGATTACGGAGACATGGCTCCAGGGTAACCAAGGCTGGGAACGCAACATCCAGGGGTATTCAATATTCAGGAAGGACAGACAGGAAGTAAAAGGAGGTGGTGTAGCATTACTGGTTAAAGAGGAGATTAACGCAATCGTAAGGAAGGACATTAGCATGGATGATGTGAAATCTATATAGGTAGAGCTGCGAAATACCAAAGGGCAGAAAACGTTAGTGGGAGTTGTGTACAGACCACCAAGCAGTAGTAGGGAAATTAGGGATGCGTGCAATAAGGATACAGCAGTTATCATGGGTGATTTTAATCTACATATTGATTGGGCTAACCAAACTGGTAGCAATACTGTGGAGGAGGAGTTCCTGGAGTGTAAAAGGGATGGTTTGCTAGACCAATATGTCGAGGAACCAACTAGAGAGCAGGCCATCCTAGACTGGGTCTTGTGTAATGAGAGAGGATTAATTAGCAATCTGGTTGTGCAAGGCCCCTTGGGGAAGAGTGACCATAATATGGTAGAATTCTTCATTAAGAAGGAGAGTGACACAATTAATTCAGAGTCTCGTGTCCTGAACTTAAAGAAAGGAAACTTCGATGGTATGAGACGTGAATTGGCTAGGATAGACTGACGAATGATACTTAAAGGGTGTAAGATTCCAAAATTTGTGGAAACCCCGCAGTGTTTGGACTCACTGAAAAGGAAATTTGATTTGGGCCTATTAAACAGAAAGTTTGGGATCCTAAAATGCATATGGAAGAAACCTACGAGTTTTAACCAAGTTTGGGATTTTAAAAGGCATGTTTATGCCTGTGGGGAAAAACTGCAGAAACAGAGGGGTGGGATCAACCTTTACTTTTAGAATTTGGGTATTGTAGCTAATCAGTTTGTCTGGGGGAGCTGTTTAAGCATAGTCAGGCTCCTAGAAAACATTAGCATTTAAACAATCGACCACGGAAGAAACATTATCCACCCCACCCACAGGACCCAAATATCACATACATATTCCAACACCTTTTTCAACATGCATAGAAATATCTGCCTCAGCCCAGACTTTCCAAAGCCAAAGCAGTGCTATTACAATGGACAATAGTTCATCAGCTCATAAACAAGGAGTATCGCAATCCCAACATCTACCAACGCCAGATTAAAACATTTAATCAATTTTCAAGTTAGCTAGCCTGCCAAAACTTATACAAAGACCACTTAAATTCAATGGGCAGCAAAACTCAAACAAAAGAAATGTTAGATTTGGCGTGAAGATTAAGCAGCCTCTTAGAGTATAATTGAGGGCCTATCGTACTAACAGAATTATTCTGACCATCACAAGAAATCTTTTCTGACCATCACAGGAAAAACTTTTCTGACCATCATTTCGGAACAACAAGATCAAGATCGAGAGCACATGGCAAGAAAACACAGGAAGAAACATCGTGACATCAGAGAAAAGAACTTAAAAAAAACGATCAGTGGAATGTTAATAACAACTGACTTGGTAACAGCCATCAACCGGACCACCACGACCGATGAAACCAACCAGGAAAATCAACCACCAAGAAAACAGGGGTCAATGCAAGTTTTCCACTCTACAATTTGTGCCTAGACTATCCAGCGGGTATAAGGACCTAAATAACTTAAAAACCTATTGCTAACAAAGGACATTGGTGCTCAATAAATCCAAAATGTGTCTAACCACATCAGCGGACTTCAATATGCAGCAGAGGTCTTCTACCATGTCCGGGGTACGGCAAGGCAAACCGGCTATAACCAAAGAACCCGAAACCGCGAAACAGCCCTAGCTGTCAAAGGGAGGAGCTGGTGAGCATGAATCACTGAAGCCCTAGAGTTTGACCTAGTTAGAGAGTAAATGGGGGGACGGTGGGAGGTATTTCTGTTTATTACCTGTAATAAAGTATTCCCCATTGTTTAGAAACTTTTTGGAAGATTTTACAGTTTTATTGGGGTGTATTTGTGTTATTTGCTTTCTTGAATAAAACGCAAACCTTCTTTGTACAAATCGGTTGTCTGCTGCAATCTATCATACCCTGATTAATAAATCCAAGCTCGAGAACCAGAGAATGGGAGCGACTCGCAAGCACTCTGGTCAAGAAGGCAAGCTGACAGACGGGTTGACGATGGATAGGCAATGGCAGACATTTAAAGATCACATGGATGAACTACAACAATTTTACATTCCTGTGTGGCATAAAAAATTAAAAAGGGAAGGTGGCTCAACTGATGCTAACAGGGGAAATTAGGGAAAGTATTAAATCCAAGGAAGAGGCATATAAATTGGCCAGAAAAAGCAGCAAACCTGAGGACTGGGAGAAATTTAGAATTCAGCAGAGGAGGACTAAGGGTTTAATTAGGAGAAGGAAAATAAAGTATGAGAGTAAGCTTGCAGGGAACATAAAAACTGACTGCAAAAGCTTCTATAGATATGTGAAGAGAAAAAGATTAGTGAAGACTAATGTAGGTCCCTTGCAGTCAGAATCAGGGGAATTCATAATGGGGAACAAGGAAATGGCAGACCAATTGAACAAATACTTTGGTTCTGTCTTCACTAAGGAAGACACGAATAACCTCCCTAAAATACTGGTGGACCGGGGGTCTAGCGAGAAAGGGGAACTGAGGGAAATCCTAATTAGTCAGGAAATGGTGTTCGGGAAATTGAAGGGACTAAAGGCTGATAAATCCCCAGGGCCTGATAGTCTGCATCCCAGTCTATTAAGGAAGTGGCCCTAGAAATAGTAGATGCATTGGTGGTCATTTTCCAACATTCCATGGAGTCTGGATCAGTTCCTATGGATTGGAGGGTAGCTAATGTAACCCCACATTTTAAAAAAGGAGGGAGAGAGAAAAAAGGGAATTATAGACCGGTTAGCCTGACATCAGTGGTGGGGAAAATACTGGAGTCAATTATTAAAGATGTAATAGCAGTGCATTTGGAAAGCAGTGACAGGATCGGTCCAAGTCAGCATGGATTTATGAAAGGGAAATCATGCTTGACAAATCTTCTACAGTTTTTTGATGATGCAACTAGTAGAGTGGATAAGGGAGAACCAGTAGTTGTAGTGCATTTGGATTTCAAAAGGCTTTTGACAAGGACCCACACAAGAGATTAGTGTGCAAAATTAAGGCACATGGTATTGGGGGTAACGCATTGATGTGGATAGAGAAATGATTGGCAGATAGGAAGCAAAGAGTGGGAATAAATGGGTCCTTTTCAGAATGGCAGGCAGTGACTAGTGGGGTGCCACAGGGTTCAGTGCTGGGACTCCAACTATTTACAATATACATTAATGATTTAGACAAAGGAATTGAATGTAATATCTCCAAGTTTGCAGATGACACTAAGCTGGGTGGCGGTGTGAGCTGCGAGGAAGATGCTAACAGGCTGCGGGGTGATTGGACAGGTTAGGTGAATGGGCAAATGCATGGCAGATGCAGTACAATGTGGATAAATGTGAGGTTGTCCACTTTGGTGGCAAAAACAGGAAGACAGATTATTCTCTGAAGGTGACAGATTAGTAAAAGGGAAGTTGCAATGAGACCTGGGTGGCATGATACATCAGTCATTTAAGGTAGGCATGCAGGTACAGCAGGCAGTAAAAAAAGCAAATGGCATGCTGGCCTTCATAGTGAGGGGATTTGAGTACAGGAGCAAGGAGGTCTTGCTGCAGTTGTACAGGGCCTTGGTGATACCACACCTTGAGTATTGTGTGCAGTTTTGGTCTCCTAATCTGAGGAAGGACGTTCTTGCTATTGAGGGAGTGCAACAAAGGTTCACCAGACTGATTCCTGGGATGGCAGGACTGACATATGAGGAAAGATTGGATCGGCTAGGCTACTCATTGGAATTTAGAAGAAAGAGAGGGAATCTCATACATAAGTATAAAATTCTGATGGGACTGGACAGGTTAGATGCAGGAAGAATGTTCCCGATGTTGTGGAAGTCCAGAACCAGGGGACACAGTCTAAGGATAAGGGGTAAGCCATATACGATCGAGATGAGTAGAAACGTTTTCATCCAGAGACTTGTGAACCTGTGGAATTCTCTGCCACAGAAAGTTGTTGAATCCAGTTCGTTGGACATATTCAAAAGGAAGTTAGATGTGCCCCTTATGGCTAAAGGGATCAGCGGGTATGGAGAGAAGGCTGGGGTGGGGTACTGAGGTTGAATGATCAGCCATGATCATATTGAATGATGGTGCAGGCTCAAAGGGTCAAATGGCCTTCTCCTGCACCTATTTTCTCTGTTTCTATGTTTCCATGTTCATAAAGTTGAGAAACCAATCCTATTTAAAGTGGAAGCAATTGTGTTTGAGAGCAAATTGCAATTAGTTGTTCCGGAAGAGGACGCTTTACAAATATAATGTTATTTGGACAACACTAATGACATTTCTGTACACTACACTTATGAATTTATAAGCAGAGCTCAGGAAATTTCCCCCCCCCCCAACCCCGTCAAAAAAATTTGCAGGGATGATCATATCCCTTTAAGGCCCAGTATTAAAACATTTGGTTTTCAGTTACCTTCAGTTGCGGAGCTCAATCTGAAAACACTCACAGGAATTAATGGCGCGTGCCATGAAGTGTAAAGATCAATTTGCCTCACAAAATTCTCCATACAATTAATTATTAATCTTGAATCTATTATCATTTTAAAAAATGTGTTCTCTGGACATGCTGGAGAATGATGTGCTCAACTGTGTCAAAGGTTGCAGAGAGGTCGAGAAGGACGAGGAGGCACAGAGGATATCATTTGTGACTTTGATAAGGGCTGTTTCGGTGCTGTAGCAGGGGTGGAAAGCTGATTTGGAGAGACTCAAACATTATGCTGGAATTTTGCCTACCTGGGCAGGTCCGGTGCAGGCGGTGCCCATGGCAGGTCACGACCCCACTGCTGGCTCCATCCTACTGTTGAAAATCAACTTACCTTATTGGGGTCTATTAAGTCTGCTCAGCACATTACCCGGCCCAGTCAGATGTGGCGGATCTGGTGACGTCATTCATGATGTATTCTCAGCCAGGAGAAATTCACCACAATAATCTCGGACTGAAAAAAATAAATGAATTATATTCAGGGACTGAAAGCAAATTCACCCAGTGGAATGAGTGATGAGAATGAAATTGTTATGGTTGATGACTTGATTTAATCTGTAACTGGACAATCACAGTATTCTGTGAGAAAAACCTGACCAGAAACAAAACAAAAATGTAATTAAATGGTATATGTCTTTTTTTATAGTGCAGATCAATTCACTGCAATTACTGTTCAGTTGGAAGGCAACAGCTGAGAAAGGCCAGTGAAAAATGTATTTCCCTCACCATCTTGGTTGGAGGAGAGCATTCAGCCCTCTTACTCCTTCGGGAATTTCAGAATTAACATTTAGCAGTAGCTTTTCAAGTGGAACAGAATCTCCATCAAGTTGTTAATTGATGTACATTTAAGGAGATATTACATAACTCTCAAGAAAAATATATTCCAGTGAGGAGGAAAGCATGTAAAAGAAACAATAGCCATCCGTGGCTAACTAAAAAAATAAAGAATGGTATCCAATTAAAAACAAGGGCATACAAAGTGGCCAGAATTACTGGGAGGACAGTAGATTGAGAAGCTATTAAAAGCCAGCAAAGAATGACTAAAAAATGATTAAGAAAGGGAAGATAGACTATGAAAGTAAACTACCACAAAATATAAAAACAGATAGCAAGAGTTTCTATAGGTATATAAAAAGGAAAAAGCTAAAGTAAATGTTGGTCCTTTTGAAGACGAAGCTGTGGAATTAGTAATGGGGAACATGGAGATGGCAGAAACTCTGAACAAATATTTTGTATCAGTCTTTACGGTAGAGGACACTAAAAATATCCCAACAGTGGATAGTCAAGGAGCTAGAGGGGGGGAGGAACTTACCACATTCACAATCACTAAGGAGGTGGTGCTCAGTAAGATAATGGGACTAAAGGCAGATAAATCCCCTGGGCCTGATGGCTTGCATCCTAAGGTCTTAAGAGAAGTAACGGCAGGGATTGTGGAGAAATTGGTTGTAATTTACCAAAATATCCCTGGATTCTGGGGAGGTCTCAGCAGATTGGAAAACTGCAAATGTAATGCCCCTATTTAAAAAAGGAGGCAGACAAAAAGCAGGAAACTATAGTCCAGTTAGCCTAACATCTGTGGTTGGGAAAATGTTGGAGTCCATTATTAAAGAAGTAGTAGCAGGACAATTGGAAAAGCATAATTCAGTCAGGCAGAGTCAGCATGGATTTATGAAGGGGAAGTCATGTTTGACAAATTTGCTGGAATTCTTTGAGGATATAACAAACAGAGTGGATAAAGAGGAATCAGTGGATGTGGTGTATTTGGATTTCCAGAGGCATTTGACAAGGTACCACATAAAAGGATACTGTACAAGAAATCAAAAACTAGTGGGGTGCCACAGGGATCCGTGCTGGGACCCGAACTATTTACAATCTATATTAACAACTTGGATGAAGGGACCGAGTGTAACGTGGCCAAGTTTGCAGATGATACAAAGATGGGAGGAAAAGCAATGTGTGAGGAGGATACAAAAAACCTGCAAAAGGACATAGACAGGCTTAGTGTGTGGGCAAAAATTTGGCAGATGGAGTATAATATTGGAAAGTGCGAGGTTATACACTTTGGCAGAAAAAAATCAATGAGCAAGTTATAATTTAAATGGAGAAAAATTGCAAAAGTGCTGCAGTACAGCGGGATCTGCAAGTCCTGGTGTATGAAACACAAGAGTATGCAGGTACAGCAAGTGATCAGGAATGGAAACTTGGCATTTATTGCAAAGGGGATGGAGTATAAAAGCAGGGAAGTCTTGCTAGCGTTATACAGGGTATTGGTGAGGCCACACCTGTAATAATGCGTACAGCTTTGGTTTCCATATTTAAGAAAGGATACACTTGCTTTGGAGGCAGTTCAGAGAAGGTTCACTAGGTTGATTCCGGAGATGAGAGGGTTGACTGATGAGGAAAGGTTGAGTAGGTTGGACTTCTGTTCATTGGAATTCAGAAGAATGAGAGGTGATCTTATCGAAACATATAAGATTATGAGGGGGATGAAGGTGGATGCAGAGAGGATGTTTCCACTGATGGGGGAGACTAGAACTAAGGGGCATAATCTTAGAATAAGGGGCCACCCATTTAAAACTGAGATGAGGAGAAATTTCTTCACTCAGAGGGTTGTAAATCTGTGGAATTTGCTGCCTCAGAGAGCTGCGGAAGCTGGGTCATTGAATAAATTTAAGACAGAGATAGACAGTTTCTTAAACGATAAGGGAATAAGTGGTTTATGGGGAGCGGGCAGGAAAGTGGACCTGAGTCCATGATCGGAACAGCCATGATTGTATTAAATGGCGGAGCAGGCTCGAGGAGCTGTATGGCCTACTCCTGCTCCTATTTCTTATGTTCTTATGTTAGAAACATAGAAACATAGAAAATAGGTGCAGGAGTAGGCCATTCGGCCCTTCGAGCCTACACCACCATTCAATAAGATCATGGCTGATCATTCCCTCAGTACCCCTTTCCTGCTTTCTCTCCATACCACTTGATCCCTTTAGCCGTAAGGGCCATATCTAACTCACTCTTGAATATATCCAATGAACTGGCATCAACAACTCTCTGCAGTAGGGAATTCCACAGGTTAACAACTCTCTGAATGAAGAAACTTCTCCTCATCTCAGTCCTAAATGGCTTATCCCTTATCCTTAGACTATGTCCCCTGGTTCTGGACTTCCCCAACATCGGGAACATTCTTCCTGCAACTAACCTGTCCAGTCCTGTCAGAATTTTATATGTTTCTATGATATCCTCTCTCATCCTTCTAAGCTCCAGTGAATACAGGCCCAGTCGATCCAGTCTTTCCTCATATGTCAGTCCTGCGATCCTGGGAATCAGTCTGGTGAACCTTCGCTGCACTCCCTCAATAGCAAGAACGTCCTTCCTCAGATTAGGAGACCAAAACTGAACACAATATTCCAGATGAGGCCTCACCAAGGCCCTGTACAACTGCAGTAAGACCTCCCTGCTCCTATACTCAAATCCCCTAGCTATGAAGGCCAACATACCATTTGCCTTCTTCAGCGCTTGCTGTACCTGCATGTCAACTTTCAATGACTGATGTACCATGACACCCAGGTCTCGTTGCAACTCCCCTTTTACTAATCTGCAGCTATTCAGCTAATATTCTGCCTTTGTGTTTTTGCCACCAAAGTGGATAACCTCATATTTATCAACATTATACCACATCTGCCATGTGTTTGCCCACTCAGCTAATTTGTCCAAGTCACCCTGCAGCCTTTTAGCGTCCTCCTCACAGCTCACACCACCGCCCAGCATAGTGTCATCTGCAAACTTAGAGATATTACACTCAATTCCTTCATCTAAATCATTAATGTATATTGTAAATAGTTGGGGTCCCAGCACTGAGCCCTGTGGCACCCCACTAGTCACTGCCTGCCATTCTGAAAAGGACCCGCTTATCCCAACTCTCTGCTTCCTGTCTGCCAACCAGTTCTCTATCCACGTCAGTACATTACCCCCAATACCATGTGCTTTAATTTTGCACACCAATCTCTTGTGTGGGACCTTGTCAAAAGCCTTTTGAAAGTCCAAATACACCACATCCACTGGTTCTCTCTTATCCACTCTACCAGTTACATCCTCAAAAAGTTCTAGAAGATTTGTCAAGCATGATTTCCCTTTAATAAATCCATGCTGTCTTGAACCGATCCTGTCACTGCTTTCTAAATGCGCTGCTATTTCATCCTTAATAATTGATTCCAACATTTTCCCCTCTACTGATGTCAGGCTAACTGGTCCATAATTACTCGATTTCTCTCTCCCTCCTTTCTTAAAAAGTCGTGTTACATAGCTACCCTCCAGTCAATCGGAACTGATCCAGAGTCGATAGACTGTTGGAAAATGACCACCAATACATCCACTATTTCTATGGCCACTTCCTTAGGTACTCTGGGATGCAGACTATCAGGCCCCGGGGATTTATCGGCCTTCAATCCCATCAATTTCCCTAACACAATTTCCCGCCTAATAAGGATTTCCTTCAGTTCCTCCTTCTCACTAGATCCTCAGTCCCCTAGTATTTCCGGAGGGTTATTTGTGTCTTCCTTCGTGAAGACAGAACCAAAGTATTTGTGCAACTGATCTGCCATTTCTTTGTTCCCCATTATAAATACACCTGAATCTGACTGCAAGGGACCTACATTTGTCTTCACTAATGTTTTTCTCTTCACATACCTATAGAAGCTTTCGCGGTCAGTTTTTATGTTCCCAGCAAGCTTCCTGTCATACTCTATTTTCCCCATCCAAATTAAATACTTTGTCCTCCTCTGCTGAATTACAAAATTCTCCCAGTCCTCAGGTTTGCTGATTTTTCTGGCCAATTTATATGCCTCTTCCTTGGATTTATTTCTGAACCACTTTATTTCTGCCCTCCTTAAGCTCCATTGTTTTATATAATCAACATGTTTTTATTTTGGTTTGTTTTCCATGTTGTCAAGTGCTCAGCTGGAGCAATGGCCACGGAACACACAGCTTACGTTGACAGACATGGTTCCTGAGCTGTGCGAATCCCGTAGTCATGCAGGAACATTTAAAAAGTAAGTGAAAAAAGATATTTAAGTGCCTGTAAACTACCTGATAATCATTTCAATTGGGTCCCCCGAAGTTGCCGGTTCATTCAGCTCTGCAATAACGGATGCACCCAGGGGAAAGGCGCATGGGCGCAAGATGTCTGCGGGTTCCCGACTCGCTGTCCAAAATAACAACTTTCCCACCTGACCCACTTCCGATCACACACGCTAACATTCTGGAAAATTCAGCCCTAAGTTGCGGGAAGATGGAAACAGATTCGGGCAGCGACAGCACATTTCAAGATTTGAAGAGGACAGGGAGATTGGAGATGGTGTGGTAGTTTGCTAGGACAGAGGGAACGAGGGTGGGATTTTTTGAGGAGCTGTGTGATGACAGCTGGTTTGAATGGGAGGGGATAATACCCGAGGACAGGATACCGTTAATACTATCAGCTAACATGGGGCACAGGGAGGGACATTGGGTGTTCTCAGTCAGGTTATTATGTATAATACAAGGGAGCTTTAAGAGGGCAGAAATAAAGTGGTTCAGAAATAAATATTAATGGCAGCTATTTCAAGGATTATACGAACCTTCAATTTGAAAGCATCAGAACCTTTTTAGGTTGCTATTGGACGCCCTGCTTATCTGCACATTTTTTTGTTTTTTAATCTGGCTATATTTTATTTTTTCCACCTATCACTTTGGATTTTTCTTCATATCTTAATAATAACAGGGATCTGAGCTCCAGACAGAGCAGATGCCTGGTTTCAAATTGGAGAGAACAGCAGCAACAAATTTGTTTTATTTCCTAATTCGAATCCTTTTTCTCCACTCTTGAAGTATTAACGATTTGCTGGGATACAGTTTAATAAGCACTGGTTCCCCCTCCATTACTTCACTCATTCTTCATACATAAGCATGGACAGTGAGTGTCAATAACAACAACAACCTGTAGTAATATAGTGCCTTTAACATAGTAAAATGTCCCATGGCGCATCAAAGCTGCATTATTAAACAAAATTTGACACTCGGGCAGATGACCAAAAGCTTGGTCAAAGAGGTAGGTTTTAAGGAGCGTCTTTTAGGAGGAAAGAGTGGTAGAGATTTGGAGAGGTTTAGGGAGGGAATTCCAGAGCTTAGGGCCTTTGCAGCTGAGGCTACAGCCAACAATGGTGGAGCAATTAAAATCAGGGATGCTCATGAGACCAGAATTATAGGAGTGCAAAGACTTCGGAGCATTGTGGGGCTGCAGGAGATTACGAGAGAGGGAGGGGCAAAACCATGGAGGGATTTGAAAACAAGGATGAGAATTTTAAAATTGAGGCATTGCTTAACCAAGAGCCAATGTAGTTTAGCGTGCACAGGGGTGATGGGTGAGTGGGACTTGGTGCGAGTTAGAATATAGGCAGCAGAGGTTTGTCAGCAGGCTATTCTACTGTGGAGGGCACAATTGATCTCAATCCTGTCCTCACCCAATGCCCATCCATGTTCACATTCACAATCAGGAGCAGTAACCCTGAATGAATATTCCATTCCTTAAATGGGGTTTCTGAGGAATGTTATAGCCCACCTATGTCAATCCTTGCTGAGATCGGCTAACTCAGTACTGCTTGAAAACTGAATCGATGACCTTCTGGTCTGTGTGGCTTAGTCACGTCACCTTTACCGAATGAACCTCGTTTTTTTAGCAAAATGAACGATGGCAATTTACATCTGTACAGCGTGGCAAAATGTCCCAAGAGTGCTTCATGGTTGGGAGTCAGAACCAAGCAGGAGTAGGGAGGTATTTAGGAGAGGTAGCCAAAAGTAGCCACAGAAGCGATACGTTTTCATGAAGACTTTCAAAGTGGGGAGAAATGTCATAAGAAAGCGATTAGGGATAAAGTTTCAGTTGGTGGAGCAAGATGGTTGAAGGCTCTGCTACTGATGGCCACAGTTGGGTGAATGGAGAGAAGTGAGTTTAAAGCAGGTTGCAGGAGGGCGGACTGGAGTGTGGATAGGCAGTGGAGAGATTTGAAGGTGCAGATGAGCATTTTGAAGTTAGTGCATTAAGGGGAGGGATTCCAATGGAGAGCAGCAAGAATTGGGGTGATAAGAGCAGGCTTGGATATGAGAATGCAATCTTTTGGATGGGATGTTAAACCGAGGCCCCTCTGCCCTCTCAGGTGGATGCAAAAGATCCCATGGCACTATTCGAAGAAGAGCAAGTGAGTTCTCCCCAGTGTCCTAGCCAATATTTATCCAACGTCACTACAAGAGATTATCTGGTCATTCTCTTATTGCTGCTTGAGAGACTTTGCTGTATGCCATGCTGCCACATTTCCTACATTACAATAGTGACTATCAAAAGTACTTCATTGGATGTAAATCACTTTGGGACATCCTGAGGTTGTGAAAGGTGCTATAGAAATGCAAGTCTTTCTTTCTTTCTCTGGTTGTGTTGGAGTCTCAGAGACCTTTGAGGGTGGCAATGGGAAGAGTTGTGTTTGGGGATCACAGAGATTTGGCTAAGTTTCAGCAGCAATGGAAATGATGTAACGTTTGAAACAGACAATGTTTCATGGGTGGAAATAAGCAGTATTAAGTTCTGGACTATATGTGGGGTTTGAAGCTCAGCTCAAGATCAAACAGGACAGTAAGGCTGTCTACCATCAAATTAACCTTAACGAGGCATCCAGGGAGATAGAAGGGAATGGGGCTTTGGGAACAGAGCTTCTTGAGGAGAGTGAACAGAGTGGTTTCCCTGTTGCTGATGTTTAACCGGAAGTAATTCAGGCTCATCCACAAGACCATGTTGAACAGGCAGTCCAGCAGCACACCAACAATTCGGGGTGGAAGTTCGGTCACGCCTCTGTTATTGAGTTAAACCAGGCGGAGCGGTAAATTTTGTGTCGAGAAATGGTGTGCGTCTCCAGCCGCAAAATTCACCAGCTGGACCTTGAGTTTGGAGTGCAGCACTACGGGAGGCGTTCCATACTTCTTTTAGGGCACTAGGCCGACTGAACGACTGATAATACTGAGCTAAACAGCTGGTCTTGGAGCGCACTAACAGAGGCCTTGGGTGGAGGAAAAAAAACCTGAAAAAAACCCACCAGAAACATTCTCAATTCATTAGTGACGCGACCCCAACAAAATCGCAAAGATAAAAAAAAACAATCACACTTACCTGAGGTTGACATTTCTTCAATCACTTCGGCCGGTACAGCTCAGTTTCACAGGAGTTCCCACTAGGGTGCACTGCGGGAGCCTGCGGGGCACTATGGAGCAGGCACGATCCAAATATCGAGCCGATGTCGCAACCAGGATCTTTGCACACCGGCTCGCCTCTCCCGGGCGGTACTGCTCCACACCCCGGCAAACCTGGCACCGAGTGTGCTGGTGGGATGCTGGAAGCTGGCCGCTCAGGTGCAGGTGCTTTCCGCCACCATTGCCGCCCCTCCTGGACGCTAAGAGGGGCGGCGGAAGACCAAGAATCCAGCCCTTGGATTCAAGGCTGGTATTGGAAAACATGGCCCATGAAGAGAGCAGAATGTTTCTAACAGTTTTGACAGTGGGAAACAATGGTTGAGGAGAGGGAGCAGCTGAAGATCTTGGACTGAACCATGAAGGGTTATTGGAGCAGGAGGAGTTGGATCAGGAGGAGAAGGTTAAGGGAGCAGACGGTGGGTCTGAGGAACAGCAGGGTCTGAGGGTTTGGTGTGGAGAGAAACTGTAGAGAGTTACCAGGGCGGAAAATGAGCAGGGAATAGTTGAAGATGGCAGAAGGGTTAGAGGCAGCTGAGCTAATTGCCTCAATTCTCAAAACAAAGAAATCCATAAGCTCATCAAAACTGGAAAAGAAAAGAAAGAACTTGCATTTCATATAGCGCCTTTCACAATCTTAGGACGTCCCAAAGGGCTTTACAGCCAATTAAGTACTTGTAAAGTATAGTATCTGCTGTAATGTAGGAAACGCAGCAGCCAATTTGTGCACAGCAAGCTCCCACAAACAGCAATGTGATAATACCAGATACTTGGCCACGTTAAGGCCAGTTTGGCAGAAAAAATGGCGGCTGCCTTGCTTCCACCTGCTTCCAGCGCAGAATGTGGAGGTCACCATTCTGGGAAAGTTGACAGCATTTATGTTGCCTGTGCTCGCCGCATATATTTAAATCATCCAGATTGTGACATCAATTTGTGTGCAACAGCTGAAATGACGCACGATATGTGATTTTCCACGTTGCCGCTCTGGATACCACCCTCTCCAAAGCACACAGGAGGAACAAGCTGCAGCAGTACAACAAAGATGTTACCAAGGTTTCTTAAATGGGGACACACAGCCTTCAGGTAAGTTTAGATTTTTGCTTTTGGACTGGTTTCTTTACATTTTATTAGAGTAGTGGCTTGGTGCAATACAGTTAAACAATTGTTAAAGTATTCAGGGAGTACATGGCGTGCTGCTGGGCGTTTGCAAGGGTTTAGCTCTTAAAGGATGGCCTCTGAGAACATTACTTGCCCCTAGTCTTGGGGGAGTTAGTTGTAGACTCCTTGGGCTGCATCATCACATGGTGCAGAGGCAGTAAAAGGGACAAGCTTCTCACAGAGGGAAGAGGAAGCAGAAATGAAGGAAGCAGAAGAGAAAAAAACAGAAGGAGCTAACCCAGAAAGCCCCTTACTGGCCGGGATATCCGGGATGGAATCATCTGCCTGCGGTACCAATGATCACATCCCCAATTCCCCTTTCAACATTTGTCCCACACCGCACCTTCCCTCTGTTACTGACCATCACAGAATCCTCATGACCACAATGCCACCACAAAGCAAATTTTCCAATCCATATATGCATCCAATATTACATTAAAAAATCAACTAACCACCTTTGCCCATTCTCTTAGTAACTGCCTTGTGTGTGCCTTTGTCTATCCTAGTGATGTTATGCGGTGCTATCCCAGTAGCTGCAGCATGGCTGGTGGAAGGCTGCTGACTTTCAATGGGGGACACTACAGATGGCTTTGCAGGATGACCTCGAGGAGCTGCTGGCTGGGAGCGTTTCTTCTTCTTCTTCACTCTCCTCTCCCTCTTCTTGCCTGGGCAGGCTAGATTTCTTGGTTGTCTGAAATGAGGAAGTTACAAGAGTAGGGTTGTGGTGAGGGGAAAGTGCTTGTAAATCAGAAGATATTGTGTGATGGGGGGAAGTGGTGTGTAAGGAGGATAACATATGAGGAGACCAGCATCTTGCATTCTTTCAACCCTGCCACTGGCCAACATCTCAGCCACTCCCCCTGCCAAGAATGGCCAGCATCAGTTCTTCCAAGGGAGTGAGGTGAATCTAGGAATGGGAGGTCTGCTTTGTGTTTGGTAGAGATTGTTGGTAGGTGAATGATGGTGGGGCGGGGGGGTGGGGGGCGGGTGTTGGGGGGGCTGGTTGTGCATTGAGCAATGTGTGAGGCTCGTAGTGCACTTGGTAGGAGACAGCTTTTGAAGATGCATTCACTGATCTTGACCACTCATCTCAGGTTATGAAACCTTTTTGGCACTCGATCCAAGTCTTGGGAGAGGCATTGCTGGCAATGACCTCTTTAGCAATCTGATCCCACATTCTTCTTTCTGGAGGGCTTCCTGGCCCTCTAGGGTTAGAGGATCTCTCTTCCAGTGTTAACCCTCTGCACAAAGCTGGAGAGCTGCGTCCAAGACAATGGGTGTCCCTTCCCTGGCCTATTGAGCCATTTGTTTTACTGTTGAAGCACTTTTATCAATTTTTATATGCAGAAGGCAGCTCAGCTTTAAGAGCTGCAGGCTGTCTAGTGCTGAGGGAATGTATTTTTATATGCAGATGTCAGCTTGGCTTTAAGAACTGCAGGTTGCCTTGAAGAGGAGCAGGCTAACTTTAAGTAATGCTAGCCTCACTCCAGAAGTTTTATTCGTGTGCTGTTCAACAATATTCCTGTCATATCCCATTTTGTGATGGAACCAAAAAATTCAATTCTGTTTGTTTTCCTCTTGCTCTCTATGGAATATGATGCATTTGGAACTTATGCACACTCCATTCAAACCATTCTGTTCTTGTGCATCAGGATTTTTTTAGATGGAAAGCCAGCTTTGTCTTTGGTTAAATGAGTTGGTGAATTCCAGGAACCTGCACCAGCCTTTTTTGATTTAGCATTGAGACTGGGCTATCCTTAAACAACACCAACACAAACCTCCACCCACTGCTGAGCGCACAGCGTGTCAGCACACGTTCCATGCTCGGCTGTGTGCTCTTATCATGGCAATTAGCAGGCAGCACCAAATTGACATGCTGCCTGGGCTTTTTGAACGGTGCGGACATATCTTGCATCATGGTGCCCACGCCCATTTTTTAGTGCTATCAAATTTGATCCCCTCTGTTTTTTAATGATGTTGATTAAGGGATAGAAATTGGCCAGGACACCAGGGAGAACTCCCCTGCTTTTCTTCACCATGGGATCTTTCACATCCACCTGAGAGAGCAGACGAGGCCTCGGTTTAACATCTCATCCGAAAGACAGCACTTCCAACAGTGCAGCACTCCCTCAGTACTGCACTGGAGTGTCAGCCTAGATGCTCAAGTTCCTGGAGTGCAATATGAACCCACAGCCTTCTGACTCAGAGGCGAGAGTGCTGCCAACTGAGGCATGGCTGACACTGGAGTCCGATGTGAGGATGGTAGGGGGCAGGAAAGGAATTTTGGAGGAGATGATTTGCGGCAGAAAAAATATATTTCCTTTGCCAGAATGGTCCTGAAGTAAAAATATATATATATAGAGAGAGAGAAGCAATTTCTGTTTAGATGGTAGTTAACACGGTCAATTGAAGGATGTTGATAATCAAGATTAAAAATTCAAAGACCCAGGAAAGATGAAATGATGGTGAGACAAGGAAAATCCAGGAGAGAAACTGAGCAGAGTGATTCCAAGAAGTTACAGAATATTCCAAAAAAGATGAATTCATGAAAGAGAATAACTGATGAATAAATCAAATGCAAACTAGTTGAAGGGTCATAGTAGAAGGAATTAACACAGATAGAACATGGTCAGGAATGTTAAGAGACTGATCAAATAAAAATCATAGAGAGAGCAAAAAGCATGGCAGAAATACATAGCAAAACTAAATGATTTTTATGCACTGACATTTAGAAAATATGAATTTCAAAGCTGATGAAACAAAGATTTTATAAATGCCAGTAGCACCAAATTATGACAGCTGTCTGCAAACAGCAACATTTAACTTCCTTACAAGGTAAAAAATTAATTTACATATTTTGCGGAGATGGCGAGTATATAGTATCGATCTGTGCCTACAGTTCACTAGTGAGAGCATCTCAGTTCAAGTTTGCCCTAATAGAGCTACAAAATTCATACCTCTTAAAATAGTAATGTTTTACTCTATAAACCACCCAATCTACGCCCCTCCCTGCCCCACTCCTTTTCTCTAAAGATGCTGAATTATTCTAAGATATGGTTTCATTAGCAACAGTCTCCCTTCAGAATCTCTCCCAAGTGACCATTCTTCATGTGTGAGCTTAAACAATGATTTTTAGCAGGTAAATCGACCATGAATGGCATCATCCTGTCCTCACCCAACATCGCTATATACAGAAGTTCCACCAAGTTGTGTGTAGCATTTTAAGATGCACTGAAGCAACTCGACAAGGCTTCTTTGGCAGTGTCTCCCAAACCCGAGACATCTACCACCTAGAAATAGAAGGGCAGCAGGCACATGGGAACACCATCACCTGCAAGTTCCCCTCCAAGCCATACACCATCCTGACTTGGAAATGTATTGCCGTTCCTTTGTCATTGCTGGGTCAAAATCCTGGAATCCCTCCCTAACAGCATTGTGGGAGTACCTTTACCATACGAATTGCAGAGGTTCAAGAAGGCGGCTCACCACCACCTTCTCAAGGGCAATTGGGAATGGGCAATAAATGCTGGATGTGCCAGCGATGCCCACATCCCAGGAACGTATAAAAGAAAGTATAGAGAGTGGCAGGAGAGGCTTGGCTTTTTTTATCCTGTTCACTAGCCCAGGGGCACTGAAGGTAATTGTAGTAGCGCAGTGGTTGCCTCAGCTAATTCAGCACAGCCAAGGGTCCAAAAAGTAGGGCCTTCCCCAGTTCTGAAGGTAATTTTGACACCTGGCAATGCCTTTAGCAACTAAGCACCAGGATAATTTAGAAGTATTCAATTTGCGTTCAGTTGGTGGATTCAGAAATAAAACTGTCAAGTAAATACATTTTTATACATTTTTGTTTCAAATATTATTATGGTTTACTGGATCTTATCCAGGCTGTGTCTGCATTGGATGCAGCATCATTGTCACTCATGATTTCACCAATAATTTATTGGACTTTACATCATTATTTTAAAGCATCATGTTGTGAGGAAGAGTCTTTAAAAAAAAGCCTCTTTTTCGTCTTTCCAATGATATGTGCACATCAGAACAATAGCGTAAAATCAATGGGGGGAATTTTACTTCCCGACACACTGGGAGCGGGGTGGGATGGGGAGGTGGGGGAGAAAGGGTTGGGGGTTCGGTAACGTGTGGGAGATTCCGATGTCTAGGTTTCCCCACACACTGTGTGACTCTTGGCACTGACAGGTTCCCTGCTTGGAAATCAGCCTGATTGACAGGTTTGTCTTCCAGTCGAGCGGGAGGCACTGCAAAACAGGCTGCAGGACTAGTTAGGTATGAACCCCAAAACTGGGGGGGGGGTCCGATCTCAAGACGGGTCCGATTCCTGACTGCGGAGGAGGTCTGGCCCTGGAGGGTGGTTGTAAGGTGGGGTGTCTGATGGTGAGGGGGTTTAGGGGGCAGGAGAGACGCACTCCTACTCCTCCAGGCTGTCCTTATCTCACTGCAGCTGTCGGGTTTCCCGTGCAATGGGAAACTTGGTTGGCCACAATAAAACTGGCACAGCAGGTTAAATCAGATTAACATATTTAAAATGCCAACCCACCCCCTCGGAGCGGGTTGACTGCCCACCCCTTGTCCCATCTCAGTAAAACCCGGAAATCAGTGGCTTGGAGCCAGTTTCCTGACACATTTGGTATTTTTGCCCATTTAACCCCCCACCCATTGCCACTCCCACCAGCTCACCCATAAAGAAAGAAAGACTTGCATTATATAATATAAAAACAGAAAATGCTGGAAATCTCAGCGGGTCAGGCAGCATTGTGGGAAGAAAAACAAAGTTACCATTTCGGGTCGATGACCCTTCGTCAGAACTGGTGAATGTTCGAGAAGAGCACATTCTTAAGTACTGAAAGGGGAGGGGAGGAAAGAACAAAAGGGAAGGTCTGTGATAATGTTGAAGGCAGGAGAGATTAGAGAGACAGAAAGGATGATGGGACAAATTGAAATGTTAATGGCCGAATTCGAAAAAGATTAGTTCGATAGGGTGTGAATGGTGGAATAATGACCAGCTGCCATTGGAGACAAAGAGAAAAAAAACGTAAACTCGAGGAGGGAGGTGGGGGTGGGGGAGTGAGCCATAGATGGGCAGAGGTTATGCTCTGAAATTGTTGAACTCGACATTTAGTCCAGAAAGCTGTAAAGTGCCTAAACAAAAGATGGGGTGCTGTTCCTTGAACTTACATTGAGCTTCGTTGGAACAGTGGAGGAGTCCGAGGATGGAGATATCAGAGTGGAAGTGGAGCGGAGAATAAAAGTGACAGGCGACCGGAAGCTCAGGGTCACACTTATGGACTGAACAGAGGTGTTCTGCAAAGCGGTCACCAATCTGCGTTTGGTCTCCCCAGTGTAGAAGAGACATCATGAACAGCGAATACAGTGTACTAAATTGAAAGAAGTACAAGTAAATCGCTGTTTCACCTGGAAGGAGTATTTGGGGCCCTGGATACTGGGAAGGGAAGAGGTAAAAGGGCAGGTGTTGCATCTCCTGCGCTTGCATGGAAAAGTGTTGTGGGAAGGGGAAGGGTTGCTGGGGGTGACTGCGAAATGGATCAGCGTGTCGCGGAGGGAGCAGTTCCTTCGGAATGCTGAGAGGGGATTGGAGGGGAAGATGTGATTGTAAGATTGGTGGTGGAATCATGCTGGAGGTGGCAGAAATGGAGGATGATGACCCGTTGAATGTGGAGGCTGGTGGGGTGAAAGGTGAGGACAAGGGGAACCCTGAGAGGGAGGGGAAGAGGTGAGAGCAGATGTGCAGGAAATAGAACAGAAATGGTCGAGGGCCATGTTAACTATGGTGGAGGGGAATCCTCAATTGAGGAAAAAGGAAGACATGTCAGAGGCACTAGTGTGAAAGGTGGTATTGTCAGAGCAGATGCGACGGAGATGGAGAAACTGGGAGAATGGAGTGGAGTCCTTACAGGATGCAGGGTGGGAGGAAGTGTAGTCCAAGTAGCTGTGGGAGTCAGTGGGCTTATAGTGGATACTGATAGAAAGCCTTTCCCCAGAAATGGAGACAGAGAAGTCGAGGAAGAGAAGGGAAGAGTCGGAGATGGATAATGTGAAGGTGAGGGAAGGGTGGAAATTGTATGCAAAGTGAATGCAATTTTCTAGTTCATGTGTTCCTTTCGAACATTCGCCAGTTCTGACGAAGGATAGTCGACCCAAAATATTAACTTTGTTTTTCTTTCCACAGATGCTGCCTGACCCGTTGAGATTGCCAGCATTTTCCAGCATTTTCTGTTTTTATTTCAAATTCCAGCATCCGCAATATTTTGCTTTTGTACTTGCATTTATATAGCAACTTTCATGACCAGCAGACGTTTCAAAGTGCAATACAGCCAATGAAGTACTTTTGGAGTGTCGTCACTGTTGTAATGTGGGAAACGCGGAAGCCAATTTGCGCACAAACAGCAATGTGATAATGACCAGATAATCTGTTTTTGTTGTTAATTGAGGGATAAATATTGGCCAGGACACTGGACTCCTCTGCTCTTCTTCGGAATAATGCCATGGAATCTTTTATGTCTATCTGAGAGGGCAGACGGGGCCTCGGTTTACCGTCTCATCTGAAAAATGGCACCTCTGACACTTCAGTGCTCCCTCAGCACTGCACTGGAGTGTCAGCCCAGATTTTGTGCTCACACCCCTGGAGTGGAATTCAAACCCACAACCTTCTGACTTAGAGGCAAAAGTGCTGCCCACTGAACCACAACTGACAATGTTAAAATTACCCCAATAAACCATGAACAAAATCAAAACTGTGCCTACTAAGCTGCAGCAAGCAAATATATGGTTTGAAATTATGTTTGGTTTACGTTTGTATGCTAGCAAACTGCTTGTGCTTCTGTTAAATAGCAAACACATGTCATATGGAAGCATTATGCATTCAGATTCATTGAGGCGTTAAGCACAATAGCAAAGTAATGGCATAGGAACGACACTTGTACCAAACATGTTAAATTCTGTGCTATAATTATATAATCAGAATACATTTTGGCACTAATTTATACATAGAATGCTAATATCCCCAAGTAGTTTATACAGTATAAACATTATCTTGCAACATATTTTGATCTGTTAATGTCAACAGTTTCCTATCTTGTCACCCAAATCACCTTCCCTCCATATCTCATTAAAATACAGTGTGGTTCCATAACGATGCTGCATCTTACATTAACAAGAATATAAGAGCATAACAAATAGGTGCAAGAGTAGGCCATATGGCCCTTTGAGCCTGCTCTGCCATTCAATAAGATCATGACTGATCTTGAACCTCAAGTCCACTTTCCCACACTTTCCCATATCCCTTGGTTCCCTCAGTATTTGAAAATCTATTGGTCTCTGTCTTGCTTATACTCAATGACTGAGCATCCACAGCCCTTTGGGACAGAATTGTCAGGCCAACATGGCAGTCGGCCAATATAAAAAAACATGGCGGCACTGGCAGTAGGTCCTCCCCTTTAAGGGGTGCTGCACTGCTATTGCAGAAGGCCTCCAGCCTCACTGGACTGCCGGGGAAATGCTTGTTCGAGTACCATCCGGCGGACTGTCGATTGTCAGTGCGGAATTTCACCATCGGGCAGGGGGGGGTGGGGTGGGCAGGTAGATCGGTGGTGCGCACGTGATGACGCATTTAACCCTGATTGGCAGCAGCGGCAGCAGCGGAGCGACGGTGGGGGAGGGGGATCCGGGCACCGCCGGCTTAACGTTGGATAGGAATTTTGACAATGGCGGCCATTACACAAAAAGTCGGTGGCCATTGCACTCCGCTTTCCGGCCGCTTTCCGGAGTTAACAGGTCTTAATGAACGGGGCAATTGCAGCCCCAAAGTATTTGTTTAATGTCTTATTTAAAATTATAATTTATCATGTCTCTGCCTCTAAGGGACCCACATTTACTTTCACTGATCTCTATCTTTTTGCATCCCCATAGAAATGTTTACAATCTGTTTTTATGTCTCTTGCTAGTTTACTCTCATATTACTCTCATATTCTATTTTTAACTCTCTTTATCCTATTCCTTTTGTTCTTATCAAATTCTTGGTCCTCCTTTGCTGAATTCTAAAATCCCCCAAACCTAAGGTTTACTACGCTTTTTAGCAACATTACAAGACTTTTCCTTTAATCTAATACTATCTTTAACTTCTCTTGTTAGCCATGGTTGGACCACTTTTCTTGTGGATTAAAAAAAAATTAAATTACAGGATGTGGGCATCGCTGACAAGACCACCATTTATTGCTCATCCCTAATTGCCCTTGAGAAGTTGGTGATGAGCCACCTTCTTGAATACAACTGAGTAGCAGAGGGCAGTTAAGAGCCAACCACATTGCTGTGGGTCTGGAGTCACATATAGACCAAACCGGGTAAGGATGGCAGATTTCAATCCCAAACGACATTAGTGAAACAGATGGGTTTTTACGACAATCTGGGAGTTTCATGGTCACCATTACTGATAGTAACTTTTTCATAGAATCAAAGAATAGTTACAGCACAGAAGGAGGTCATTTGGCTCATTAAGCCTGTGCCAGTCTTGCAATTTTCTTTACTTCAATTACTTATCCAAGTCCCTTTTAAAAGCCACGATTGAATCTGCCTCCACCACCCTTTCAAGCAGTGAATTCCAGATTGTAGGGGAGGACGAAAACCCCCTCATTTTACCCAGAAGGAAAAGGCTGTGGGATCTGTCTGTGCTGCGATGTAAATTGAAACCGAGATGGTTTGACCATGGCAGAGCAGTGATTGGACGGGGAAGGACACCGGAGGGCGAATGGTGGGACAGAGTCAGCCCGAATCGTGGGGCTTTCAAGCCAATGGGAGAGCACTTGCTTGAAAACTGTGGGACTGACCCATCGCCATTATCGGGCTATTGTCTTCCCCATGGAAGGAAATTATGCAGACCTTCAGAAAACGAGGGAACCCAAAACAACCCAAGGGCCTACACAATGGCTACAGGAGGCCAACGCAATTAACACCTACTCAAACCTTGAGTAGGTTAACATCAGTGGAAAAAACGCGCAATAATCTAAGACTGCTGCATTTTTCAAAATCACAAAGCCCACCAATGGGAAGGATCGATTTCAGCAGGAGAGGCGGACTGGATAATCTGGCTATAAAAAGGGGTTTCTGACGCATTGTGTGTGCTTCCCTGCTCTCGTGATCCAACAACCAGCAAGCCTCTCGACACTGAAGGAAAACCAGTGTCCGAAGACACCGAAGATAGAAGAAACAAACCACCAGACTGCAGAAGGCACAGTAGTGAGTATAACCTCTGGTCCCCGGAACTCCCAGGAAAAGTGGGAGGTTGGGCATTGTACTGCTAAACTTGTGTAAAGATTTTTGTTGTGGAATTTAGGGGGGATTGTTTTGTTGGTGTATTGCTGTTTGTTGAGATACACCTTGTCAAATAAATTGGAAGCCTAAGTTCCTCTTGGAATCACCTTGTCTCAGTTCTATTGTATTACATCTGATCGTGAGTCTTATGTCAGAACAGTGTAAGGGAAGCTAGGAGTGCCTCGAAAACGCTCAACTGTGTGTCACAGGCTAGGGAAGAAGGGGTTAGGAGTGTTTGACATTCACAGGTGCCTCACAGGCTAGGCATAAGCTGTGAGGGCAGAAGCCCAGAGAGAGACACCCAAGGCACAACAACACTCCCCTGAGAACCCCTTACAGAACATGGTGACCGCCGCAGGACATAAGCAAACAGGAGATGTGAATATAACAGATGAGGTGATAAGAGAGGAAACTAAAATGGAGGAGAGAATTTCCTCTACATTTTTGGCAAGGTGAACCTCACCAAACCTTGGGTGCAAGCCCTCACTCGGGCAGAGCGCCCAGTGGATGCTGCTGCCCAGGGGACAGCAGGGAAGGACCACAACCACAGGGTGGAAAAGGCCATCTGGCTTATCTGCTTCACCCGCCAAGTCCGAAAGCTCGACCAGTAGGTGAAGGACTTGGAACAGAGTCTTCAGAAATCAGAGGAGCTCTCTGCTATCCGGGCTGTGGTTGGGGACAACCTGCTGGCCGAATTAGCTGAGGAACAACAAGGGAACCGGCAGTTGGAGGAGACCTTCCAAAATAGCCAGGACGATCTTCAGTGTCAGGTCACTGAGGCCAAGGGTAGTGAGGGGTCCCTCCAGGAACAGAACTCTCGGTGCACCCAGAAAATTTGGGAACTGGAGAATAAATTAAAAGACGTACAGGCAGCCTATAAAGTGGCCAGTAGCAGTGAGTTTGCAGATCACGGTCCCTGCCAGGAGAGGATTAAAACTCTCACCCACGCTCTATCCCAGGCAAAGGGGATGGTCGCCCTGATAGGACCTGGAGGGTCCACAGGGGACAAAGGAGAGTATTGGGGGGTAGAGGAGAATCCAAAGGCAAGAGACGCCCGACCACCTCCTGAGGCACCGGTGGTTTGTCCGGTGGGGTACCAGGAGGAGCGGGGCACGCAGGCAGTAGCATTCCCAGGGCTGGGGGCAGGACCAATATGTCCCGCTCGGCAACAGGGATGTGAGGCTCCAGCCGAGGGTCAGTTAAGGGCTGAATCAGGCGACCAGGCACTGTCTGCTGCACCGGGTATGGTGGGACAGCCGGAGGTAGAGGGACCAGCGCAGAAAGATCCTGAACCAGGGCGGATGTGCCCGGTCAGGCAGCGCAAGTACGGTCCTCCACAGGGAGGTGGCCAAGGTCAGGGAGCGCTGGAGAGCGACTTTATTATTCCCCATGGAGTTCAATCACTCAGGGCCATGGTGGCCCATTTGGCCAAACTCACTCGCAGTGGGGACCCGTCTATCCACTTCATGGAGGTGATGCAGGCAGGGGAAATTAATGGGTGCGACGAGGAAGAGACAGCCAAGCTGCTGCTCTTCTCTCTGGACAGCAAATTGTACCAGGCCCTACCGGCAGAATGCCGGAGGGGACAGCGTACATTTACTGCGGTCCAGAGGGACGTCCTTGAGCCTATGGGCTTCGATGACGGAAGTCCTTTCTAACGGAAACCCCGCAGGCGTGTGCAGACAGGCTGTGGGTGGTATACCACGCAGTCTGTGGGGAGCTCCTCGACCGGGCGAATCTTTCCAAGGTACAGACTGGTCGCTGGCTGAGGATGTTGGTGGTAAACTGCTTGCCCCAGCTCAAGGCCAGGGCAGAACTGTAGTTCGATTCTTGGGACCCCAACCTCACCGAGGAAGCAGTGGTCAGGCAACTGGCACTGGTCCAACGGAATGGAGAGGGGAGGAGGAGAAAACCTCCAAAGGTCGGGTAAATGAAGTAAAACCCAACTCGATTCCGAAAAGGGAATGGCACCAGGAGGGTGGCCGCTCGTCTGATAAGGAGGGAATGTGCTACGGGTGCGGGAAAGCTGGGCATTTTAAAAGGGATTGCAGGAGCCCAGTAAAGAGATATGGAGGGAGAAGTCCTTCAGGAGCCACCCAGAGTGGGGGAAGTGGAGGGAGCTGCTCACCATCCCTTGACGAGATAGTAGCTGCAGTGAGGACAGCGCTGGAGGGGACTGGGAAGGTAGCCACGGCAACAGGCAGGGAAGCACCAGCAACCCTGCCAGTATAGAGGCCGTGACTAGCCCAGACCCAGCCTGTATACCTGTGTCCACGAGAATACGACCCCTGGGGACGACCCTGGGTCAAGATGGAGGTTGAGGGTGTATTGGGTACTTACCTTTTGGACACTGGTGCTTCCAGCACGATAGTCCATTCAGAGGATCCCACAACCTCACCTCTATCAAACGGGTTGCCGTATCAACTAGTTGGGTTCACAGGAAATGAGAAGGCTGGGATTTTCTCAGTCCCGCTCGCAGTTCGTTTAGGAGCACTCCAAACACAATGGAAGTGCGTCCTGATGAACTGGGAGCAGGTGGGAAAAGGGATCTTGGGGGCTGATTTCATCATCGCTCGCCAGATCCTAGTAGACTTGAGGAATCACTGTCTATGGGGCACAGTGGGCAGGGGAGCAGAGGGAGAAGTCATGGTTATTGATAAGAAACAGGGAAAAAGGACTCTGTGTACAATGAAGCCAAAAGGGGGTTACGACCTGGAGGTTCTGGTCGGTAACACCCCGGTCGAGTACCGGGCCTATGTGCAAGCAAATCTTGCAGCATTTGCCACCCATAAACACGATTGTGAGAGAGTCACAGGAGTGGAGGTTAGAATAGATGGGGATCCCATGTCCCGCCCGCAAAAGTAATATGGCTTTCCCCGAGAGGCAGAAGCAGACTTGGAGACAGCTTTAAGCTCGCTTGTCGAGCAGGGTGTTTTGAGACCCATAGCCACCCATGTCAACTCCCCGCTTTGGCCGGTTAGGAAACTGGACAATTCTTGGAGGGCTACGGTGGATTATAGGGTGCTCAATAAAAACATCCCAGCTTGTGCCCCCACAGTAGCGGCGGCTGCGGATCTGATAGGGGAAATCCCTGCATCTGCAACCACGTTCACAGTGTTGGACATATCCAATGGGTTCTGGTCTATCCCTATACGGAGGGAAGACCAGTACAAGTTTGCCTTCACCTTCCGGGAACAGCAGTATACATGGAGTTGTCTCCCACAGGGCTTTCATAATAGTCCCAGCATCTTTCACCAATTCATGGCGAACTGCTTAAAAGGCTTCAGCCAACCACACCAGCTGGTCCAGTATGTGGACGACCTGTTGTTGTTCACAGACAGCAGTGAGGAACATGGTCCACTGTTGGCCGAACTGCTGGTCTTACTGAAGGAAGGGGGTTTTAAAGTTAACCCCAAGAAAGCCCACATAGGTCTAGGAGAGGTAAAATTCCTGGGCCTGACGATAAGGGCAGGAGAAAGGGCCATTGATAAGGCTAGAAGAAAGGCAGTGCAGGAACTCCCTGTCCCGAGGGATGTGTCGGGGGTAAGGTCTTTCCTGGGAATCACTGGCTACTGTAGGGACTTCATTGAGGACTATGCAGCCACTGCCGCCCCTCTGCTCAGACTCCTACATAAGGGGGTCGAGTGGGAATGGGACAAGGGCTGTGAGGTTTGTCCATCTTAAGAGAGACCTGCAGGTAGCACCAGCCCTAGGGGCAATTGATGGGGGGGAGGAATTCTTCCTGGAGGTGGCAGCCATTGGCGACAGCTTAAGTGCAGTGTTGCTCCAGGAGCAAAACGGTCAGCTGAGACCAGTGGTGTACTCCTCCAGGATCTTCACGGAGGTAGAAAAGGGATACTCCAATTGTGAGAGGCACTTGCTTGCCACCCACTGGGCAGTAAAGAGAGCTCAGATCTTTACCGGAGTATCCCCCATTACACTCCTCGCCCATCATACCCGACACAGATGCTGTTGGATGGGAGGATTAAGGACGGGACAGTGAGCAGTGCTAGAATCACTCGCTGGACCCTCCTCCTCTCCCAAATGACTTTAAAGGTCAAGGGCCTCTGCGAGCCCAGGCTCGCAGCAAATTTAATCTATCCAGGGCAGCCGCATAGATGCTCTGTGGAAGGGGTATGGGACATCAACTTTGTATTTCGGGCAGGGATCCACCCCACAGGCCGCGAGACCTACGTTGATGGCTCCAGTTCAGTGTCCGCGGGTACAAGACTCACTGGCTGCGGAGTTTGGGATCCCAAGGCAGGGATTGCCTTGGCTCTTAAACTCCCATGCACCCTGAGCACCCAGCAGGCGGAACTCTCGGTGGTGATGTATGTGGTCACACACCCCGAGGAATTCCCTACCCCATACACAATTTGCTCGGACAGCATGTTCACTTGCAATTCGTGTACAGAGTATCTGGCGATTTGGTCACGCCGGGGGTTCACCTCTGCGGATGGGAAGCCCCTTGTGATCAAACCCCTGCTAGAAAAAGATCGTGGTTGCAGTGGGAGAAACCGGGGATGTATATATCCATAAGGTAAAGGCCCACTCCAAAACTGAGCCACGGGGGGAAGGTAACCAGCAGGCAGACCTGCTGGCAAGGGAAGGTGCTCGTACAGGTCGCCCATGGGACCCATACGAGGCAGGCAGGATAGCAGCAGCAAGAAGCAAGCCAGGGACACAAGGGAGCGTAGGGGCGGCTGCAGCCCCGGACCTTAATGTAGTCCAGATGCAGGATCCGGTCCTGAAGGCTGCCTTGGCTGCTATCAAAAAGGGGGAAAAGGCGGAGGGCCCATACAGTGCTGTAGATATTGCTGTGCGGGAAGGCATGTTGTTTAAAGGGGACAAATGGGTAGTGCCGCCACAACACCGGAGGGAATTCCTTCAGCTGGCCCATGAGGGTCCAGGTGCGGGACACCCCAGGCCGGAATCTACCTGGCAACGGGTAGAAAAGGCAGGGTGGTGGCCAGGCCTCCGGGAAGACGTCCGCGACTTCTGTGCGGGCTGTCTGGTTTACAACCCAGACCGTCAGAAAAGGAAGGTGTCTATGGGACACGTCAGGCGGGTAGAGGGACCATGGCAGTCGATCCAGATCGACGACATCGGACCCCTACCGGCCGCCCAGGGAGGTTATAAATACTGCCTCGTCCTGGTGGATGTGTTTTCCAAGTGGGTGGAAGCCTTCCCTTGCCGAACAGCTACCGCGGTGGGGACTGCAAAAATCCTGGTGAGGGAGGTGTTCTCTCGGTGGGGTCTACCTCAAATCGTGGAGTCCGACCGGGGAAGCTACTTCACCGGCCAGGTGATGCAGGCCACCCTAAAGGTGCTGGGGATAAGAGCCAAATGGCATGTCGGCCTACAACCCTCAGTCCTCAGGCCCCGTAGAACGCCTGAACCGGACCCCAAAGGAAAGACTGCGCAAGGAGATGGGAGATTCACCGAACAAGTGGGTGGAGGTCTTACCGTTGGTCCTCATGGGAATCCGGGCCAGTCAGTCAAAGAGCACAGGGTACTCACACCATGAGCTGATGACGGGCCGGATCATGAGAATCCCAGTGCATGTGTTGGCGCCGGTTCTCACCGAAGGGCAGCTTCGAGAGGTGAACCGGGACCGCTTCGTCAGGAATCTGTTTGAACAGCTTCAACAGATTCACTGGCAGGCGGCCAACAACATGGATAAACAGCACCGTGCCAATCGGCTGCTGCTGGAACCCCGTAGTCACCATGATTGGGAGGTGGGTGACCAGGTGATGGTGAGAAGCTTCGCCCGGGTCGGGGTATTTGAACCTCTGTATATGGGACCATACAGCATAGTCGACAAGGCTAGCCCTATGGTCTATGCGGTTCAATTGCCTCGCTGGGTGAAGTGGTATCACATTAATCAGTGTAAATTGTTTGATCCCAAAAGAGGTAAAAAACAGAGGGGACAAGCAAGGGAAGGGAATCAGGCACTGGGAGAAGAACAGGCTCCGGTGGATTTGGAGGCTCCGGAGGAGGCAGCGGGCCCTGAAGCTCTACAGCCGGGACTGGTTCACTACTTGAGTAAGGCTATCCCACCACTGGGTAGAGGTTCCCAGCCCACTAACAGAAGTAGGGAGAAAGGCTCTACCATTAGCAAGGTCCGAGGGGAAGCTGAACCTCCCATGGTGGATCAGCTGGGGCTAGCCCAAGAGGTGGAGGAGATAACATTGCAGCCCATAACGTGGGACTCGGCACCGACAGTAAGGAGGAGTGACAGAGTGCCACAGCCCAGGGCGCCGTGGTCCCCGGTTTACTTAGCTCCCCGCCCCAGACCGAGAAGGCAAAAGACAACAGAGAGGGTGCTCTGTTGCTCTAGCAAGGGTCTCCCACCGATTATCCAGGGCTCGGGAGGGCCTTGGAGGGCAGCGCAAGACTCATTAAGGGGGACTATACGAGCCCCTCAGCGGAGGGCATCCTGGTCCCCAGGGTACGGTCAGCCGAGTGGTCGACGATGCCTGTACAGTGACAGGATATAGCCTGGCCACCCGGGGACGGGTGGAGGTATATATATTTTCCCTTCCTGTTTTGTTAATTTGTGTTGTGTGCATATGTGTTTAGGTAAGGCAGTGACGGTTGGGTACAGCATTTTTGTGTTTGGAACATGTTACGCGGGCCGAGCCTAGAGAGGTCTCTCAAGGCAAGGCCATGTTCTTCTTGCTTTTCAGATGTCAACACCTCCCTACTGGGCGTTAGTGATGCTGGTATCACGAAGAAACTCCCTGGTTTTCGTATGCTCCGGGGGCAGAACGCCGACAGTGACCACAGGAGAAGGGACTCCAGTGACGGATGGCCGGGTCACCTACTCCCACGAGGGGAGATGGCCTGGGTGGTTGGGATCGAACTCCACCAAGTACTCCAACCATAAGGACTTTACCTACGGAGAGGCCTCCATCCCCTGCCCGGAGATCACTGTGGCCACTTCCAGAGTGACAGTGACAGACTTGTTTAAACAGTGGGATAGGGCCGAACCGGGCAGGCAGAGGCGTTGCACTTTAAATGACATTTTCACGGGGTTTAACACCGGGGCGTCCGCCATAAACAGTTTGGATAACATGCAGCTGGCCCACCAGATAAATGGGTTAAAGAACCAGCTGCGCAAAATCCTGGGGGACGAGAATACCATTGTGGAATCCGCGCTCCACGAAGAGGTGGCAATGACAGTTCACTTAAAGGAGATTATCTCTCAATTGGAGGCACAAGCCAGAGCTGTAAACGCCTTGATTCGGGAGGATAGAAACGTCTCCGATCAAGCCGCCCAAAATTAGGTGTGCGTGCTCTATGGGGCCTGGTTGTTGGGAGAGGGATGGAGTAACCTCGAGGATCTGAGACAGGGACAGGTCCCCTCCTGGATCAGCAACCAGCACTTAGCAGTACTGCACCCTTATGATAATGTTTTGAGTCCTTGCCAACTTCGCATAGCGTCGGAAGCCTACCCGGTACCGGTGGACTGTGGAAAGGCAAACCATACCATCATGGGTGTGGTGGTCAGGATGCCTGTGATGGGGGCGTCCCCACGACCAGCACCCCTGTACCGAGTGGAGAATGTGGGAGTCATTCGTGGAGGGGTGCATGTTTGAAATCAAGAGGTCTCACCTTATGTCACAATGTGGGAGCACACTGTGACAGGTACAGACCTCTCGGGTTGTCGGAGCAGGGGAGCACAGGTAATCCTGTGCCCCCAGCACTTGAACGCTTTTGCAAGGCCACAATGCGGGTTCAGCACTGCTGGGGCAGAGCCTATCAATTGCACAATGGAGGTAATGGCCCCTCACCACATGCCTCCACAGGTAGCATATGTAGGTGGTGGGACATATTGTGTCACCACAAGTGCCCAACGGTATGAACACGGACCGGGAAGGTGGTGTCCAATACTGTACAGCAGCTTTTGCTTTAAACCCAGGGCAGAGGTCAAGTGGCACACACCAGAATCACACCCATCCCTGAACCTTCCACGATTCACCTCACAGTACAAAACAACCTCAGCCATCTATAACAATATGTCGCCCATTTTGGCTATCTCATTGCCCCACTACCTGAGAAACTTACAGCCCTCCTCAAGGCAGTGGCTTTGTCTCAAAACCATTTTTACACCATGGAGCAGAAAACTAAAATTCTAGCAGGGGAGATTGCCCAGATTAAACCCCCAGCATGGTGGGATTTGGGGATACGGGCAGACATACTTGCGTGGATCCGGGTGGGATCGCATGCCTTAGTAATCGGCCAACTCCTGATTGTAGCTTATCTGCTAGTTACAAGCTGTTAGCTCAGGAGAAAAAGCAAAAGAAAGCGGTTCCTCAGGTTACTAGACAGACAGGAGAGCCGTTGCTAAACAAAGCTTGACCATGACAGTCAGGCGGTTTTGTTATTTCCAGGGATGACTGTGTTTTCATACATGGCCCCTGATGAGATTACAGGGCAGGTTTGTTTGTTTTGCGGTTAAGATCGAAATGAGACTCAATGTACAATTACTGTTGTAACCTTAAGCACATATATGTATATTGCTGTTGTGTTGTGTAACCTGTTGGATTCTGTATTTTGCACCACGTTAAAAGGAATTACGATATATATATCGACGGGATCAGTTTAGAGTTGAACTGGGGAAAGTTGGGCAATTTGGGAGACCAAGGGTTTTCTCACCACACTGAACTTTGACACACTCAAGTGGTGTCTGACTGTGTCAGATGGGGGATTATGTAGGGGAGGATGAAAACCCCCTCATTTTACCCAGAAGGAAAAGGGCTGTGGGATCTGTCTGTGCTGCGATGTGAATTGAAACCGAGATGATTTGAACTTGGCAGAGCAGTGATTGGACGGGGGAGGACACCGGAGGGCCAATGGTGAGACAGAGTCAGCCCGAAGCATGGGGCTTTCAAGCCAATGGCAGAGCACTTGCTTGAAAACTGTGGGACTGACCCATCGCCATTATCGGGCTATTGTCTTCCCCATGTTTACACTATGGAAGGAAATTATGCAGACCTTCAGAAAACTAGGGAACCCAAAACAAACCAAGGACCTACACAATGGCTACAGGAGGCCAACGCAATCAACACCCACTCAAACCTTGAGTAGGTTAACATCAGTGGAAAAAACCCGCAATAATCTAAAACTGCTGCATTTTTCAAAATCACAAAGCCCACCAATGGGAAGGATCGATTTCAGCAGGAGAGGCGGACTGGATAATCTGGCTATAAAAAGGGGTTTCTGAAGCATTGTGTGTACTTCCCTGCTCTCGTGATCCAACAACCAGCAAGCCTCTCGACACTGAAGGAAAACCAGTGTCCGAAGACACAGAAGTTAGAAGAAACAAATCACCAGACTGCAGAAGGCACAGTAGTGAGTATAACCTCTGGTCCCCGGAACTCCCAACTCAGTTAGGCCAGGAAAGGTGGGAGGTTGGGCATTGTACTGCTAAACTTGTGTAAAAATTTTCGTTGTGTCCGTTTAGTGGGATTTAGGGGGATTGTTTTGTTGGTGTATTGCTGTTTGTTGAGATACACCTTGTCAAATAAATTAGAAGCCTAAGTTCCTCTTGGAATCACCTTGTCTCAGTTCTATTGTATTACATCTCCTGATCGGAGTCTTTTGTCAGAACAGTGTAAGGGAAGCTAGGAGCTCCTCGAAAACGCTCAACTGTGTGTCACAGGCTAGGGAAGAAGGGGTTAGGAGTGTTTGACACTCACAGGTGCCTCACAGGCTAGGCATAAGCTGTGGGGACGCATGAGTCTCAAAACCCCCTTCATAAGCTGTGGACACAGTCTCTCCAGGGATGCTCTTGCAGCACTCAGGGTACCTCACAGGCCAGGCATAAGCTGTGAGGGCAGAAGCCCAGAGAGAGACACCCAAGGCACAACAACACTCCCCTGAGAACCCCTTACAAGATCCTACCCACTCACTGCTTAAAAAAGTTTTCCCTCATGTCGCCTTTGGTTCTTCTGACAATCACCTTAAATCTGTGTCATCTGATTCTTGCCCCTTCTGCCAATGGGAAGAATTTCTCTCTGTCTAGACTCCTCATGATTTTGAACACTTCTATCAGATCTTGTCTTCACTTTCTTTGCTCAAAGGAGAACAACCCCAGCTTCTCCAATCTATCCACGTAACAGAAGTCCCTCATCCCTGGAATCTATTTTGTTCCAGATTTATTTCATTTGAATTTAACTTCTCCAGCTGTGATGGATTTGAACTCATGTCTCCGAATGCTTCACACATTCAGATATAGTGCCTTTAACTGTAACTTTTTAAATATTTTTCCCTGATGTCACCATAAATCACTAATGTCCTATTAAGATCTCTGTTCCTTCCTGACCCACTCTGCTTATTGTTACACAAATTGCTATTCTGCTCTACAGCCTTGACATTTCTTTTATTGCTTCTGAATTTAACCTTTCCCAAATCCTCCCATACCCCATTCATTAAGTTAAAGCCTACCTACCACTCTAGTTATTTGATTTGCCAGGACACTGGTCCCAGCCCAATTTAAGTGGAGCCGATCCCAACAGAAGAGCTCCCTCTTTCCCCAGTATTGGTGCCAGAGCCCCATGATGTAAAACCCCTGCCTCCCACACTACTCTTTGAACTACGCATTTAAACCTCTAGGGGCCAAACGGGGCGGATAATTAGAATTAAGTGATCAATGGGGTGGAGAATCAATCGAAATTTACCTCTTTTTAGAAAAAATATAGTTGGGACGATATTTGGGGCAGCTGAGTGATGAAATGCGTCGGGAGCAGGGTGGAAGGCGGGCGGTGTCATGAGTGGCGCCCACTGGGCCACCAGGGAGGGCTTCGGCCTGGCCAGCGGTCTGGCACCCAAGAGGAGTGCTGGGCTATCTGTTGGCGGCCCAGCTGAACCCGTGGCTGCCATTATTAGGCCGACTTCAGAGTCGGCCGACAATTAAAATAAAATGGCAGCCGCGATGGTGCGCCCTCTCCTTTAAGGAACTGTGGAACTTCCTGTTGTGGCTTCACAGAACAATATCTATTCCCCTAATTATACTGTTCCCTACCACTATCACATTCTTTTTCACTCTGCCCACTTGAATGGTCTCTTGTCATCATCATAGGCAGTCCCTCGAAATCGAGGAAGACTTGCTTCCACTCCGAAACTGAGTTCTTTGGTGGCTTAAAAGTCCAACACGAGAGCCATAGACCCTGTCAAGGTAGGACAGATATTCGTCGGGGGAAGGGGGGATGGCACTGATTTACAACACACTCTTTCCGCTGTCTGCGCCTGATCTCTTCACGCTCGCAGCATTGAGATTCGAGGAGCTTTTCGCCCTTCCAGGTGCACTTTCTCCACCAAGGGCGGTCTTTGGCCAGGGTCTCCCAGGTGTCAGTAGTGATGTCGCATTTCACCAGGGAGGCTTTGGGGGTGTCCTTGTTACGTTTCCGCTGCCCACCTTTGGCTCGTTTGCCATGAAGGAGCTCCGCGTAGAGCAATTGTTTAGGGAGACTTGTGTCTGACATGCGAACTAAGTGAACTGCCCAGTGAAGCTGATCGAGTGTAGTTAGTGCTTCAATGCTGGGGATGTTAGCCTGGGTGAGGACACTGATGTTGGTGCGTCTGTCCTCCCAGGGGATTTGCAGGATCTTTTGGGGCATCGTTGGTGATATATCTCCAGCTACTTGATGTGTCTTCTGTACATCATCCATGGCTCTGATCCATACAGGAGGGCAGGTATTACTACAGCCCTGTATACCATAAGCTAGGTGGTAAGTTTGAGGGCCTGGTCGTCGAACACTCTTTCCCTCAGACGACTGAAGGCTGCACTGGCGCACTGGAGGCGATGTTGAATCTCCACATCAATGTCTGCCTTTGTTGACAAAAGGCTCCCGAGGTATGGGAAGTGGTCCACATTGTCGAGGGCCGCGCCGTGAATCTTGATGACTGGGGGACAGTGCTGTGCGGCAAGGACAGGCTGGTGGAGGACCTTTAACTTACGGATGTTAAGCGTGAGGCCCATGCTTTCATATGCCATGGTGAATACATCGACTATATCCTGGAGTTCAGCCTCAAAATGTGCACAGACGCAGGCATCGTCCGCGTACTGCAGCTCAACGACAGAGGTTTGGGTGATCTTGGACCTGGCCTGGAGGCAGCGTAGGTTAAACAGCTTCCCACTGGTTCTGTAGTTTAGTTCTACTCCAGCGGGGAGCTTGTTGATTGTGGGGTGGAGCATGGCAGCAAGGAAGATTGAGAAGAGTGTTAGAGCGATGATGCAGCCCTGTTTGACCCTGGTCCGGATGTGGAATGGGTCTGTAATGGATCCGCTGGTAAGGATCACGGCCTGCATGTCGTCGTGGAGCAGGTGAAGGATATTGACAAACTTTCGGGGGCATCCAAAACGGAGGAGGACGCTCCAAAAGCCCTCACGGTCGACAGTGTCAAAGGCCTTTGTAAGATCGAAAAAGGCCATGTATAAGGGCTGGCACTGCTCCTTGCATTATTCCTGCAGTTGTCGTGCTGCAAAGATCATGTCCGTTGTCCCCCGTAGGGGACGAAATCCGCACTGTGACTCTGGGAGGAGCTCCTCGGCCACAGGGAGAAGATGGTTGAGGAGAAGTCTAGTGACAACCTTCACAGTGATTGATAGCAGGGAGATTCCCCTGTAGTTGAGGCAGTCGGTTTTGTTCCCCTTTTTAAAAATGGACACGATCACTGCATCTCTGAGATCTACCGGAATGCTCTCCTCCCTCCAAATGAGAGAGATGAGGTCATGTAGCAACAGTGCTTCTGCGCCATATTTTAGCGCCTTGGCAGGAATTGTATCCGCACCCGTAGCCTTGTTATTCTTGAGCTGTTTTATGGCTTTGCCTACCTTGTGCAGCGTTAGGGTTTGACTGAGGTGGTGGCGGGTTGCATGCTGCGGGATGGAGTTGAGAACGCTCGAGCCAAAGGCAGAGTCTCAATTGAGGAGATCTTCAAAGTGCTCCTTCCAGTGGGCCCTGACAGTCTCAGTGTCCTTGATGAGTGTTTGCCCGTTCTTGGCCAGGAGCGGGATGGGGCCTTGGGAGTTTGGACCGTAGGTGGCCTTGACTGCAATGAAGAATCCTCGCATGTTGTGGCTGTCGGCTAGTTGTTGTTGCAGCACTTTCTCCATCCACCACCTGTTCTTTAGGTCCCAGGAATTTTTTTTTGGACCTCAGCCTTGAGCCGTCTGCAACGTTGCTTTGTAGAACCCGAGTTGAGTTGTTGCTTGAGACTCAGAAATGCTCTGCGCTTACGATCTATTCGCTCTTGGATCTCCTGATCGTTTTCATCAAACCAGTCCTGGTGTTTTCTGGTTGAGTAACCGAGTGTCTCTTCACAGGCATTGGTTATAGAAACATAGAAACATAGAAAATAGGTGAAGGAATAGGCCATTCGGCCCTTCTAGCCTGCACCGCTATTCAATGAGTTCATGGCTGAACATGCAACTTCAGTACCCCATTCCTGCTTTCTCACCATACCCCTTGATTCCCCTAGTAGTAAGGACTTCATCTAACTCCTTTTTGAATATATTCAGTGAACTGGCCTCAACAACTTTCTGTGGTAGAGAATTCCACAGGTTCACCACTCTCTGGGTGAAGAGATTCCTCCTCATCTCGGTCCTAAATGGCTTACCCCTTATCCTTAGACTGTGTCCCCTGGTTCTGGACTTCCCCAACATTGGGAACATTCTTCCTGCATCTAACCTGTCTAACCCCATCAGAATTTTAAACATTTCTATGAGGTCCCCTCTCATTCTTCTGAACTCCAGTGAATACAAGCCCAGTTGATCCAGTCTTTCTTGATAGGTCAGTCCCGCCATCCCGGGAATCAGTCTGGTGAACCTTCGCTGCACTCCCTCAATAGCAAGAATGTCCTTCCTCAGGTTAGGAGACCAAAACTGTACACAATACTCCAGTGTGTGCCTCACCAAGGCCCTGTACAACTGTAGCAACACCTCCCTGCCCCTGTACTCAAATCCCCTCGCTATGAAGGCCAACATGCCATTTGCTTTCTTAACCGCCTGCTGTACCTGCATGCCAACCTTCAATGACTGATGTACCATGACACCCAGGTCTCTTTGCACCTCTCCTTTTCCTAATCTGTCACCATTCAGATAATAGTCTGTTTCTCTGTTTTTACGACCAAAGTGGATAACCTCACATTTATCCACATTATACTTAATCTGCCATGCATTTGCCCACTCACCTAACCTATTCAAGTCACTCTGCAGCCTCATAGCATCCTCCTCGCAGCTCACACTGCCACCCAACTTAGTGTCATCCGCAAATTTGGAGATACTACATTTAATCCCCTCGTCTAAATCATTAATGTACAGTGTAAACAGCTGGGGCCCCAGCACAGAACCTTGCGGTACCCCACTAGTCACTGCCTGCCATTCTGAAAAGTCCCCATTTACTCCTACTCTTTGCTTCCTGTCTGACAACCAGTTCTAAATCCATGTCAGCACACTACCACCAATCCCATGTGCTTTAACTTTGCACATTAATCTCTTGTGTGGGACCTTGTCGAAAGCCTTCTGAAAGTCCAAATATACCACATCAACTGGTTCTCCCTTGTCCACTCTACTGGAAACATCCTCAAAAAATTCCAGAAGATTTGTCAAGCATGATTTCCCTTTCACAAATCCATGCTGACTTGGACCTATCATATCACCTCTTTCCAAATGCACTGCGATGACATCCTTAATAATTGATTCCATCATTTTACCCACTACCGATATCAGGCTGACCAGTCTATAATTCCCTGTTTTCTCTCTCCCTCCTTTTTTAAAAAGTGGGGTTACATTGGCTACCCTCCACTCCATAGGAACTGATCCAGAGTCAATGGAATGTTGGAAAATGACTGTCAATGCATCCACTATTTCCAAGGCCACTTCCTTAAGTACTCTGGGATGCAGTCCATCAGGCCCTGGGGATTTATCGGCCTTCAATCCCATCAGTTTCCCCAACACAATTTCCCGACTAATAAGGATTTCCCTCAGTTCCTCCTCCTTACTAGACCCTCCGACCCCTTTTATATCCGGAAGGTTGTTTGTGTCCTCCTCAGTGAATACCGAACCAAAGTACTTGTTCAATTGGTCCGCCATTTCTTTGTTCCCCGTTATGACTTCCCCTGATTCTGACTGCAGGGGACATACGTTTGTCTTTACTAACCTTTTTCTCTTTAGATATCTATTGACACTTTTGCAATCCGTCTTAATGTTCCCTGCAAGCTTCTTCTCGTACTCCATTTTCCCTGCCCTAATCAAACCCTTTGTCCTCCTCTGCTGAGTTCTAAATTTCTCCCAGTCCCCGGGTTCTCTGCTATTTCTGGCCAATTTGTATGCCACTTCCTTGGCTTTAATACTATCCCTGATTTCCCTTGATAGCCACGGTTGAGCCACCTTCCCTTTTTTATTTTTACGCCAGACAGGAATGTACAATTGTTGTAGTTCATCCATGCGGTCTCTAAATGTCTGCCATTGCCCATCCACAGTCAACCCCTTCAGTATCATTCGCCAATCTATCCTAGCCAATTCACGCCTCATACCTTCAAAGTTACCCTTCTTTAAGTTCTGGACCATGGTCTCTGAATTAACTGTTTCATTCTCCATCCTAATGCAGAATTCCACCATATTATGGTCACTCTTCCCCAAGGGGCCTCGCACAACGAGATTGCTAATTAATCCTCTCTCATTACACAACACCCAGTCTAAGATGGCCTCCCCCCTAGTTGGTTCCTCGACATATTGGTCTAAAAAACCATCCCTTATGCACTCCAGGAAATCCTCCTCCACCGTATTGCTTCCAGTTTGGTTAACCCAATCTATGTGCATATTAAAGTCACCCATTATAACTACTGCACCTTTATTGCACGCACCCCTAATTTCATGTTTGATGCCCTCCCCAACATCACTGCTACTGTTTGGAGGTCTGTACACAACTCCCACCTGGAGGGCAGACCAAGCACTGTGGGCATTGAGCATCTAAGGGTCATTTTAGCGCCAGAATGGCTATGAGGCGCTGGCTATATAAGACTCTCTAAGCTGGGTCTTTAAGTGCCCCGGTCTTAACTGCTTCTGCTGTCCTCTCTGCTTTGGGACTATGTTAATATTGATGACGGATCGGATTCGGCGATGGTCCATCCAGCAGTCGTCAGCACAGGTGTTGTGATCAGTTTGATCATCCACCCTGCAGAATTTGCCCTCATCTACACAGATAGCAAGAACCTCATCCCTGTTGGATAAGGGCAATGGCCAAGGTTGCAAAATTTACTCTTTCGCCTGCCATAGTATCTGGCACTGAGACCAGCAGGGGAAAGCAATCGGACCTGCGATGATCCCGGGGCGATATCAGCAAGCTAAGTGCTGAAATGTTACTTTTTTAACTTTTATTTATTTGTTGCAGTAGTGGGAAAGTGTGGGTGAGGTTTATTGAATTTTTCAACAGGATGGCGTCCTAGTGCCAAAAATTGAATAGGTCTTCTGCTCTATCGCTCAGTTAGCGCCCGAAGAGGATTGTTGAACTCTTCTCTTCGCGTTCCACTCTCCTCTTGGGGTGATATAACCGAATATCCCACTTTGAGGCGGTAGATATCGCTCCGTGCAAAAGGTCACGCCCCAGAGCTGTCTCCGTCTCAAAGCGGGCGATACTGAATTTCTAGCCTAATGTATTTAATCAATTTAGCTTATATTCTTTTAGCTTTTTTAACTATTTATTTGATCTAGTTTAAGATATAGGTAGGTTAAATAGATATTTACCTGTAATTTACCCCACTGCCCCTCCTTGTGCTGTGATGTCTACTAAATAATCCAATACTTAATCTACTTACCTTTTTATTCCTGGATTCTCTCAGAACTCCTCCTCCATGTTGACTGCGATGTTATGGAGATAAACATTGGGAAGACCAAAGCCAGTGCGTTGGGTTCGCTACAAACCCTTGCCAATAACTCCAACCTTCTCTTGTGCCAGTGTCTCAGGCTGAAGCAGATTGTCTGCAGTTTTGGCTATATTACAGGTGTGATATAAATGCTTGTTGTCCTCCCTCTGGTTAGCCAATGATACGTAAGAAATATATGTGCGTAGCTGCCAAGTGAGTAAAAATGTTTATTGTAGTAAAGAACTATCATGCTTATAACAATAACTTGTATTTAAACAGTGCCTTTAATGTTGGAAAATGTCCTAAGGTGCTTTACAGACGCAATTTTTTTTAAAGATCCGAAGCGAAAGGAGATATTAGACCCTAAACTGACCCTAACTTCATATCCTCACCATCACAGTGACTGTTGACTTCCACTTCCATAATATTGTCAACCTTTAACTCTGCCTTACCCCATTTGCCAATTCTGGCTTCTTGAGCATCCACAACTTCCTTTGCCCCACCATTGACGACCTTGCCTTCAGCTGTCTGGGCCGTAAGTTCTAGAATTCCCTCTCTAAGCCTCTCCACCACTCTACCTCTCTCTCCTCTTTTAATACACTCCTTAAAATCTACATCTTTGACCAAGCATTTGGTCACCAAGAGGCTGAATTTGCTGCCCCTGTCGGTGCATAGGAGGTGCGCACGTGCCTGTAGGGGCCCTGCAAATTCCGGGTTTAGGCAGGCACTGCGTATGCACCAAAACCCGGAACTTGCGAGAATCCTCTTGACAGATCATACGAATCTGACAGAAGAGGGCCTCCGCAGATGGAGATTTGGGCTAATTGCCCAACTTCTGCCCAGCAAATGCCCTTGAAATTCTTACACCTGAGGTGAGGCATGCTTTTGCCTGGGTAAAAGTTTTCAACAATAGAAAAATATTTTTTTTTCACTCATTTATATATTAAAAACCCTGTGCATTATGGTAAGTTTATTTTTAGCCCTGTTAAAACATATTAAAACATTTTCCCCCAAATAAATATTTTTTAATATTTAATTAAATGCCATTTTAATTCATTTTAAATATGTAATGTGTTTTTAAAATTTATTTCATGTATTTGTGTATTTTGGGGGGTATTCCCATTCATACTTATGGCAGCTTCATAAAAACGGAACTCACCAAGAGTATGAATGGGGATCCCGCTTCTTTCATTGGTTGGGCCAGACCACGTAACCCTATGCATAGAGGTCCAGGATTGCAAGTCGCCAAACCTCTCGGACCACCATGTAAGTTTGTAGATTTATTGTAGGTCTGAGGCATCCGCCCATGGGTGCTAATGTCTCCTGCTTTGGCTCGGTGTCAAATTTTTGTCTGATCACGCACCTGCGAAGCACCTAGAAACATTTTACTTCATGAAAGCCATCCTGTAAAGGCAGGTTGTTGTTGTGGAAACCCTGATCCATTTTTTTCTCACTTCCAGACTTGACTATTCCAATGTTCTCCTGCCTGACCTTTCATCCTGCACACTCTATAAACTTTAGTTCATCCAAAACTCTGTGCCCCTACCCTATTCCACACAAAGTCATCTCACTCATCAGTTAAATACTTTTGTGGCCTTGTCCCTTCCTAACTCTGTATCCAGCTCTCGTCATGAACTCTCTGCTCCTCCTACTCTGACCTTATGTATATCCTGGCACCAACCCCCTACCCCTCGCCCTCTCCTTTCATCCCATGATTGCTGACCATTCCTTCAGCCACCTTGGTCCCATGCTCTGGAATTTCTCCCCTAAACTTGCATTTATGTAGCAACTTTAATGTAGCAAGAAAAGCATCTCAAGACTGCCCGCAGAGGCTTGAGGAAAACAGACACTGAGCCAAAGAAGACGTTAGGATGATGACCAAAAGCTTGGTGAAAGAGGTGGGCTTTAAAGTCGATCTTAAAAGAGGAGAGTGAGGTGAAGAGTCAGAGAGGTATGGGGAAGCAATTCCAGAAAGTGGGCTATATGTGGCTAAAAGCACAGCTGCCACTGGTGGAGTGAAGGGATGGGGGATACAGAAGAAACCATAGTCAAAGGAGGAGAGCCAGTAGGGGAGGTTTGTGGGGCTACAGCCTTAGGGAGTGGTGAGGCCAGAAACCATAGTCAGAGGAGGAGAGCAAGTAGGGGAGGTTTGTGGGGCTACAGCCTTAGGGAGTGGTGAGGCTAGGCCATAGATGGACATTAAGTCAAGTACAACAATTTTAAATATGTGACACTCAACGTAAGACAGTGATGGTAGGTGTGATGGGTATGCAGGATAGGATACTTGCAGCAGAGTTTTGGCTAACCTAAAGATTATGGAGGGTGGAAGATAGTTGTTATATATGTAAACTTGTATTTACTCTGCACAGCCACCAGAGGGCTCATTCCCTGGAGTCCCAAGGGATCCCATAATCCCTTGGGAGCACAGGTATTTAAAAAGGTCTCACAGGTTGGAGAGGCATTCTGGAGACCTGCAATAAAAGACTAAAGTCACACTTTACTTTGAGCTCACGGTGTTCAGTCTGACTCTTTCTCCATACATAACAACTGGCGACGAGGTACAGATAGTGAACACAAAGCTGAGGAGAACAGTGGGCATCCTGGAGAAATTCTTCGAGGGAGATGATAGGGAAACTTTTGTGGAGCGATGCGATCAATACTTCGTGGCCAACGAGCTAGATGGGGAAGAGAACGCTGCCAAATGAAGGGTGATCCTCCTCACCGTCTGCGGGGCACAAACGTATAGCCTCAAGAAGAATTTGCTCACTCCAGCGAAATCCACGGAGAGATCGCATGATGATTTGTGCACACTGGTCCGAGACCATTTGAACCAGAAGGAAAGCGTTCTGATGGCGAGGTATCGGTTCTACACCTACAAAAGGTCTGAAGGCCAGGAAGTGGTGAGTTATGTCGCCGAGCCAAGGCGCCTTGCAGGACATGGCGAATTTGAAGTACATTTGGAACACATGCTCAGAGACTTTTTCGTACTTGGCATTGACCACAAAACCATACTTCGCATACTTTTGACTGCAGAGACCCCAACCTTGAGTAAGGCCACAGCAATTGCCCAGGCGTTCATTGCCACCAGTGACAATACGAAGCAAATCTCTCAGCACAAAGTGATGCTATTTTCAAATCGCAACGTACAGGGCAGGTCACACATGCCTGCAGCTACACATCCGCAGATGTCTCAGAGTCCACCATCAAGGGTGATGAATGCAAACCATTAACACCTTATTGGCGCTATGGGGCTGATCATCGTTTCCATTCATGCCGAATCAAAGGGTATGTTTGCAAGGGCTGTGGAACAATGGGACAGCTCCACCGTATGTGCAGGCAAGCTGCTAATTCTGTTAAACCTGCAAACCGCCATGTTGCAGAGGAGGACAGATCCACAGAGGATCACGACAAACCAGAGCATCAGACCGAGGAGGCAGAGGTACATGGGGTGCTCCATCCATCATGAATTCTCCCCCGATAATGCTGAATGTTGAAATAAATGGACTCCCGGTGTCAATGGAATTGGACAATAGCGCGAGCCAGTCCACCATGGGCAAAATTACTTTCGAAAGATTGTGGTGCAACAAGGACTCAAGGCCAGTCTTAACTCCAATTCGTACGAAACTAAGACCTTACACGAAAGAACTGACTCCCGCAATCGGCAGTGCTATCGCAAAGGTCTCCGATGATGGAGCGGTGCACAAGCTACCACTCTGGGTGGTACCGGGCGATGGTCCCACGCTGCTCAGCAGGAGCTGGCTGGAAAAGATACACTGGAACCGGGACGACGTCCGAGTGCTGACAACATTTCGTGTGCCCAGGTCTTAAACAAGTTCCCTTCACTGTTCGAAACAGGCATCGGGAAATTCCAAGGAGCAAACGTGAAGATCCACATAATTCCAGGGGTGCGACCCATCCAAATCAAGGCGAGAGCAGTACCGTACATGATGAGAGAAAGGGTAGAGATCGAGCTCGACTGGCTGCAACGATAGGGCATCATTTCACTGATCAAGTTCAATGAGTGAGCCAGCCCGATCGTTCCTGTCCTCAAGGGAGACGGCACCGTCAGAATCTGTGGCGATTAAAAAATAATTATCAATCCTTTCTCCCTGCAGGACCAATACCACTACCAAAGGCCGATGACCTCTTTGCAATGCTGGTGGGAGGAAAGACGTTCACGAAGCTGGACTTGACTTCAGCCTGCATGACGCAGGAACTGGAGGAATCATCGAAGGGCCTCACCAGCATCAACACGCACAAAGGTCTTTTTATTTATAACAGGTGCCCATTTGGAATTCGATCACTGGCGGCAATATTCCAGAGAAACATGGAAAGCTTAATGAAGTCGGTCCCGCACACCGTGGTCTTCCAGGACGACAGCTTGGTCACAGGTCGGAACACAGTCGTGCATCAGCAGAATCTGGAGGAGGTTCTTAGTCAACCACATGGGGCTCAGGTTAAAACGCTCGAAGTGCGTTTTCCTGGCACCTGAAGTGGAGTTCTTGGGAAGGAGGATTGCGGCGAACAGCATCAGCCCCACCAACACGAAGACGGAGGCAATCGAAAACTCACTGAGGCCACAGAACGTGACAGAGCTGCGGTCGTTTCTGGGACTCCTGAACTACTTTTGAAACTTCTTACCGGGTCTCAGCACCCTGCTAGAATCATTACATGTCTTACTATGAAAAGGGGATGAATGGGTTTGGGGCAAAAGCCAAGAAAACGAGAACATTTTTATGTTCAAACAAATTGCTTGTGTTGAATGATCCGTGAAAGCGTTTGGTACTAGCATGTGATGCGTCCTCATATGGCATTGGGTGTGTATTGCAACAAGCTAATGATTTCAGAAAACTGCAACCGGTTGCTTATGCATCCAGGAGTCTGTCTAAGGCTGAGAGAAAGAAACGTTAGCGTGTGTCGATGAGGTAAAGAAAATGCATCAATACCTGTTTGGGCTAAAATTTGAATTGGAAACTAACCATAAGCCACTTATATTCCTGTTCTCTGAGAGTAAAGGTATAAATACAAACGCATCGGCCCACATCCAGAGATGGGCGCTCACGTCGTCCATATACAACTACGCCATCCACCACAGGCCAGGCACAGAAAACTGCGCCGATGTTCTCAGTGGGCTGCCATTGCCCACCACGGGGGTGGAAATGGCGCAGCCCGCAGATCTAGCCATGGTTATAGAAGCATTTGAGAGTGAGCAATCACCCATCACTGCCCGGCAGATCAAAAGCTGGACAAGCCAAGACCCTTTATTATCCCTAGTCAAAAGCTGTGTGCTTCATGGGATCTGGTCCCATGTCCCAGTGGAAATGCAGGAAGAGATAAAGCCGTTCCAGCGACACAAAGATGAAATGTCGATACAGGCAGACTGCCTTCTGTGGGGCAATCGTTTAGTGGTTCGTAAGAAGGGCAGAGACACCTTCATCAACGGCCTCCACCTTATCCACCCAGGCATCGTAATGATGAAAGTGATAGCCAGATCCCATGTGTGGTGGCCCGGTATCGATGTGGATTTAGATTCCTGCGTTCACAGATGTAACACATGCTCGCAGTTAAGCAATCTATCCAGGGAGGCGCCACTAAGTTTATGGTCTTGGCCCTCCAAACTGTGGTCAAGAGTACACGTCGACTATGCAGGCCCGATCTTGGGTAAAATGTTCCTCGTGGTTGTCGACTCGTACTCCAAATGGATTGAATGTGAGATAATGTCGGCTAGCACGTCCGCTGCCACTACTGAAAGCCTGCGGGCCATGTTTGCCACTCATGGCCTACCCGATGTCCTGGTGAGTGACAACGGGTCATGTTTTACCAGTGCTGAGTTCAAAGAATTCATGACCCGTAACAGGATCAAACATGTCACATCTGCCCTGTTTAAACCAGTGTCCAATGGTCAGGCAGAGAGAGCAGTGCAAACCATCAAGCAAGGCTTGAAGAGTGTAACTGAAGGCTCACTGCAGACTCCTCTAATCTGCGTCCTGCTTAGCTACTGCACGAGACCCCACTTGCTCATTGGGATCCCACCTGCTGAACTGCTCATGAAAAGAGCACTTAAGACAAGGCTCTCGTTAGTTCACCCTGATCTACATGAACAGGTAGAGAGCAGGCGGCTTCAACAAAGTGCATACCATGATAGCGCAAATGTGTCACGTGAGATTGAAATCAATGATCCTGTATTTGTATTGAATTATGGACAAGGTCCCAAGTGTCTTCCCAGCACTGTCATGGCCAAAGAGGGGAGCAGGGTGTTTCGGGTCAATCTTTCAAATGGACTCATTCACCAGAAACACTTGGACCAAATCAAACTCAGATTCACGGAATATGCTGAGCAACCCACCTTGGACCCTACCTTTTTTGATCCTCCAAAATACGCACCAGTGGCAACCAGCATCACGGTTGACCATGAAGCAGAACCCATCATCCACAGCAGCCCAGCAGGAGCCAACACACCAGGCAGCCCAGCAAGGCCAGCTGCATAGTAGCCCAGCGAGGGCTCAACAAATGATTCAACAATACCACCTTTCACACCGAGATGATCAACCAGGGCAAGAAGGGCCCCAGAACGACTCACATTGTAAATAGTAATAGTTGCATGATTGACTTTGAGGGGAGGAGGTAGTGTTGTTATATATGTAAACTTGTATTTACTCTGTACAGCCACTAGAGGGCTCATCCCCTGGAGTCCCAAGGAATCCCATAATCCCTTGGTAGCACATGTATTTAAGGAGGCCTCACAGGTTGGAGAGGCACTCTGGAGACCTGCAATAAAAGACTAAGGTCACACTTTACTTTGAGCTCACAGTATCCAGTCTGACTCTTTCTCCATACATAACAATAGTAGGCATCAAAAAGAGCACTGGAGTAATTGAGTTGGGAGGTTGCAAAGTCGTGCAGGAGGGGTTTAGTGACAGATGGTCTGAGGTAATGGTGGAAGTGTCCGATGTTTCTTAGTTGGAGGTAGGTGGTTTTGAGTTGGTGAGAATATGGGATCAGCTCAGAGTTGACAGAATATCAAGGTTGTAAACATTATGGTTCAGCCTCAGACAGTTGTCGGGGAGAGAAATGAAATCCGTGGCAATGGAGCGGAGTTTGTTGCAAGGGCCAAAGACGATGGCTTTGGTCTTCCCAATGTTTTGATGGAGGAAATTGAGACCCATTGCAATTGGATGCCAGATGAGTATTCTAACAGCACAGAGACAGTGGAGAGATCAAAAGAGGTGGTGGGGAAGTACTGCTACACATAATCCACATACATGTGGAAGCTGACACCACATCTGTGGATGGTTTTACAAAGGGGCAACATGTAGAGGATGAAAGGATGGGGGACAAGATGCTTTTGGGACACCAGAAAGCATTCTGATGTGGAAATATTGGCCAATTTTCCCTCTTCCAATCCTGGGGATCCTCAGGCCCATTGTAGTATCCCAACTACCTGTTAACTCTACCGAGCCTGGAATCTTCACTGTCAGCACCACACCATTTATGAACTTCTCCAAGGAGCCATGTACCAGGACCCTACACTTCACAAAGATGATGGTCACCGAGTAATTTCACCTGCTGCAGCCACAACTCGAGCCTCAAACTATGGCATGGACAGCACTGCCTGTGTCTCTCAAGGTTGCCTTGGCTTTTCCTTTTATGCAGCAGGCTCCTTCTAGGTTACAGCAGGTGAGATCAGAGACATCTACTAGTTGTATCAGGGAGGTCACCGAGGCTCTTCACACCAGGAGGAGCGGCTGTATCTCTTTCCCCATGGAGACAGCCAAGCAGGCTGAGAGAGCTCAGGTTGCAGGCTTCCCCAGGGCCCAAGGTGCCAGAGACTGCACCCAAAATTCCTTACATGTTCCCTATCACCAGCCTGGTGTCTTTTTGAATGGAAAAGAATTCCATTCCCTCATTGGCCTCCTTGATTGTGACCGCAGGATGTACATTATGCAGATCTGTGATCAGTTTCGTGGCGCCAGTCATGATGCATTCGCCCTGCACCTGTCCCCTTTGCCAACTTTATTCCAACCAGGTTGTTAAGGTTACTGTCTGGGTACTGGGCGACTAGTGCTATCCCTTTCAGACATGGCTAATGACTCTGGTCAGGAACCTTGTGCAGTTACAGAGACGGTCTACAACAGGAATCATGCTGCCACAAGAAACATCTTCGAATAAACAGTTGATCTGGTCAAGCAATGTTTCCGCTGCCTCGGCTGTTCGGGAGGAGCTTTTCGGTATCCATCATCATAGGCAGTCCCTCGGAATCGAGAGAGGCTTGCTTCCACTCTTAAAATGAGTCCTTAGGTGGCTGAACAGTCCAATACGAGAGCCACAGTCCCTGTCACAGGTGGGACAGATAGTCGTTGAGGGTAAGATAGGGTGGTACAGGTTTGCCGCACGCTCTTTCCGCTGCCTGCGCTTGTTTTCTGCATGCTCTCGGCGATGAGACTCAAGGTGCTCAGCGCCCTCCGGGATATCCTTCCTCCATTTAGGGCAGTCTTTGGCCCGAGACTCCCAGGTGTCGGTGGGGATGTTGCACTTTATCAGGGAGGCTTTGAGGGTGTCCTTGTAATGTTTCCTCTGCCCACCTTTGGCTCGTTTGGCGTGAAGGAGTTCCAAATAGAGCACTTGCTTTGGGAGTCTCGTGTCTGGCATGCGGTCAATGTGGCCTGCCCAGAGGAGCTGATCAAGTGTGGTCAATGCTTCAATGCTGGGGATGTTGGCCTGGTTGAGGACGCTGATGTTGGAGCGTCTATCCTCCCAGGGGATTTGTAGGATCTTGCGGAGACATCGTTGGTGGGGATTTCTCCAGCGATTTAAGGTGTCTACTGTACATGGTCCATGTCTCTGAGCCATATAGGAGGGCGGGTATTACTACAGCCCTGTAGACATGAGTTTAGTGGCAGATTTGCAGGCCTGGTCTTCAAAGACTCTTTTCTTCAGGTGGCCGAAGGCTGCACTGGCGCACTGGAGGCGGTGTTGAATCTCGTCATCAATGTCTGCTCTTGTTGATAAGAGGCTCCCGAGGTATAGGAAATGGTCCACGATGTCCAGGGCCGTGCCATGGATCTTGATGACTGGGGGGCAGTGCTGTGTGGCAAGGACAGGCTGGTGGAGGACCTTTGCCTTACGGATGTTTAGCATAAGGCCTATGCTTTCGTATGCCCCAGTAAATACATCGACTATGTCCTGGAGTTCAGCCTCTGTATGTGTGCAGACGCAGGCATCATCCGTGTACTGTAGCTCAATGATAGAGTTTGGGGTGATCCTGGAGACAGCGAAGATTGAACAGGTCCCCAATGGTTCTGTACTTTAGTTCCATTCCAGCGGGGAGATTGTTGACTGTGAGGTGGAGCATGACAGCGAGGAAGATTGAGAAGAGGGTTGGGGCGATGACGCAGCTCTGTTTGACCCCAGTCCAGACATGGATCGGGTCTGTAATGGATCCATTGGTAAGGATCACGGCTTGCATTTCGTCGTGGAGCAGGCGGTGGATGTTGACGAACTTTTGGGGGCATCCGAAATGGAGGATGACACTCGATAGACCCTCGCGGTTGACAGTGTCAAAGGCATTTGTAAGGTCGAAGAAGACCATATATAAGGGCTGGCGCTGTTCCCTGCATTTTTCCTGCAGCTGTCACGCTGTAAAAATCATGTCCATAGTGCCCCGTAGGTGACGAAATCCGCACTGTTTCTCCAGGAGGAGCTCCTCAGCCATCGGGAGAAGACGGTTGAGGAGGACTCTAGCGACAACTTTCCCAGTGGCTGATAGCAGGGAGATTCCTCTGTAGTTGCTGCAGTCAGACTTGTCCCCCTTTTTAAAGATGGTCATGATCACTGCATCTCTGACATCTCCCGGCATGCTCTCCTTCCTCCAGATGAAAGAGATGAGGTCATGTATTCGCACCAACCAGTGCCTCTCTGCTATACTTCAGTGTCTCAGCGGGGATTCCATCCTTTCCCATAGCCTTATTGTTCTTAAGCTATCTTATGGCTTTTTCTACCTCGTGCAGTGTTTGGGTTAGGGTTAAGGTTACTGAGGTGGTGGTGGATAGCATGCTGCGGGATGGAGTCGAGAACACTCGAGTCAAAGGCAGAGTCTCGATAGAGAAGATCTTCGAAATGCTCCTTCCAGCAGGCCCTGACTGCCTCGGTGTCCTTGAAGAGTGTTTCCCCGTTCTTGGCCAGCAGTGGGGTGGGGCCTTGGGTGTTTGGACCGTAGGTGGCCTCGACTGCGATGAAGAACCCTCGCACATCATGGCTGTCGGCCAGCTGCTGTATCTCCTGTGCTTTCTCCATCCACCATCTGTTCTTTAGGTCCCGTATTTTTTGTGGAACCTCAGCCTTGGGCCGTCTGTAATGCTGCTTTGTTGTTCCCGGGTTGGGTTGTTACTTAATGCTCAGAAATGCCCTGTGCTTGCGATCTATTAGTTCTTGGATCTCCTGATCATTCTTATCAAACCTTGGAAGCCATGGTCCAGCCTTTTCAGTATAGCCCCGAATTGGTATCCAGATATGTGGTTGTCTGCTGCATAATGCACAAGTTTGCCATCATGAAGGACTAGCTCTTACCACCACCTGGGCAGCAGGAAGTGCAAGATGAGGAAAAACAATAGAGGTAGCAACCATCAATGCTCCTAGCTGTCAGAACTTTCAGAGAGCAGCTCACCCAAGAGCATTTCACATGAGCCATACTTCACATCCCCAATACCCCAATAGTCCCGCAATCCTGTGTGCCATCATCCAATTGTCTTCCTTCAGTTCAGCCTTATGGGTCTTGCCCGTACTTCTTACACAGAGGAGAGCATGTATGGGCAAGCTTGGCATCCTCCACTGGCAGCTTACTGGCCCAAGTTGTGTGTGACCTTCTCCTGAAAGAAAGAAGGGTGTGTCAGTTAGTGACAGTCTTTTGACACGATTGGAAAATGTACCTGTCAAGGTAGAATAGTCACTCTGCAGTGTGTAAGATGCGAAGTTTGGAGAAGTGAGACTTGCCCAATAGTGGTGAGTGTTTGAGTATGAGGAGAAGGAGGTGGAGTGAAGGTGGTGTCTTGATTGTAAGGAGAGTGAATGGAAGCGGGGGAGTATTGTGAAGCGTGAGCCTGAAGGTGGTGGATGTGTGAGCATAGGGTGAGAGACCAGTATTCTTACCTTGACAATACTGATGAGTTCATTGAATTTCTTCTTACAATGCAGCCACATCCTGGAAGCTAAACTACTGGGATTAACTTATTCTGCAACTTCTTCCCACTGGCGGTGGTAGGCTTTCTAACCCCTGGGTAAAACAGCATCTCCCTCTGCCTGTCCACTGCCTGGACCATGGCCTTCAAGGTGGTATCACTGAACCTGGGTGGTATCTCTGTACTTCTTCCAGCCATTTGTGTTCAGAGTTGTTTCCCTGTCTGAAGCCATAGTGCCTTTATGAGGTGCTGGCTGCATGCCTGATACATCAGAATGTCCAATGGATATTGCTGGCTGCATGCCTGATATATTAGAATGAGGTCCCAGCATCAATTTCATGTGATCCCTGGGACCATGTAAACAGGTGCATGCACCGCGTGTCGCACCCCCCTTGCCCATGATTGACTTTCTAGGCCCTTCAAGTCACATTTAATGATCACAAATAAAATGATCCTCTATATTGTTGAGCACACACTTATCTAGATCATACTTGTTGACAATAGCGCTTTATCTCTAATAATCCAGTTATGATTAATTTTCGCTGACCTTTTTAGGAATTACCAATAAGGCAAAATTCCCAGCAGAAATAGAAGCAGGCAGAACAGAAGCTATTTTCTCATCTCGACAACACCGGTGACCTTTTAGTTAATCATTTCGACAATGGAACAGCTCCATATGTTCAGTAAAAAGAAGTAATTTTCCCTATGACACTTCCACCATAGATCAGAGGTGAAAGAAAAATGTGCTCTTGTTTGTGGAGATAAAATACAATCATGGATCAACTAAAGCACAGAAGTGGGACCATTACATGCACGTGTTTTTTTTAATCATATCGTAATTAGAAAGATTCGCAGTCCCTCCTTCCACACCCTCAGGGTATTTATAATTAAGCAATCTTTCCAACAAATTAAGAAAGGCATATGTTTTGGAAACAAAGTGGGAGCTGATTCTGTTGTCAATAATGAAAGTCTCCGAACTAGCCTGTGAAAGGAGCTACACAACTTACCCAGCAATGGTAATGTAGCGCTCATTATTGCTCAGGTTTAAAACAGTTCTGAGAAATCCAAATGACCTGTACAATGATTCAAAAGGAGGTGGAACATCTTCTTTGAACAAGTTTTCTGTTTTCTGCCCCATAGCAATGGGGGATGTGGTTATTGCCAGATTTTACATCGAATTAAAAGCACAGAAACAGGCCATTCAGCCCCTCTGTTTATGCTCCACACCAGCCTCCTCCCAACCTACTAATCCTATCTGCATAAATTTCTATTCCTTTCTCCCTCATATACATATCTATCTTCCCCTTAAATACAGCCATGCTCGTCGCCTCAACTACCCCCTGTGGTAGCAAGTTCCACATTCTCACCACTCTTTGGGTAAAGATTTATTTTACGAGGCAGAGAGGAGGTAGAGAGCAGCCAATGAGTGCAGAGGGCATAGATGGAGTGTGAAAAAAAATCAGGAATTACTCAGGCAATAGACTATCAAAACAGAATCATCTACCTGGGCATGAAGGAAGATCTGTGCCTGAGATATACTATCTAGCCCAGGCTAGCATCCACACTGCATTACCACTGACAGTGAAAATCACCAATGCCATGAGAATTTGTGTCAGGGGCCTTTCAAAAACCCTAGGAGGCCACTCACAGGAGTTAAATAGTTTGTCACGTATCATTGTGTTAAGGGCTTTACTGAATCCCTTCTTCACCACACACCTGACCGACATATATCTGAACAGAGATCAGCAGCAACAGAGCCAGCAAAACGTGTTTTTCTGTTTAAATATAGGGCATCCTCGTCACATGCATGTAACCATTTGTGCACAACTCTTAGATAGGATGGGTTATTATTGCACCAGTCAGCAAAAAGTATACAAAATAGAGTTGGATTTAGTTATAGTGATTGACTTGGCCAGTAGTCCAAATAATAATTACAACTAATTGATTGTTATGGTTATTTTTGTTATTTTTTTTATGCAGCGAGTTGTGATCTGGAACGCACTGCCTGAAAGGGTGGTGGGAGCAGGTTCAATTGTAATTATTAAAAGGGAATTGGATATATACTTGTAAAGGAAAAATTTGTAAGGCCATGGGAAAAGGGTCGGGGAGTGGTACTAATTGCATTGCTCTTTCAAAGAGCCGGCACAGGCACAATGCGACAAAGGCCACCTTCTATGTTGTATCATTCTATGATTCTATAGACAGATCGCATGTGTAATTTATGTGCAACTATAATATGCAATGGGCTAGAAATTTTGCAGGTTTGCTCCTGTTTACTGCAGTTTTATCGCCGTGGCGGGACAGTAAAAGTGATTTTTTTTTGGGGGGGCGTTTACCGTGGCACACAAAATTTAGCGCCCGGGCGGAAAATTTGGTAGTGGTTTTGCGCCTGTGGTAAAGATTATCGCACGCTCGTTTTTTCACCGTTTTTATGAGGTCAATCGGCGTGCAACGCCCCTCTATCGCCGCGGGCAGGAAATCCCCCAATACTGCATTTTTACAGCTTGCCCAAAAACACGCCAGAAAAAAAATCAAGTCTTATCTGCTCGGACCCACGATGCACCTGGTGCTAATGACGCCATCTTCCAAAACCAAGCAGATGTTCAGTGCATAAAAGGATTTGGAGGGAAAGCTGCGCTTTACACATTGCGGTTTTTGTGAGTGTATAGCTCGTTTTTAAGGCTTTTTGAGGACATTTAAGGATATTTAAAATAATGGGGGCTATAATATCTCTGTCATTATTGCTGGCTGCTTTTTCTATGCAGCATCGAGTTGGAAGAAGGCTTACTCAAGAGCATTTTGAGCATAATCAAAGAGCTTGCAGACGTATGGGGAGGAGGCCTTAACCCCTACGAGTTTACAGGGAACAACGCTCATACCTGCAGCTGTCTGAGACACAGTGCACTCAAAGACTGCACTTCCAAAAAGAGGTGGTCACAGAGATATGCCAGCTTATAAAGGCAGACCTACAGCCTACCAGCGGCACCAGGACTGCACTGCCCATCAAGGTGACGGTGACTACGGCACTTGCCTTATATGCCTCCGGCTCCTTTCAGGCATCTCGCAGTTTGCTACACATAGCTGCATTTGCCAGGTGACTACTGCACTTTACGCATGCAGGATGGACTTTATAAAGTTCCCAATGCCCAGGGAGGCTCAGAATGAGAGGGCTATAGGTTTTGCATGAATTGCTGCATTTCTCAAGGTCCAGGGTGCCATTGACTATGCAAGCACCTTTAGAAGAGTCAGAAGTTTACCGAAACCGAAAGGGATTCCATTCCCTGAACCTACAGATCATTTGCGACCATATTCAGCGCATCATGGTAGTAAATGCCCAATTTCCCGGGAGCAACCATGATGCTTTCATCTTTGGTGAGAGCAGTGTCTCATACCTGTTTGAGTGTCAGCCACAAGGCCAGAGCTAGATGCTGGGGGACAAAGGTTACGGCCTCGCCACCTGGCTTATGACACCCCCCCTCTGGAACCTTCAGACACAAGCCGAGCATCGTGATAATGAGAGCCATATAGCCACATGCAACTTCGTCAAAAAGACAATTGGAATGTTCAAGCAGCGCTTTCGAGGCCTGGACCATTCTGGAGGCTGCCTGCAATACTTCTCTCGGCAGGTCGCTGAGTTCATTGTGGTGTGCTGCATGCTACACAACCTAGCCACCATGAGGGGACAGGAATTGCCACTGGGGACTGCAGAACCACCTGAGGAGAGAGGGGAGGAGGAGTGGGAGGAGGAGGACGACAAGGAGGATGAGGAGGAGGACAAGGAGACTGGCGATGAGCCCATGTTACCACCACCACCACCACTACAGGGGAGGCCTCATGGAGCTTCCACCACTGCAAAAGTCTTATATCAGCAATTCATAAATCAACGCTTTGCTTGAACAGTGAAAGGCACGTTTCACCTTTGCCTGCCCACTCTATCCCACCATGTTGACTATTTCCCCTCTTTTCTACAAATGGGACACTGCACAAGAGAGGTTAATGTGAAAAAACAATTTATAAAACATTTGTAAATTTATGAAACATTTGTACATTGTTGAAACTTTGTAAACTTTAATTTTCAAACTTAAATAAATTTTTAACTTGAATACAATATGTAAAACTTTTAGAACTTTTATAAAATAACAAAAACAGTAAAACAACAACAACCCCTGCATTGCACCAAACGTCTTTTAACTGCGGCCACCTTTCCCCCGCCTGACCTTAACCCTCCCCCCGCCCCCCCACTCTTGCTTCTTGCCCCTACCCCTATCCACGTTGGGACCAAGACGGTGTGCAGCAGGGGAGAGACAATGGAGACGCCATTGGACCCCCAGGAGAAGCTCGGGGTATGGAAGGCCCGGCTTCTGAGTCAGAAAGCTCTTGCTCGGCCTCCCCACTCACAGGTGCTGTCGGTCAGGGTGGTATGGCACTGGGGACTGCAGTGCAAAAAGTCGAGACCATCAATTGCCGCAGGGCATTGGCAGACGGATCGCAGCTGCAATCTGTGACATGCCCTCCCTCATGTCCACAGATTGTGCCACAATGTTGTCGGAAATGCCACCCAGGGCCTGGAGGAGCTCTCGACTGAGTTTGACGCTCTCCCTCGACAGTCCCACTATATGCAGGTGGGAGTCTACCGATCTTTCAGTAGACCAGCTTTGCCGACTCAACCTCTGATGAGACGGCATATGGGGTTCAACCCTGGGGGTGTGTTGCTGCACACGGCTTGGACCCACTGCCTCGGATGGGACAAAGCCTATGAATGCAGCTTTCTCTGAGGAACTTGTGGCCGCAGCTGTATCGCCACCTCCACCCCCTCCACCCCCACTGCCCCCACCTCCCCTTCACCCCCAACACTTTCTTCACCCCCAGCACCTCCTCCAACACCCCCTCCACCCACTCCACCCCCTCCACCCCCACTGCCCCCACCTCCCCTTCACCCACAACACTTTATTCACCCCCAGCACCTCCTCCAACACCCCTACACCCCCAGCACCCCCTCCACCCCCACCCCTACCCCCAACACCTCCACCACCCCCACCCCCAACCCCACCACCCCATCACCCCCACCACCCCCAGCACCCCCTCCTCCCCCTCCTCCCCCTCCACCCCCAACCCCAACACCCCCACCATCCCCACCACCCCCTCCACCCACTCCTCCCCCTCCTCCCCCTCCACCCCCAACCCCAACACCCCCACCACCCCCACCACACCCTCCACCCACTCCTCCCCCTCCTCCTCCCCCTCCTCCCCCTCCACCCCCAACCCCAACACCCCCACCACCCCCAACACCCCCACCAACCCCTCCACCCACTCCTCCCACTCCTCCCCCTCCACCCCCAACCCCCACCACCCCCACCACCTCCACCACTCCCTCCACCCACTCCTTCCCTTCCACCCCCACCACCCCCACCACCCCTTCCACCCACTCCTCCCATTCCTCCCCCTCCACTCCCTCCAGCCACACCCCCACCACCCCCACCAACCCCTCCACCCACTCCTCCCACTCCTCCCCCTCCACCCCCAACCCCCACCACCCCCACCACCCCCACCACTCCCTCCACCCACTCCTCCCCTTCCACCCCCACCACTCCAACCACCCCCTCCACCCACTTCTTCCCCTCCACCCCCTCCACCCACACCCCCACCCCCACCCCCAACACCCCCACCACAAGCACCACCCCCTCCACCCGCTCCTCCCCCTCCACCTCCTCCACCCCATCTAAATCCCTCCACCCCTTCACCCCCACCACCTTGTCCACCCTCAGCACCATCTCCATCCCTTCCATCCCCACCACCCCCTCCACCCCTCCACCCCCTCCACCCACACCACCACCCCGTTCTCCCCCTCCAGCCCTACCACCCCTTCCACACACCCACTCCCCGCTACAGCTTCATGATGTTGTTCCTCACATGGAGGGTCCTCAGCATGGCCCTCATCTTCCACCTCGATTCACACATGATGGGCTGAGGTGGAGGCTTGCATAGGATGATGTGGTGCCTCAGTATCCTCATCTGCAAAATAGAGAACTACAGACGAGTGAGTGGTTAGCAGCAGGGCAGGGGGCAGGGTGACATGAGGAAGGTCACATAGCACAGGCTCATTTGAAGGACCGCCGCTACTCCATTATATGTAGTCCAGAGACACTGCATCAAGTTACCCCAACCCGAGCCTACTGACACTGCATCACATTATCCCAACCCAGCCCGGGGATTTTGCAGGACTTACTGTCAGTTCGGAACATGGGCTCAGCACCCGCATGGGTAGTTGACCTCCCAGAGGCACCAATTAAGCCAGCCACTCTCTCCTCTAGGTCTGTTAAGGAATGTATTTGGGATGGACCAATGCCTGTCCGTCACTGCTCGCGGCGATTGTGCGACAACTTTTCCTGGAAAAATGACGATTGGAATGGTTACCAGAGTGTCCTTCTGCTCTTGTGGCACACACAGATCGCCATCAAAGCACTTATACCATATTGTGTGCATTGAATACAGTCCTCTGTTTCGTGGCCCTGGTAGTTGCACGTGGTTCATGAGGAAGACATCGACGTGCAGAAACATCTTTAAAGATGTCAAAAAGCAGTTTAATAATGTGTAATGATCATTCTTGGCAAATATGGTGCAACACTAAGCCTACCGACAGCAACATGTGTCAGGTTTACAATTTAAGTAATGACAGAGTGCATGAATAAAAATATACTCTCACGAACCTGCAATGGTCATTCCATGTTTTCCTGCATTGCTGGTGGTCCCTGGGAATGTCATCTACTGAGGAGACCTCCTCAGCAACACAGGCCCAAAATCTCCTTACAACAGCTGGGGGGGGGGGGGTTACGTCGACTCCTCCTATTAAACTCCCCCTATCTATTCTCAATTGCTGTTATCAGCATCATCATAGGCAGTCCCTCGAAATTGAAGACGACTTGCTTCCACTCTAACAATGATTGTTACAGGTGACTGTATAGTCCAATACGGGAATTACAGTCTCTGTCACAGGTGGGACAGACAATGGTTGAAGGAAAGGGTGGGTGGGACAGGTTTGCCACATGCTCCTTCCGCTGCCTGCGCTTGCTTTCTGCATGCTCTCAGAGACGAGACTCGAGGTGCTCAGTGCCCTCACGGATACTCTTCATTCATTTTGGGCGGTCTTGGGCCAGGGATTCCTAGGTGCTGGTGGGGATGCTGCACTTTATCAAAGAGGCTTTGAGGGTGTCCTTAAAATGTTTCCTCTGCCCATCTGGGGCTCGCTTGCCGTGTAGGAGTTCCGAGTAGAGCACTTGCTTAGGAAGTCTCGTAATGGGCATGCAGACGATGTGGCCCACCCAATGGAGCTGGTTGAGCGTGGTCAGTGCTCCAATGCTGGGGATGTTGGCCTGAGCGAGAACACTGATGTCGGTGCGTCTATCCTCCCAGTGGATTTGCAGGATCTTGCGGAGGCAGCGTTGGTGGTACTTCTCCAGCGCTTTGAGATGTTTGTTGTATATGGTCCACATCTCTGAGTCATATAGGAGGGCAGGTATCACTACTGCCTGTAGACCATAAGCTTGTTGCCAGATTTGAGGTCCTGGTCTTCAAACATTCTCTTCCTCAGGCGACCAAAGGCTGCGCTGGTGCACTGGAGGCGGTGTTTGACCTCGTCATCGATGTCTGCCCTTGCTGACAGTAGGCTCCCGAGATGTGAAAAACGGTCCACGTTGTCCAAGGCCGTGTCGTGGATTTTGATGACGAGGGGGCAGTGCTGTGAGGCGGGGTCAGGTTGGTGGAGGACCTTTGTCTTACAGATGTTTAACATAAGGCCCATGCTTTCGTACACCTCGGTGAAGGTGTTGATGATGACTTGGAGTTCAGCCTCTGAGTGTGCACAGATGCAAGTATTGTCTGCATACTGTAGTTCAATGACAGAGGATGGGACAATCTTGGATCTAGCCTGGAGGCGAAGGTTGAACAGTTTCCCATTGGTTTTTTAATTTAGTTCCACTCCAGCGGGGAGTTTGTTGAGAGTGAGATGGAGCATTTCAGCAAGAAAGATCGAGAAAAGCATTGGTGCGATGACGCAGCCCTGGTTGGCCCCGGTCCGGATGTGGATTGGGTCTGTGGTGGATCCGTTGGTCAGGATCACAGCTTGCATGTCATCGTGGAGCAGGCGGAGGATGGTGACAAACTTTTGAGGGCAGCTGAAATGGAGGAGGACGCTCCAAAATCCCTCGCGGTGACAGCGTCAAAGGCCTTTGTGAGGTCAAAGTAGGCCATGTACAAGGGTTGATGCTGTTCCCTGCATTTCTCTTGTAGTTGTTGCGCGGTGAATATCATGTCCGTTGTACCCTTTAGTGGACGGAATGCGCATTGCGACTCTGGGTGGAGCTTTTCTGCCACGGGGAGAAGACAATTGAGGAGATTCTTGCAATGACTTTCCCTGTGTTCGACAGCAGGGAGATTCCTCTATATTTACCGCAGTCGGATTTGTCCCGGTTTTTGAAAATGTCATGATTATGGCATCTCTGAGATCTCCTGGCATGCTCGCCTCTTTCCACATGAGAGATGAGTTCATGCATTCGTGCCAATAGTGCTTCTGCTCCATACTTTTGTGCCTCGGCGGGAATTCAATCTGCTCCTGATGCTTTGCTGTTCTTGAGCTGATAGATGGCCTTTTCTACCTCGTGCAGGACTGGGGTTTTGCTGAGATGGTGGCGGGTAGCATGCTGTGGGATGGAGTCGATGAGACTCGCATAGAAGGCAGAGTTTTGGTTAAGGAGATCTTCGAAGTGCTCCTTCCAGCGGGCCTTGACAGCCTCAGTGTCACTAATGAGTGCCTCTCCGTTCTTGGCCAGAAGTGGAGTGGGACCTTGGCTGCTTGGGCCATAGGTGGACTTGACTGCACTGAAGAATCCTTGCACATCGTGGTTGTCGGCCAAATGTTGGATCTCCTGTGCTTTCTCTACCCACTTGTGTTTGGTAAGTGGGTAAGTTTTAAGGGTTATTCTCTTTAAACCATTTGGAGGCTGGAGTAAATTGTTAATGGCAATTGCCAGTAGCTTCTAAGTAAGTAGCAGTTTAATTTAAAGGAGAAATGTAAAATAGTTGGGAATCTTTCAGGTTTAGGCAGAGAAAAACATGGTAATTCTCCAGTAGGAGGCAATTAGCAGCTAGTTAAAACCAGTTCTGTAAACGACTGATCAGTAGTGAGTCATCTGGCCTAGATACAGGTTAAAAAGAGGCAGCTCATGCAGAGTATGGAGTGCAGCAGCATAGAGTAGCATTCGTGAGTTTGGTAAGTGGGTGAGTTCAGGCAAGTGGGGGTGGCAGGTGCTGTTTTGTCTTGTTTTTCCTACCAGTGCTGACACTAGAGTAGCTGATAAGGAGTGTGAGAGTAGGAGACAGAGGCCCAGAGACCAGCCCAACCAGCTGAAGACAAAGATAGAGGGGTGCGAAATCGAGAGGTGACTTCACAGCCAAACTAGTAAGTGGTTGGCTGTTCGACTGGTAAGTATAACTCTCTTTTAGACTGACTTTTAGATTGGTTTAATTGGCAGCGAACGACTAAGTAGCTGTTTGGTGTTTAAGTAAATTTTAGTAAGTAAATTAATTTAGGGGTTCAGTCATGGCAGGAGAGCTCAGACCCATGTCATGCTCCTCCTGTGCGATGTCCCTGACTACTATGTGTGCGGGAAGTGTGTCCAGCTGCAGCTCCTGACAGACTGCATGACGGCACTGGAGCAGTGGATGGACTCACTCTGGAGCATGCGCAATGCTGAGAATGTTGTGTATAGCATATTCAGTGAGTTGGTCACACCGCAGGTAAGGGTTAGGACAGATAGTGAATGGGTGACCAAGAGACAGGGCAAGAGCAGGAAGGTAGTGCAGGAGTCCCCTGCGGTCATCCCCCTCCAAAACAGATATACCATTTTGGATACTGTTGGTGGAGGTGACTTACCAGGGGAAGCCACCAGCAACCAGGTTCACGGCACCATGGGTGGCTCTGCTGCACAGAAGGGCGGGAAAAAGAGTGGGAGAGCTATAATGATAGGGTACTCTATTTTAAGGGAAATAGATAGGAGTTTCTGCGGCTACAACTGAGACTCCAGGATGGTATGTTGCCCCCCCTGGTGCAAGGGTCAAGGATGTCTCAGAGCAGCTGCAGAGCATTCTGGAGAGGGAGGGTGAACAGCCAGTTGTCGTGGTACATGTAGGTACCAACGATATAGGTAAGAAGCGGGAAGAGGTCCTACAAGCTGAATTTAGGGAGCTAGGAGTTAAATTAAAAAGTAGGACCTCAAAGGTAGTAATCTCTGGATTGCTACCAGTGCCACATGCTAATCAGAGTAGAAAGAGCACGATAGTTAGAATAAATACATGGCTTGAGCAGTGGTGCAAGAGGGAGGGATTCAAATTCCTGGGACATTGGAACCAGTTCTGGGGGAAGTGGGACCTGTACAAAAGAGATGGTTTGCACTTGGTCAGGACTGGAACTGATGTCCTGGGGGTAACATTTGCTAAAGCAGTTTGGGAGTGTTTAAACTAATACGGCAGGGGGATGGGAACCTATGCAGTGAGACAGGGCGAAGTAATATGGAGTCAGAAAAAGATGGTAGAAAGGTAAAAAGCAATAGTGGAAGGCTGAGTAAACAAAGGCAAGAAACAAAAAGGACCAGACTACATTATAATTCAAAAAGGACAAAGGATGTTAAAAAAACAAGCATGAAGGCTTTGTGTCTTAATGCAAGGAGTATCCATAATAAGGTGGCTGAATTGATTGTGCAAATAGATGTTAACAGATATGATGTGATTGGGATTACAGAGACGAGGCTCCAGGATGATCAGGGCTGGGAAGTCAACATTCAAGAGTATTCAACATTCAGGAAGGATAGAATAAAAGGAAAAGGAGGTGGGGTAGCATTGCTGGTAAAGAGGAGATTAATACAATAGTTAGGAAGGACATCAGCTTGGATGATGTGGAATCTATATGGGTAGAACTGCAGAACACTAAAGGTCAAAAAACATTAGTGGGAGTTGTGTACAGACCTCCAAACTGTAGTAGTGATGTTGGAGAGGGCATCAAACAGGAAATTAGGGGTGCATGCAATAAAGGTGCAGCAGTTATCATGGGTGACTTGAATATGCATACAGATTGGGCTAACCAAACTGGAAGCAATACAGTGGAGGAGATTTCCTGGAGTGCATAAGGGATGGTTTTCTAGACCAATATGTCATGGAACCAACTAGCGGGGAGGCCATCTTAGACTGGGTGTTGGGTAATGAGAGTGGATTAATTAGCAATCTCGTTGTGTGAGGCTCCTTGGGTAAGAGTGACCATAATATGGTGGAATTCTACTATAGGATGGAGAATGAAACAGTTAATTCAAAGACCATCGTCCAGAACTTAAAGAAGGGTAACTTTGAAGTTATGAGATGTGAATTGGCTAGAATAGATAGGCAAATGATATTTAAGGGGTTGACAGCGGATGGGCAATGGCAGACATTTAGAGACCGCATGGATGAACTACAACAATTGTACATCCCTGTCTGGCGTAAAAATAAAAAAGGGAAGGTGGCTCAACCGTGGCTATCAAGGGAAATCAGGGATAGTATTAAAGCCAAGGAAGTGGCATACAAATTAGCCAGAAATAGCAGCAAAACCGGGGACTTGGAGAAATTTAGAATTCAGCAGAGGAGGACAAAGGGTTTGATTAGGGCATGGAAAATAGAGTATGAGAGGAAGCTTGCAGGGAACATTAAGACGGACTGCAAAAGTGTCAATAGATATCTAAAGAGAAAAAGGTTAGTAAAGACAAACGTATGTCCCCTGCAGTCAGAATCAGGGGAAGTCATAACTGGGAACAAAAAACGGCAGACCAATTGAACAAGTACTTTGGTTCGGTATTCACTAAAGAGGACACAAACAACCTTCCGGATATAAAATGGGTCAGAAGGTCTGGTAAGAAGGAGGAAATGAGGGAACTCCTTATTCATCGGGAAATTGTGTTGGGGAAATTGATGGGATTGAACACCGATAAATCCCCAGGGCCTGATGGACTGCATTCCAGAGTACTTAAGGAGGTGGCCTTGGAAATAGCGGATGCATTGACAGCCATTTTCCAACATTCCATAGACTCTGGATCAGTTCCTATGGAGTGGAGGGTAGCCAATGTAACCCCACTTTTTAAAAAAGGAGGGAGAGAGAAAACAGGGAATTATAGACCAGTCAGCCTGACATCGGTAGTGGGTAAAATGATGGAATCAATTTTTAAGGATGTCATAACAGCGCATTTGGAAAGAGGTGACATGATAGGTCCAAGTCAGCATGGATTTGTGAAAGGGAAATCATGCTTGACAAACCTTCTGGAATTTTTTGAGGATGTTTCCAGTAGAGTGGACAAGGGAGAACCATTGATGTGGTGTATTTGGACTTTCAGAAGGCTTTCGACAAGGTCCCACACAAGAGATTAATGTGCAAAGTTAAAGCACATGGGATTGTGGGTAGTGTGCAGACATGGATTGAGAACTGGTTGTCAGACAGGAAGCAAAGAGTAGGAGTAAATGGGTACTTTTCAGAATGGCAGGCAGTGACTAGTGGGGTACCGCAAGGTTCTGTGCTGGGGCACCAGCTGTTTACATTATACATTAATGATTTAGATGAGGGGATTAAATGTAGTATCTCCAAATTTGCAGATGACACTATGTTGGGTGGCAGTGTGAGCTGCGAGGAGGATGCTATGAGGCTGCAGAGTGACTTGGATAAGTTAGGTGAGTGGGCAAATGCATGACAGATGAAGTATAATGTGGATAAATGTGAGGTTATCCACTTTGGTGGTAAATACAGAGAGACAGACTATTATCTGAATGGTGACAGATTAGGAAAAGGGGAGGTGCAACGAGACCTGGGTGTCATGGTACATCAGTCATTGAAAATTGGCATGCAGGTACAGCAGGCGGTTAAGAAAACAAATGGCATGTTGGCCTTCATAGCGAGGGGATTTGAGTACAGGGGCAGGGAGGTGTTACTACAGTTGTACAGGACCTTGGTGAGGTCACACCTGGAGTATTGTGTGCAGTTTCGGTCTCCTAACTTGAGGAAGGACATTCTTGCTATTGAGGATGTACAGTAAAGGTTCACCAGACTGATTCCCGGGATGGCGGGACTGACATATCAAGAAAGACTGGATCAACTGGGCTTGTATTTACTGGAGTTCAGAAGAATGAGAGGGGATCTCATAGAAACGTTTAAAACTCTGACGGGTTTAGACAGGTTAGATGCAGGAAGAATGTTCCCAATGTTGGGGAAGTCCAGAACCAGGGGTCACAGTCTAAGGATAAGGGGTAAGACATTTAGGAGCGAGATGAGGAGAAACTTCTTCACCCAGAGAGTGGTGAACCTGTGGAATTCTCTACCACAGAAAGTAGTTGAGGCCAATTCACTAAATATATTCAAAAAGGAGTTAGATGTAGTCCTTATTACTAGAGGGAATCAAGGGGTTTAACGAATTTACTGGATTCATGAAGGAGAAATCATGTTTAACTAATTTACTGGAATTCTTTGAGGATATAACGAGCATGGTGGATAGAGGTGTACTGATGGATGTGGTGTATTTAGATTTCCAAAAGGCATTCGATAAGGTGCTACACAAAAGGTTACTGCAGAAGTTAAAGGTACGCGGAGTCAGAGGAAATGTATTAGCATTAATAGAGAATTGGCTAGCAAACAGAAAGCAGAGAGTTGGGATAAATGTGTCCTTTTCGGGTTGGAAATCGGTGGTTAGTGGTGTGCCACAGGGATCGGTGCTGGGACCACAACTGTTTACAATATACATAGATGACCTGGAAGAGGGGACAGAGTGCAGTGTAACAAAATTTGCAGATGACACAAATATTAGTGGGAAAGCGGGTTGTGTAGAGGACACAGAGAGGCTGCAAAGAGATTTAGATAGGTTAAGCGAATGGGCTAAGGTTTGGCAGATGGAATACAATGTCGGAAAATGTGAGGTCATCCACCTTGGAACAAAAAACAGTAAAAGGGAATATTATTTGAATGGGGAGAAATTACAACATGCTGCGATGCAGAAGGACCTGGTGGTCCTTGTGCATGAATCCCAAAAATTTAGTTTGCAGGTGCAGCAGGTAATCAGGAAGGCGAATGGAACGTTGGCCTTCATTGCGAGAGGGATGGAGTACAAAAGCAGGGAGGTCCTGCTGCAACTGTACAGGGTATTGGTGAGGCCGCACCTGGAGTACTGCGTGCAATTTTGGTCACCTTTCTTAAGGAAGGAGATACTAGCTTTGGAGTGGGTATTGAGACGATTAACTAGGCTGATTCCGGAGATGAGGGGGTTACCTTATAATGATAGATTGAGTAGACTGGGTCTTTACTCGTTGGAGTTCAGAAGGATGAGGGGTGATCTTATAGAAACATTTAAAATAGTGAAAGGGATGGACAAGATAGAGGCAGAGAGGTTGTTTCCACTGGTCGAGGAGACTAGAACTAGGGGGCACAGGCTCAAAATACGGGGGAGCCAATTTAAAACCGAGTTGAGAAGGAATTTCTTCTCCCAGAGGGTTGTGAATCTGTGGAATTCTCTGCCCAAGGAAGCAGTTGAGGCTAGCTCATTGAATGTATTCAAATCACAGATAGATAGATTTTTAACCAATAAGGGAATTAAGGGTTACGGGGAGCGGGCGGGTAATTGGAGCTGAGTCCACGGCCAGATCAGCCATGATCTTGTTGAATGGCGGAGCAGGCTCGAGGGGCTGGATGGCCTTCTCCTGTTCCTAATTCTTATGTTCTTATGTTCTTTTGTAAGGCAAGAAAGCAGGAATGGGGTACTGAAGTTGCATGTTCAGCCATGAACTCATTGAATGGCGGTGCAGGCTCGAAGAGCCAAATGGCCTTCTCCTGCAACTATTTTCTATGTTTCTATGTTTCTAACTATTCTTTAGGTCGCGGGTATTTTGTTGGACCTCGACCTTCAGCCGCCTGTAGAGCTGCTTTGCTGCTCCAGAATTGGGTTGCTGCTTTAAGTTCAGAAATGCTTTCGCTTGTTCCTGATTAGCTCCTGGATCTCCTGGTTGATCTCGTCAAACCAGTCCTGGTGTTTCCTGGTTGAGTGGCCGAGCGTCTCTTCACAGCCACTGGTTATGGAGGCCTTGAAGACAGGCCAGGCGCTGTGAACACTCTACATCTCGGGGTCGTCGAGGGTCGCCAGGTTGACAGTGAGATGCTGGCTGTATAGGGCTTTCTTAACTGGGTCTTTGAGTGCCTCAGCGTTGATTTTTCCGTGGCATTGTTTCTGTTGTCGTTGCTGTTTTTGGGCTAATTTGATGTTGATGACGGAACGGATTAGGCAGTGGTCCATCCAGCAGTTGTCGGCTCCTGTCATGGAGCGGATGATGTGCACTTCCTTACAGTCCCTCGCTTGGACGATGACGTAGTCGAGCAGATGCCAGTGCTTGGAGCGAGGGTGTTGCTATGATGCCTTATACTTGTCCCTCTGACGGAACAAGGTGTTGGTGTTGCTGTTATCAGTGCCTCATTGGCATTCGAATTAAATTTCCTGGCCCTCTGCCCGCTATGATCACCCTGCTGCATCTTCTCTTGTCTGTGAAAAATGGCAGATTGAGAGCTGGGTGTACTGCACATGCGCGGGCGCACCCTGACATCTGATCAGAATCGTGGGGGAAAAAAATCGGAAGAAAAATAATCGGCAAAAAAATTGTGCATGTGCAGAAGGTCCGTTTTCTTTTTCAGGTCGCTGAGTTCGGCTCCTGCGCACCAATGCAGTTGTACAAGGCCGGATTTTACCACCATTTCTACCGCCGGTCACCATTTGCTGAATTTTTCGGCCTCCAGCCATCATGGAATTACGCTAAAGAGAACATCAGGATTCAAATTCCTGGGGCATTGGAACCGGTTCTGGGGGAGGTGGGACCAGTACAAACCGGACGGTCTGCACCTGGGCAGGACCAGAACCAATGTCCTAAGGGGAGTGTTTGCTCGTGCTGTTAGGGAGGAGTTAAACTAATATGGCAGGGGGAATGGGAACCAATGCAGGGAGACAGAGGGAAACAAAAAGGAGGCCAAAGCAAAAGACAGAAAGGAGATGAGGAAAAGTGTAGGGCAGAGAAACCCAAGGCAAAGAACAAAAAGGGCCATTGTACAGCAAAATTCTAAAAGGACAAAGGGTGTTAAAAAAACAAGCCTGAAGGCTTTGTGTCTTAAGGCAAGGAGTATCCGCAATAAGGTGGATGAATTAACTGTGCAAATAGATGTTAACAAATATGATGTGATTGGGATTACGGAGATGTTGCTCCAGGATGATCAGGGCTGGGAACTCAACATCCAGGGGTATTCAACATTCAGGAAGGATAGAATAAAAGGAAAAGGAGGTGGGGTAGCATTGCTGGTTAAGGAGGAGATTAAGGCAATAGTTAGGAAGGACACTAGCTTGGATGATGTGGAATCTATATGGGTAGAGCTGCAGAATACCAAAGGGCAAAAAACGTTAGTGGGAGTTGTGTACAGACCTCCAAACAATAGTAGTGATGTTGGGGAGGGCATCAAACAAGAAATTAGGAGTGCATGCAATAAAGGTGCAGCAGTTATAATGGGTGACTTTAATGTGAATATAGATTGGGCTAACCAGACTGGAAGCAATACGGTGGAGGAGGATTTCCTGGAGTGCATAAGGGATGGTTTTTTAGACCAATATGTCGATGAACCAACTAGGGGGAGGCCATCTTAGACTGGGTGTTGTGTAATGAGAGAGGATTAATTAGCAATCTCGTTGTGCGAGGCCCCTTGGGGAAGAGTGACCATAATATGGTGGAATTCTGCATTAGGATGGAGAATGAAACAGTTAATTCAGAGACCATGGTCCAGAACTTAAAGAAGGGTAACTTTGAAGGTATGAGGCGTGAATTGGCTAGGATAGATTGGCGAATGATACTTAAGGGGTTGACTGAGGATGGGCAATGGCAGACATTTAGAGACCGCATGGATGAACTACAACAATTGTACATTCCTGTCTGTCGTAAAAATAAAAAAGGGAAGGTGGCTCAACCGTGGCTATCAAGGGAAATCAGGGATAGTATTAAAGCCAAGGAAGTGGCATACAAATTGGCCAGAAATAGCAGAGAACCCGGGGACTGGGAGAAATTTAGAACTCAGCAGAGGAGGACAAAGGGTTTGATTAGGGCAGTGAAAATGGAGTATGAGAAGAAGCTTGCAGGGAACATTAAGACGGATTGCAAAAGTTTCTATAGATATGTAAAGAGAAAAAGGTTTGTAAAGACAAACATAGGTCCCCTGCATTCGGAATCAGGGGAAGTCATTACGGGGAACAAAGAAATGGCGGACCAATTGAACAAGTACTTTGGTTCGGTATTCACTAAGGAGGACACAAACAACCTTCCGATATAAAAGGGGTCGGGTGGTCTAGTAAGTAGGAGGAACTGAGGGAAATCCTTATTAGTCGGGAAATTGTGTTGGGGAAATTGATGGGATTGAAGGCCAATAAATCCCCAGGGCCTGATGGACTGCATCCCAGAGTACTTAAGGAGGTGGCCTTGGAAATAGCGGATGCATTGACAGTCATTTTCCAACATTCCATTGACTCTGGATCAGTTCCTATGGAGTGGAGGGTAGCCAATGTAACCCCACTTTTTAAAAAATGAGGGCGAGAGATAACTGGGAATTATAGACCGGTCAGCCTGACATCGGTAGTGGGTAAAATGATGGAATCAATTATTAAGGATGTCATAGCAGTGCATTTGGAAAGAGGTGACATGATCGGTCCAAGTCAGCATGGATTTGTGAAAGGGAAATCATGCTTGACAAAACTTCTGGAATTTTTTGAGGATGTTTCCAGTAGAGTGGACAAGGGAGAACCAGTTAATGTGGTATATTTGGACTTTCAGAAGGCGTTCGACAATATCCCACCCAAGAGATTAATGTGCAAAGTTAAAGCACATGGGATTGGGGGTAGTGTGCTGACATGGATTGAGAACTGGTTGTCAGACAGGAAGCAAAGAGTAGGAGTAAATGGGGACTTTTCAGAATGGCAGGCAGTGACTAGTGGGGTACCGCAAGGTTCTGTGCTGGGGCCCCAGCTGTTTACACTGTATATTAATGATTTAGATGAGGGGATTAAATGTAGAATCTCCAAATTTGCGGATGACACTAAGTTGGGTGGCAGTGTGAGCTGCGAGGAGGATGCTATGAGGCTGCAGAGTGACTTGGATAGGTTAGGTGAGTGGGCAAATGCATGGCAGATGAAGTATAATGTGGATAAATGTGAGGTTATCCACTTTGGTGGTAAAAACAGAGAGACAGACTATTATCTGAATGGTGACAGATTAGGAAAAGGGGAGGTGCAAAGAGACCTGGGTGTCATGGTACATCAGTCATTGAAGGTTGGCATGCAGGTGCAGCAGGCGGTTAAGAAAGCAAATGGCATGTTGGCCTTCATAGTGAGGGGATTTGAGTACAGGGGCAGGGAGGTGTTGCTACAGTTGTACAGGGCCTTGGTGAGGCCACACCTGGAGTATTGTGTACAGTTTTGGTCTCCTAACCTGAGGAAGGACATTCTTGCTATTGAGGGAGTGCAGCGAAGGTTCACCAGACTGATTCCCGGGATGGCGGGACTGACCTATCAAGAAAGACTGGATCAACTGGGCTTGTATTCACTGGAGTTCAGAAGAATGAGAGGGGACTTCGTAGAAACGTTTAAAATTCTGATGGGGTTAGACAGGTTAGATGCAGGAAGAATGTTCCCAATGTTGGGGAAGTCCAGAACCAGGGGATACAGTCTAAGGATAAGGGGTAAGCCATTTAGGACCGAGATGAGGAGGAACTTCTTCACCCAGAGAGTGGTGAACCTGTGAAATTCTCTACCACTGAAAGTTGTTGAGGCCAATTCACTAAATATATTCAAAAAGGAGTTAGATAAAGTCCTTACTACTCGGGGGATCATGGGGTATGGCGAGAAAGCAGGAATGGGGTATTAAAGTTGCATGTTCAGCCATGAACTCATTGAATGGCAGTGCAGGCTAGAAGGGCCGAATGGCCTACTCCTGCATATATTTTCTATGTTTCTATGTTTCTCTCAAAAGCTGCGATTATCGCCCAAAAAGCGGACACAGCGTTAATTATGGAATTTCTAGCCCAATGTCTCTAAGAATCGAAGCATAAGCGATGAATCCTTGACCCTGTGTTTTCAGTCGGAAACTGCATTGACAGACAGCACAGATCATAGGTTCAGGACTACTGTTTCCTAGTCCTATCTTTGAACTGCTCTGTCTGTGAGTGCCAGTTCCCCTGAGAGCATGGGGGATCATGATCCACAGGAAAGCAACAAAATTAATGCCATATTAAATTTAATGCTTAGTTTCTGAGTTTCCTGCAACGTTAATGCATTTCTCAGACGAGGAAAGAGATCAGGGTTGAAGGCTCTGGGTTTCTGCTGATCTTGTCATCACCCAATTTTGGCAGAAGATTGTATTTCATCACTTTATCCTCACGTTAAAACAGTGAGGTTGCACAATAGATGGGCTGATGAAGCATATCTTGCAAAATGTTTATTCACAAAATGTCACCTAGGGTTTCATTTTTCTTACCCGGCACAAAGCAGCCACAAGTTTCCATTGTTAAAGTTAACGTGGTGAAAATGGGGCTATGCATAAGAGGGCATCTTATTTTTCATCGTAAACACAATTCTGATTGGCTAAGTCATAGATCTGAGAAATAAAATGCAACAACTTTACTAAGCAAAAAACATTTACGTGCCATGACCATTCTGCACTTTCTGTATTCTGCTTGATTCTCTCCTGCATAATGACCTGCTATTTATTGTGAGACTTTTTCTGTTTCATTTTAATCTGAATTCCTTTAGACATCCAGGGAGCTCGAGCTTTGGATGATTGAAAGATACTATGAAAAGAATGATAGCTGATTTCCTAGATAGCTTCTTTAAATGCTGGTGGCTCTGTATGCAAATTTCCCCATTTACGAGCAACTATCCTGCTGCATCCTAATTAGCAAAACCAAATGTTAGATGGTGGGGGGCAGGAAATCCTAGCATTCATCCACTCTGAGATGCTATGGAAAAGATGTAGCTCACTTACCAGCTAAGTCCTTTTAATGGTGATGATTCCGTAGGCAAATGTCTCCATTTGCAATTAGCTGGCGTGCTGTCTCCTAATTAGCAAAAACCGAATGTCGGGGGAAAAATCCCATCGTTTAACCACTCACTTCAGAATCATGAGTGATTCGGAGCTGCCTAGGGTCTGTGAACAAAACAATAGGATTAATGGATGGTTCCATGGTTGTTGACAACACTGACAGTTCCTGGCTCAGCACAAGCATAATGAGGTGCGCTGAACAACAAGACACATCTCTGAAAGAATATTTAGCAGATTAAAGTAAGATTCCAGGTGCAGACTGATCAGGTGGTGTCACATCTTTAAACGTACTGAATGTTACACATTCTGGTGATCTTCAGGGGCATGGAATTCAAAGTAGCAGAAGAAGTATGAGTGCTTGCAAAAGGGAATATGAACTACAGCAACTGCTGAGGGGCAAAGATGCCCTGGCAGTAAACCAGGGAACCTGGCTGATCTCTCCAGACCACCTACAGAGTTTCAACATCTAATGAACAAATAGCTATACTTAACCTTTCCTTCAAAACTATCAAGTGGACTTTCAAAGTTTGAAAAATTTCAAATAGCAACAATTCTTAATAGAGGTGTTGATAATTATGAGGGGATTTGAGAAGATAGATAGGGAGAAATGGTTCCCAATGGCAGGAAGTTCGGTAACCAGAGGACTCAGATTTAAGATAATTGACAAAAGAACCAGAGTGGAGGTGAGGAGATTGTTTTACGCAGCGAGTTGTTATGACCTGGAATGCACTGCCTGAAAGGGTGGTGAAGCAGATTCAGTCGTAACTGTTAAAAGTGAATTGGATATATACTTGAAAAGGAAAAATTTGTATGGCTGTAGAGAAAGAGCAGGCGAGTGGGACTAATTGGACAGCCCTTTCAAAGAGCCGGCGCAGACATAATAGGCCAAATGGCCTCCTTCTGTGCTGTATGATTCTAGATTCCACATGCAGTTCCCATTTGTACTGTGCTGTTCATCACATGGCACACTAAACAAGCTGCCTTATTTTGTAATCTACGTGCTACTATAATGTGCCATGGGCTGGATTTTCACTGTGTTGCCGCCTCTGTTTGCGCCCCGGAGGGACGGTAATGGCAGCTGGAAATCACTTCCGGGTGGACGGCCAGCTTCTTGCGCCCCGCCGGGACATTCGGTGCTGGGTTTGTGAGGGCATGAAGCAGTTTCACCCGGGAGTGGCTAGCCAGTGTGCAACGCCCCTGGTTGTGACACCATTTTGAAATTTGTTTTGCGCGTGATCTGTAACCCGCCCCAGTGGGAGCGCCTGGGAAAGCTAACATTCCAAGCTGTACCAGCCGCAGTGAGTGAAGTAATGTGGACCCGAGGTAAGTGTGATTGCTTTTTTTTATTTTTGCAATTTATGTTGATGTGGCATCAGTAAGGTATTGGGAATGTTTTTGGTGGTTTTTTTTGCTGATTTTTTTTTTCCCAGTAAAGTCTCTCTTAGGTCACTCCTAGGCCGGCTGTTTAGCTTGGGATTTTCAGTTGCTCAGCTGGCCTAGCGCCCTAAAAGAAGTGTGGAATGCCTCCCTTAGCGCTCCACTCCACACTCAAAGCCCAGCTGATGAATTTTGCAGCTGCAGAAGCAAACCATTTTCCGGTGCAACATTTACCGCCCTGGCTAGATTAAACGCGGCAACAGAGGCGTAACTGAAATTCCACCCTCATGTCTTTAAGAATTTAACATACAGGGTAAAACCAGGCGAAGGGTGTGGGGGAACTGTTAAAGTAAGGTGAGTCACTTCCTCCCTCTGGTTTTGCTGTCTTCCCACCGTGTCCCGATATTAACCTGCTCTTTTGAGCCTTCTTCTCTGCTGTATGATTCTATGATTCCTGCTTATGTTAAAAAGCATAGGGAGACAACAGCAGCCTGTGAATAATTTAGATGTCTTTAAATTAGTTTGCACACTGAATATAATGTACACCGTCTTTGGAAGAATTGCTTTTGCATTGCTGAATTTAGATAACAGAAATGATGCCGGCTTGCAATCAATGATGTTTCTTTCAATAGTCTTGAAAGAAATCAATTCAGATACACTAACCGTTCAGTCGGAAAATGGTAATTTAATTCTGCCTGTGCTGTTTTCCTGGTTTTCCTTTTATGCTCTCGCCTTTCCCACTCATCCTCTCTCTATCATTTTATTTTTTCAACCTTCATTTTGCTTTTTGTCATCTAACCTATCCAATATTTTCTAATCTTTTCCCCTAGAAGAAAAGTTTGATACCTTTTGCTGACTGTATTTTTTCTTCCTGTCAGCCATGGCTCAGTTGATAGCATTCTTGCCTGAGTCACAAGGTTGTGGGTTCATTCCAAACCCAACTCCAAAGACTTGAGCACAAAAATCCCTTCTTCTTCTTAGGCAGACCCCGGAGTTGAGGATGACTTACTTCCACACTAAAATGAATTCTAAGGTGACTAATCAGACCAATGTGGGATCTACAGTCTCTGTCAAAGGTGGGGCAGACAGTGGTTGGAGGGTGGGGTGCTTGATTTGTCGTATGCTACTTCTGCTTTTTGTGCTTGGTTTCCGCGTGCTCCCAGCGAAGAGACTCGAAGTGTTCCATGCCTTCTCGGATGTTCCTCCTCCACTTTGAGCAGTCTCGGCCAGGGATTCCCAAGAGTCGGTAGGGATATTGCATTTTTTCAAGGAGGCTTTGAGAGTGGCCTTGAAGCGTTTTCTCTACCCTCCTGGGGCTCGCCTGCCGTGATGCAGAGTGCTTGTTTCAGAAGTCTAGCATCGGGCATGTGGACAATGTGGCCCGCGCACCGGAGCTGGTCGAGCGTGGTCAAGGCTTCAATGCTGGGGATATTGGCCTGAGAGAGAACACTGATGTTGGTGCGTCTATCCTGCCAATCAATTTGAAGGATTTTTGGGAGGTAGTGTTGGTGGTACTGCTCCAGTGTTTTGAGGTGCCTGCTGTACATAGTCCATGTCTCTGAAGCATATAGGAGGGCGGGTATCACTACTGCTCTGTAGAACATGAGCTTGGTGCTGGGTTTGAGATCCTGTTCTTCAAACACTCTTTGCCTCAGGCGGCCGAAGGCTGCACTGGCACACTGAAGGCGGTTTTCGACTTTGTAATCGATGTCTGCCCTTGCTGATAGTAGGCTCCCAAGGTATGGGAAGTGGTCCACATTGTCCAAGGTCTCATTGTGGATCTTAATAACTGGGGTGCAGAACTGTGTGGTGGAGGCAGGTTAGTAGAGGATCTTTGTCTTACAGTTGTTTAATGTGAGGCCCAGACTCTCGTACGCTTCAGTGAAGGTGTCAACAATGGTTTGGAGTTTGGACTTCGAATGTGCACAAACGCAAGCGTCATCTGCAAAATCTGGGCTGACACTCAAGTGCAGTGCTGAAGGAGTGCTGCACTGCCACAGGTGCCATTTTTCAGATGCCCTCAGATGGATGTGAAATATCGCTATTTCGAAGAAGAGCATTGGAGGACAGCCCAGGTGTCCTGGCCAATATTTGTCCCTCAATCAACATCACCAAAAACAGATTGCTAGAATTTCCACTTTGCTCGCTAGGGCCCAAAAAGTGGCCGATGTTCCAGCCTTAGTGATGTTTCAGCCTTCATGATCGCTAGACCATCGGCCATTTTTTGGATCACAATTTTCGGCTCGGCGATAACCCAGCGATGTGAAATGGGCGAAGCGAGAGCCCAGCGATGTGACATCGCCCAGCGATAGCGCAGCAATGGTGAAAGCAAAAGCTTCCCTAGCAACAGGCTTCTGTGCATACGTGGTTTTTTTGATGGATATGTTTTCCCACGTTTCTGGAGGTCAGGGGTCATCCACACATGCGCAAAATATGGAGAGAGATCGAGAGAGGATAGAGAGAGAGCGACAGAGAGAGAGGAGGAAGGCAGAGACAGAGAGGAGAGAGAAAAGAGAGTGAGAGATAGAGAGAGAGGTAAAAAATATGTCTGACAGTGATGAAAGTGTTCGAGATGTGGAGACGGGGAGGAAGAGGTCCAAACCCTTTTCGGATGAGGCCAACGAGGCCCTCGTTGTGGAGGCCCACTTCCGGTAGGCTCAATTGACTGGGGGGGAGCGTGGTGGGAAACCAGCGCCACGGGCGTACCGTCAGATATAGAGCGAGATCGTCGCTGACATCTCATCTGCATCCCATGAAGCCAGGGGATCCGACCAGTGCCGCAAGTGCTGGAACAGCCTTGTGGCTTCAGCAAGAGTAAGTATATTGTAATGATGCAAATTCTAAGTATAATTTTAATTATAATAGTCAACCTCCTGGATTCTAACATATATAAGATATATCATCCCCGCTAAGAACAGGACATGGCTATGAACCTGTGTCATTCTTAAGTCTCCCTGGCTGCTGTCACTTACACAGGGACCCAGCATGGACTGGAGGAGAGCTGCCTTTGCTCACTGTCTGGCCTGGGATAATTTTGGACATTAGCTACTGTCATTGCCGAATTCAATGTAGATTGTATTCGAGAGAGATGTTTGTGTCAAGCATTCAGCCCTAAACACACCAATCTTTGTTATAACCGTGCATCAATTGTGGACACAAACCCTATTCCAAACAACGTTGGAACCTGTCGTCTATAAATGATATAACCTAGTCAAGTAGCTTATGCCATGCCCTTTTCACATTTGCAGAGGAAGATATCTCATAATCGTTCAAAGCAGAGGAGCACCGGAGGAGGCCCTCCTGTAATACAGACACTCACCGACATTGAGGAATGTGCTGCAGCAATAGTGGGGGCCCACAGTCTCACGGTCACCACCCGTGGTGTTGCCGGACCCTCCCATACGCCACGTGAGTAATGTGTCAAGCACTTTAAAAGTAATGTTATATCATTTCATTATAAAAGACTAGACGAGTGATTTACTACAGCCTCTGTGCTACTCTGTGCTACTCTCAAGTTGACAACATAAGCACATAAGAGCAGGCCATCTGGCCATCTGTCCCCTTCTCTGTCCGCACCCCATAAACCCTCGCTCCCTTATCATTCTGTCTATCTGCAACTGATGCAGGCTCCACAGCTCTCTGGCCCAATAAATTCCACATAGATGTACCAACATATGTACTACCATATGATGCATTAATATGTAACGTCTTTTGCTCAAATTTATTGGAGTAGTGCTGCTCCTCCTACGTATATCAGCGCGGCGCAACAATCCCTTCTGTTCTAATAAGCTCAATTGTGTTTTGCAGGACTCCCAGCTCCAGAGGCACCAGTGGAGGACACACCCTCACATGTACCTACCCCACTGCATGTGTCATTCACCACTGGTGGTGAAGAGGAGGAGACCAATGAACCAAAGGAGAAGGAATACTTGGAGACAGAGGAGGATGCCTCTTGCATCCCTCTGTCTGTTGAACCTTCGGCCAAGACGTTGATTCCCACCGAAGAGGTACCAGTTAAAGGCGGCATGCAGTTGGCGATGCCAAGGCGCACATTGGTACTGTCACAGACCCCACGGAGGCCGGGTCAGCAGCTTGAGCAAAGGCCTACCCTGGACGAGCGCATAGAGGGCCTGGCACGACTGCACGAGGAATCTGTCGTGATCAATCGCGAGCAGCTCCAGGTGTTTGTGGGGTTCACGGAGGAATTTTCCCGGGTGTCTGTTCACCAAGTGGAGGTGATGCAGCAGATGATCCACGAGATACGTGAAAACACTGCCTTCACCCATGCATTGCGGCATGTGTTCTTGTCGGCACACGGCGCTGCATCCCAAGGTCCCATGACCACAAGCATCAGCACACAGTCGGGTCCGAAGGAAGCACCACCTCTTAACTCAGAAGGCGATCCCCTGTTTTGTCTTCCTGTCCAACAGCCCCCCAACAGGCGATCGTGCCACCATATCCCCCACCATGGCAGGAAGTCTTGCCATTGCCCACTGCATGGCAGCTTCGTAGCAGTACCCAGGGCCCAAAATGGGTGGGTGAGGTAAGGAGACCAGGGGGTCCAGGATCTGGAGGGAAACATGGCCGCAGGTAGGGAGGGGGGCGCAATCTTTTTTATATTGTACATATTGTTCACATTGTTCATTGTTGGTATTTTTATGATTGTTTCACTGTTGGGGTGTGGGTGGGGGGTGGGGTGTTTTTGTGTTTATTATTTAAAAATAATGTTCAAGAGCAGTTATTTTATTAAAACAATTTTCTTTTACTTTACAATTGTTGTGCAGTGTCATCTAATAACGTAAGTTTTAGTAAAACATGAATGCAACTAATGTAAGACAATGGCCAGGCCAGACCAAGTACGGATGAAACGTCACTTATTAATATAAATATAATAAAACATCTAATTGTGAGTGGATCTATCTTTAAAAGGCCCTTAAGTAATTCACAAACTATCTAAGCCCCTGATTAAGCAGCCTCCTCTCTTCCTGCGACGTTCAAAATAGCGTCCGTAGTGCCGAGCTCTGTGAGGAAGGCCAGAGAAAAGCAACTATTCTCCAGCAATGTTCTCGGTGAGCTATCAGCCCGCGATGAGCCAGCGATGTGCCAAAAGTTGCACTGGGAAAAGCATGGGCGATCACCTCACCGGTCACCTTGGCGATGTGAGCCGAAAGTTAGGACGCCAACTTTCCAGTGATGTGCCAGCCCAACTTTCCCATTTTGAGTCAAAATGAGCGATAGCAGGCCTTTTTGAGTGATATATGGGCACTAGGCCAGCGATGAAGTGGAAAGTCTAGCCCAATTATCTTTTCAGTATAACACTGCTGTACGTGAGAATTTGCTGTGTGCAAATTGGCTGCCACGTTCCCTACATTACAAATGTGACTACGTGTCAAAAAGGACTTCATTGGCTATAAAGTGCTTGGGCCATCCCGAGGTCGTGAAAGGCGCTATAGAAATGCAAGACTTTCTTTTTTTTTCCACTTAGTTTCCCTCCATTTATCTAAAAGACCAGTTTTCAGTCAAATGAAAGTGCAGACATTGAGAATTGATTGGGTAAAACCCGATCCAATTGTGACATATTTTTAAGCATCATAATGCAAAGGAGACCTTTCTAACAAGTGATGGCCCTGGATCCTAAAAGTACCCAAGCAAGCAAACTCATCCACCGGAAGAGCTAAATTAAATCAATACCTCATCTAATATAGTTAGTGCTGCTGACTAATGCCTCTAAATGTCGGAAGCACAGATTTCGTAATAGCTTCGATTTATATGTAATGTGCATTGGGGAGGATACCACAGGTATGATACCAGGGCTAAAAGGGTTAAATTATGAGGACAGTTTGCACATCTTGGCTTTTATTCCCTTTAGTAGAGAAGATTAAGGTGTGAGATAACTGAGGTGTTTAAGATGATTAAAAGATTTGAGGGTAGATAGAGAGAAACTATTCCTCTGGTGGTGGGAGTCCAGAGCAAGGGAGCATTGCCTTAAAATTAGATCCAGCCAGCTCAAGGATGATGTCAGGAAGCACTTCTTCACACAAAGAGTAATGGAAATCTGGAAATCTCTCCCTCAAAAAACTGTTGAGGCTGGAGTCAATTGAAAATTTCAAAACTGAGATTGATAAATTTTTGTTAGTTAAGGGTATTGAGGGTTACTGAACCGAGGTGGGTAGATGGAGTTAAGGTACACATCAGCCATGAATTAAATGGCAGGATAGGCTCGAGGGGCTGAATGGCCTTCTCCTGTTCTTATGTTCCATAACTTTGATCAAAGAACCATCATTTTTGGAAAATAAACCACGCAAGATGCCACTTACATAACTTGCTCATGTCTGCATTATTTGAGGGTTATGTAGCTCACACCGCCTTATGGCTTATTTTCTGTAGATCACATTTGTTGTGTTAACTTATGTAAAAAGAAGTCATCAAAACCTACTTCAGGGTCTGATACTGTACATAAAACAAGCAAAGTATGTGATAGATACATTGGGCCATTGAGGAGATGTAATGCTGAATCATGATCTAGTGAAACAGAAAAACAAAACTGTCCCATGAATAATATACCAGGAGATCAGCTTAAACACTGTCGTTCGTCACATCCCTTGAATAAAGCAATCTCTGACTTATTTAATGTTGGGAAATCATGTTCAGGTTTGTAAATAATTGTATATTTAGTATTCTAGAGGATGGTGTAAAGAAGGCTTATGGCTTTCTGCACACCAAAGTGATGGGACACAACATTATGGGCAAATTTTGGCCAATAATTTTGAATTATGCTCTCTTCTCTGATCATACATATTCTCACTTGAAATATGGATTTATGCTCACTGGCGAGAACTTTGGCAAATAGTTCTTCTGTATTGATTTAACTTCTAACCCATAAATCAAAAGACTTCACAGCAGAAAAGTTTCTTCTTTCAGTTAATCCTTCATTTAGGCTAATTAGTCACTGTCGTGTTTCTTCAGTGGAAAATGCTTGGCGAGCAAAAATGTTGCTATCTCCACAACCCAAGCTTGTCTGCAGTGCTCACCTTACCCACTGGTATTGAGAGGCCATTGCAGAAAGGTCACCTCATGTGTAGTTTGTTCTCAGGGGGAGAGAAAGGACATACCTTGCAAGGACCATTTCTAAAAGACTGTTATAATATCTTTATCATCAGGTAAGCAATATCCATTAGAACATAGGAACAGGAGGAGGCTATTTAGCCTGTCGAGCCTGCTCCCTCATTCAATTAGATCATGGCTGGCCTGTACCTCAACTCCATTTTCCCGTCTTAGTTCCACATCCTTTGATACGCTTATCTGAGCAAAATCTATCGATCTCAGTCGTGAAAGCTCCAATTGTCCCAGAATCCACATCATCTTGAGAGTGAAAAATCTAGATTTCTACTACCCTCTGTGTGAAGAAGTGCTTCCTGATTTCCCGCCTAAATGGCCAAGCTCTTCTTTTAAGATTGTGTCCCCTTGACCTTGATAACCCCACCAGAGGAAATAGTTTCACTGTATCAACCCTATCGAATCCTTTTAACATTTTAAAGGCCTCGATCAGATCACCCCTCAATCTCGTATTCTGAAGTGAACTTCTGTCCAAGTCCCCCGTCATAAACACAGGGGGACACTAGTTACGTTTGAATCCTGGATTTGAATATAGCTCAGACACAAGGGGCTCAATTTTCACAGGGGAACGGGGATGGGGAGGAGAAGCAGGTGGGAAGAGTGCGGGGGACCCAATAGCGACCGATAAACCTGGCAGGACCGGGGGCGATCGTAACGTCAGGGCTTCATTTGAATAAATCTTTGCAGAGTCTAGCCCGACACCCAGCCAAATTGACTACCTGGCTGTCGGGTGGGAGTGGGTATCTGGAAGCAGGAGGCCGCAACCGGGGACGTGAATGACCGCCCCCAGTATAAGTATATATTATATAATATACAAAGGTTGGAAAACATTACAGTAATGGATGGAGCATTCTGGCATGATCACAGGAGAGTACCATGATGATCTCAAGATGTGTACAATGGAAGGCCTGATATCATAACACATTATGGCTAATGGCTTACAGACATGATTGGGAGTGGGGTGTGGTGGAGGAAGGCTCTAACCATGATTGGGTGGGGTGGTGGGGGGAGCAGATAACCGAGTGCAAGAGATCCCAAAGCTTCCTTGTGAGGCCTGAAAGGGCACTCATACCCTTCCTGACCCACAAGGAAACATAAAATTGAACTTTACACTCACCTTCTGGACCTCTGTCACTGATTGTCCAGCTCGGGCCTTCAATTAAAATTACAGATCGGGGCCTGATGATATAATCGGATCTGATTTACATATTTGAAATTGCACACTGCTTCCTTCCTATGGGTGTCCCGCTCGCCTGCACAAAAGGTTAAGAAAGGGTCACAGCGGGATCAGAGTGGAAGTATGAGTGGCGTTATTTTAACTACCCCCTCACCCCGCTCCAATCCCAGTGCCTGGTTTCTGTCAGGCAGGGGGCAGTTAAAATGGGGGTATGAGATGAAACTCACCTCTGATATCTCTGCCAAAAATTAAGCAACGTATCTAAAAAAATGATACAGGGTGATTTCATTGCAATCGGTAGTGGAAATAGCTATTGTTCACATTACCTCTGCTCTGCCCTGTAAATGGTAATCTCACTCAGAGACACCAGAAGGATGATCAGTTGAACATTTTGAAATTAGATACTGTGATGTTTACAGGCACTCCATTAATAACTCCACGAGGTAAGGTATTGCACTTGAACTGTAGTGACCTTAGTCCATTTATTGCAGCTCCTGAATGAGGTTATAATAAGGTGGGCTCCCTTTTATACCTGGTGATCTGCGGTGTGCAGGTGACCTCTAGGTCACCACCTGTTGCACCCTCTGGTGGTACAGGAATATTGTATACAGTGTAAATATACTTTCATAGGTCTTATGTAACTGTACATTGAGTGTACAGGGTATATACATACACAACATCACTCCCCCCTAAGTCTTGTGCCACTGGCCCTTACACTGGGTGCTCTGGCCCTCGACTTGAGTGCCCAAAGCCCTTGCACTTTGTCTATGCTCGGGAATGGCTCTCTCCCTGTGGACCCCCAAGTCCTTATTGCCACAACATTGGGAAATGGTCAGCAGTGGACGGTTGGAGGTTGAAGTGGATGTGTGTGGCTCGACAGTTGCATTTACATACATGTACAAAAAATAGGATTGGTGACATGACTGTTTGGGTTTAGCAGTGGTGGAACAAGTACATTTTACAGGTAAGGTACATACATGGTATTACAGTCTTGCCCCTGGGGTGTAGGTGCAGTTGGATGAGGACATTAGTTCCAGAGTAACCGGACTGTGTCCAAGTTATCTGATGGTGACGCTGCACCCCCTGCCAGCTGTGTGGGCTCGAATCGCTCCCTTGGCTGGGTCTCAGGGCCTTTGCCGTTGCCTAGTGGTGGGCAGAGCCACAGGAATGTGTGACCTCCCGTCCTCCTTTGAGTGCTGCAGGGTCTCCCTGCTGTCCTTCAGCGGTAGTGGGAGCCTGGTCATCCCAGGTCCCATGGGGTGGGCTGGAGGGTGCTAGCCTCTTGATCCCGGTGCTGGCCCTGGTGGCCAGAGGTGTAGGGCCGATCTGGGGCAGGGTGCCAGGGTGCTGATCGCTGGCCCTGCAGTGGGTAAGCTCCCACTGTATGTGGCCACAGTCCCTGGTCCCGGAGGCGCAGGCTACATGATCGGGTACCCCGCTGGACCTGGGTGCTTCAAATGGGAGATTGCCCTTGGTTTTGTCGGCGTGCATCTTGAAGCCGGCATCACATTTTATTCCATCATTTACATTCATGATACATTAGCTCCGATCGCTCTCAGGTACGAGTTTACATTTGTCAATTAAATCTTTACCCTCAATTACATTTTTTCCCTGTATATTACTAGCATCGCTGTACAATGTTACATTTAGATACTTGTGTTCATCAATTACAGCTTTTTTACATATCCTACCGGTATCACTGTTCAACGGTACAGTTAAATACTTGCATTTGTTAATTACATATCTCACATTAGTGTCACCAGCATCGCTGTATAAAAAGTGGAACTGTCACTTTAATTGTTCTGGGTTGCCGGTCTCCTTTAAGAGGTCCTTGCAATCTTTACCCCAATCCGGTTCGCTGCTCGGCATCACGTGTTGCTCCCTCAATGCTGCCCCCTCGTGGTCTGGTCGCGGCCATCTTGATTTCAGTCACTTCGCCTCGTGGTGCGGACGCCATCTTTTCACTCTCCTCGAGGTAGGCTGCGGTGATCCTTTTCTCCCCAGGTTCTGCCACTGAAGCCGGGGAAATACCTTATGCATCGATCTTCTCCCTTATGAGTCCTGCCATGGCCCGGAAGGTGTGTTTTGTCTGTTTGGGTTGGATCATCTCGCTTTTTGGTAGTGCGGTCTGTGTTGTCACCGCGCAGTCGAGCTGGACGGCAGGATCTTCAGGTGCTACGATGGATCCAAATTTGGGGCCACATAGGATGTCGATCGCTGGGGCCTGGAGGCTTTCCCAGCTCCAACATATTTGGATTTGCTTCAACCAACTTCTTCCCAGCAGCATTGGACCATCACCAGCAATGATCCACAAAGGTAGCTTGTGCATCGCGCCGCCATAGGACACCTGGACATCCACGCTGCCAACGGATGGTGTCGTCTGTGTAAGTGAGCACCTTCACTTGGATTGGTAACATTTTAGGTTGTTCGATAGGGTTGTCCCAGAGTTTCTCGAAGGCCACCTGGTTCATCAGCGATTGGCTCGCCCCTGTGTCGACCTCCATTGAGACTGGAACACTGTTGATTGCAACTTCTATCTTCAACAGGGTACTCTCAGTGGAGCAGGTAAACACTCTGTACATCTCTTCCTGGGGCTGAGCTGCCTCCTGGACTCTCTCTTCGTCTTCATCAGTGTTGGAGCCCGGGTGATCGGCCAACTCTTCAGCGACTCAGTGAGCAAAATTTCTTTTACACATTTGCTGTAGATGGCCTTTAGTGTTACAGCCCTTGCAAGTATAGTCTCTGTATCAGCACTGGTGGGCTCTGTGATTTCCTCCACAGCGCCAGCATGGGGTTGGCCGGTTGGCCCCCTGCGGCTGACTCAGGGCTGCGGGGCTCGGGGTCACAGTCTTGCCTCTGAAAGGCACCATTTGGTTCACTGTACTTGCCGTGTTAGAGTCCTGGGGGTGAGTCATCATCCTTCTGGAATCTCAGGTCGAGGCCATGAACGCTTAGCTCACACTAATTGCTTTCTGCAGGATGATGGTGGTGTCCGCAGAGAGCAGCCTGTGGAGGAGGCCTTCGTGGCCGATTCCGATAACAAAGATGTCCCTCAGTGTGTCGACGAGTTTGTCGCCAAAGTCACACGGTGCAGCCAATCGTCTCAGGTCTGCAGCGTATTTTGCGATTTCTTGGCCTTTGGGCCGCCGGTGTGTGTAGAACCGGTGTCTGGCTGTTAGGATGTTCTCTTTTGGCTTAAGCTATTCCTGTATCAGGGTTACGAGCTCCGCGAACATTTTCGTTGTCATCTTCTCTGGGGCTAGCAAATCCCTGACAAGGCCATGAACGGTAGGCCCACAACTGCTGAGCAGGATGTCTCGGCGCTTATCAGCCAGCGAGTTCGGTGTATTTCCTGCCAGGTCGTTCGTGATGAAGAAGTGTTCTAGCCCTTCCACAAAGGCATCCCAATCTTCTCCATCAGCGAATTGTTGAAAGTTGCTAAGGTTAGCCATTTTGCACGTGGAATTCATATTCTCGTCGCCAATTGTGGTGTTTGCAGGCACTCCAGTAATGACTCCACGAGGTAAAGTATTGCACTTGAACTGTAGTGACCTTAGTCCATTTAGTGCAGCTCCTGAATGAGGTTATAGTAAGGTGGGCTCTCTTTTATACCTGGTTACCTGCGGTGTGGAGGTGACCTCTAGGTCTCCACCTGTTGCACCTTCTGGTGGTACAGGCATATTGTATACAGTGTAAAGATACATTCATTGAGTGCACAGTGTATATACAGACACAACAGATACCTGTAAAGAAGCCTGTGTTTTGCAAGGCTGGCGACAAGGCATGTTTTTAGACACTGTACGAAGAACTCCTTGCCTTCTGTAACTACTCTGGGAGATAAAGTTGTTGATAAGTGGAGAGAATAAATGATTTTTATTTTTAGAAATAATACCAGGAAATGCTACAGTTCCGCAGAAGGTTAGCCACCTGCAGAAAAAAAATACTTACATTTCAGATCTGAAGACTGGAAAATAAAAAGGCTTTTTAGCAATGTAGTGGGAAAGGATATAATTGACCAATCACAGAGAAGGAATAAATGGATTGCATGACCTGTGAACTGTTCACCAACCCTGCTTGATTCTTTCCCTTGCTTTCTCTCTATTTTTTCTGACTATATTTACTGAACTGTTTGCTTAGTTTTCAGTCTTCTGTTCATTTTTATTTCAGATTTTCCATTATTCCCTTTGGCCTTTTTGTATTTCTAAATCTATTGAAGACCAAAAGTGCAAATGTGCTTGGACACACGCACATTATTCTGGATAAAATCATTGTTATTTCAAAACATTTAATTCCCCTATTTCATAGAACTACCCAACAATTTAAATCAAATGCAAACTTAACTTTACAAGATCACATTATTCCTAATGAAATCATTTTGTTGGTATTACCTTTTTGTAATTTCTAACTCTGATCACTTTCATAAAAATATATATAGAGAAAGACTTGCAATTATGCAGTGCCTTTTGTGATCTTGCAACGTCTCAAAGCACGTTATAGGCAATCAAATACAGGAGGAGTTGAGTCAATGTTGTAATATAGGAAACGCAACAGCCAATTTGCACAGAGCAAGCTCCCACAAGCAGCAATGTGATAATGACCAGTTAATCTGTTTTTTAGTGATCTTGATTGAGGGATAAATATTGGCCAGGACACTGGGGAGAACTCCCCTGCTCTTCTTCAACATAGTGCCGTGGGATCTTTTACAGTCACCTGAGAGGGTAGCCGGGGTCTCAGTTTAATGCCTCATCTGAAAGACGACACCTTCGACTGTGCAGCACTCCCTCAGATAATCAATAATTAACATGACCAATGTATATTGGGGTTATGTCTACTCCTTGATGAAATTCCCCCACAATTGTACATTTTTAAATGTGCCACTGACATCGAAGTCCTTCTGATGTGAGTTCCAGCACTACTGTATGATGGTGTGGCTCTTACACCCCTTGACATGCTAGTGTGCTGCTTCTTGTCCACACAAATGAAGCAACCCATGCCAGACTACAGCAGGTTCTGGACAATATCCAGGTTTGGCTTGAGAAGGGTCAGGTTAACATTCTCGCCACAAAACTGCCAGGTAATAACCATCTTAAACAAGAGAAAGCCCAACTATCTCCTCTGACATTTTGAGGCACCACCATCACGGAGTCTTCCACTGTCAACATTAGACCATTAGAACATAAGAAATAGGAGCAGGAGCATCCATTCAGCCCCTTGAGCTTGCTCTGCCATTCAATAAGATCATGGCTGATCTTCTACCTCAACTCCACTTCCCTGCACTGTCCCCATATCCCTTGATCCCCTTAATATGCAAACATCTATCGACCTCTGTCTTGAATATACTCAAAATATCTTGAGGGTTACCACTGACCAAAAGCTTAACTGGACCAGCCATTATCAACATGATGGCTACAACAGCAGGGCAGAAGCTGGGTACTCTGTGATAAGGGGCTCAGCTCCTAACCTTTTGAAGCCTCTGTACCATCTTTAATGAGTATGATGGACTACTCCACACATCAGGATGTATGCAGCAGCAACAACACTTACGAAGCTCAACAGCATTTGATCGGCACCCCTGCCTCTGGACTCAATATCCACCCCTTCCACCACCGGTGCATGGTGGCTACAGGATGTGCAATATACAGGATGCAATGCAGCAACATAACAAGGTTTTCTTCACAGCACTTCCCAGCACTGTAATCTTCACCACTCAGATGAACAAGAGCAGCAATTTTATGGGAACATTATTGCCTGCAAGTTCTCCTCCAAGTCATACACCATTTTCACTTGGACGTATATCATTCCTTCATCATCACTGGGTCAATATCCTGGAATTCCCCACCTCACACCATTGTGGGAGTACCATCACACTAAGGATGGCAGTGTTTCAAGGTGGCCCATCACCACCTTCTCAAGGCATCTAGGGTTGACCAATAAATCCTATCTGAACAAATTTTTAAAAATCCAAATGATACAAGCAAGTTGACAATTCCCACTCCTTCCAGTGCTGGTATAGGGAACAAGCATGCTAATTAATTGATGGTACAGGCACCAATTCTAACTTTCTTTATTCTGTCCTCCCAAATATAGGGCTCAATTTTCCCCAGTATTTACGCTGTTTTTTTTGGAGTAGGCTGCTTTTTCTGGCCTAACTTACAAATGTCCAGTTTCCCCAATCAATTTGCAATAGGGTAACTCAGTTAGTTACGTTTTTTAAGGTAAGTTTTTTTTTCTCACCTATGCCAATTCTGGCCATTTAGGCAACTTTGGCCAGCTAATAGTTACTCCATTTCTACTTAGGCCAGCGCATGTGGCCTCTCGAGAAAACCCTTGCGGAGAGTTAAAGAAATTGGCGCAGGTAAGGAAATCGGAGCAGGTAAGTGCAGCAGATGTCTAGACAGCAGCAGCAGGAAAGGTAAGAGAGAGGGGGAGAGAGAAGTGGAGGAAGAGAGAGGTGGGGGGAGGTCGAGGTGGTGGGGTAAACCTTTTGGGTGTAGTTAGGTGCAGGGCTAGGGGGGGGAGAACATACTGGAAAGCCCTTCGGCCAGGGCTAGGGGCAGGGGAATGCACCAGCAAGCCCTTCGGCAGATACAGAGAGAGAGAGATATCAGAGAATCGAACCGGGGACCCAGAATGGGACTGGACCGAGAAGCCCTTCCAGCAGGGTTGGAGGTAAGTTGTTGCTATGTGTTTTTCAATTCCTTTAATGTGTTGGGAGCTGGCTGTATGCTTCACTTTGCAGCCTCAGCTCACATTGTGTCTCTGGTTATCATGGCAGCCTGATCTTTTTGGCGCAGATCAAGGCTCCACCCGCAAAACTAAAGGTTTGGTTATGCCAAACCAAAATGAAGAAATCCAACGTGTAAACTTTAGAATATTTTTTTTTTGGCGTACTTGGACCCCAAAAATTTGGGCATAACTGTTCAAGTACTCCAAAAAAATGCTTTGGAGAAAATTGAGCCCATAATAAGTAACCTCTTTCTGCCCCAAGATCAAACTTCTATTAACTGCCTCAGCCACCCTATAGTTTTTCTGAGTGGAATCCCAATTTTTACTCTGTACCAGTGCCTACTTAGAATGGGGTTCAACAAATTTTTACTTTGATTTCTTATTACGGTCAGTGAGAGGTGATTTTCACTCATTAGTCTAGGCTCAATTCAAACTCACATACTAGAGGCAAAAGGAGAAAATTCTGACATCCTAGGACCGAAATTGCCCATTGCTGAAAACGAGGTGCACCTACCGTGTTTCTGTTGATTTTACCGGCGCGGTGGAATTCCGCTCTTTGGCTTTTTATTCTCGGTGGACCGGAAGTCGGTCATAATGGGGGTGGATTGCGGCGATAAGCAGAAGTTCACAGTCGAGAGGAGCAGAAATTGGGGTGGGTGTAGTGACCGCCGCTGTCAGTCATCAGTGTAGTGCTGATGACGGCATCATGATGCCGCATCGCAACGGCTCTCCTGCTCGCTTCTTTAAGTTTGTTCCACTGGGCCACCAGGGAGGGTTTCAGCCCGGCCAAGATGGGGTGCCAGGCTGCCTGTTGGTGGCACGGCCGAACCCGGGGGCATAATTGTCGGCCCAACTTGGCAGTTGGCTGCCAAAAAAAAAATGGCAGCAGTGGCAGTAGATCCTCCCCTTAGAAGGACTACAACCTCACAGGTAGAAAAAGCAGCTTTTGGCACGCGCGGTGGGAGCAAGATTTCTTTGATGGAATTTCGCCATCGGGGGGGATCACTGGCGGTGTTCACCCTGATGATGCACTTAGGATGGGTCGGCAGCAGCGGAGCAGTAGCGGGGGTGGCAGGTCACCACCAGGATACCGCAGGAGCAGAATTTCCAAAATGGCGGCCATTACACGAGAAATCGGCAGCCATTGCACTCCGCAGTGTGGCTGCCGATTTCTGGCGGTAACAGGCCTTAAGGCCTTAAGGGAAGGGGCAATTTCGGCCCTGCTGTAGGTTAGATCTGGGTTACTAGGAGGTGGAGGAGACTGAGGATTACTGATAGTCTGTTAAAAGTTGGGATAGCTGTTTTGTTCTAATTGTTAGTTGTCCCCACATCCCACTTTTAAAAAAATAGCTTGAATAAAATGTTGTAATTTGGACATTTTTGTAAAGGCCTTGAAAATGTTAGATGTTTGTAAAATATTGGATTAAAACTCTGAGGAAAGTCTGTTAAACACTACTTTACTGAAAATCTCTCTTCCCTTCGCTTAATAGAGCAGAGTTTCTGCTATTTTCCACCAGTAATATCAGTGCAATGTGGGCAAAATCAGCAGAACCACTGCGAAAGATCCATTAATTTTAAACGTAAGTTAGATGCGCCCCAAGCCACTTACGGTCCTGCTTTTCCCGATCTTTTACGTTGGTTCAAGACTCAATTCGCTCGAATCAGGTTCCGTCCACAAAGCTGGCCACACCCCTAGGTCAATATTGCAAAATTCTGCAGATTGTGCTGGTTCTTCAAATTGTGCTCATTTTCCTAGGTGCATGGGCACTAGTCGGCACGTTTTAAAAGTTTTTTAATATGATTAAATATTGGCCCAGATTTTGCGGGGCCGATGACATGATATGCATAAATATTTAGAATTAGTTTATGTAAATTCTGACTCGAATTAAAATGCTTAAAATCATATATTTTTTAATTACATTTTTATTGTAAATGCTTCATTAAAAGGGACTGTTAGTTAAATTTAACAATGGGAACATTTATTTTTATTACAGTTGTGCAAATTATTAAATTATTTGGGGATTCCTCATATGCTTATGGGGATTCCATTCATAAATCAAATCCCCAAAAGCATATGAGGAATCCTCCTTTCTTGGAAAAGGACCTGACCCACGTGATCCCTGGGATACTTCTGAACCACCTGCGTCCCTGGGATCCGTGGGCCTTTTCACCGGTGTACATCTGCAGGCCCAGGACCTGACGTCTCCAAAGCCCAGGAGCAAGTTGATAGGTTTGGATTTGTTTTTGGGTCAGAGACATACTCCGGAGGTACGCCTCCGACCGCAAATTCCGGCCCAATTATTTAATTTACAAAGAAACTGGCTAGTGTACATCAACAAAACTAATAAATGGTTCAGTGCAGTTTTTTAAAAGTCATTTTGAGTGATTTTAAATCTGAGCTGGGGGACTGATCACACATATAAGAAAAAATACTGTATTTTTTGTGATAAACCCATTTTCAGCTATATTAATAAAACTGCACCAGGTTACCATTTTTAAATATATCATGGAATACTTCTTAATGGAAATTTTGAAAAAAAAGACAATTACATTCTGTTACGCTGCCTAATTGCACAGGTTCATGGAAGATTCTGCATTTGTGATGATGCAAATGAATGTTATCGCAATGTTGAACTGTAACTGAACCAGCGCAAATTCGAGCGCATTTTAAAAGGGCGCAATTTTACCCAGAATGCTTAATCGCGGAATCACGAACGTAAGTAGCTTTAGGCACTTCTCAATTACGTTTGGATCCTTTCCACTGGTTCGTCCGATTTTGCCCGCATTGCGCTGATATTACTCGTGGAAATATCTTTGACAAAATTACTTTAAACGTTAAGGCATTTTCCCAAGCACCAATGGCTAATGGATGAGTTGGTGGGATTTTATTGCTGCTCTGTGTCAGTGTGTTCTTTTCAGTTGTACTGGCCCTGACTATGCAGCACATAACCATCAAAGCTGAAGAAATGGCTAGTAACCCCTTGTGAGTCTTCTAAATTCGACATAATTTGCTGAATTGTTGTTTCTTGGATTCAGCAGGCTGGGACCATTCATCTGTACACTGTAATTAAAATGCCGCAAAATAAATAGAGAGATGTTTCCGTCCATTATGGAGTATTTAGAACTGTCAATAGAAAATAGATCATTGTTGCTGAGGAACTGTCTATAGCTTCTTTTCTACTGTAATCAGTCAATTGCAGCAGGTTTTCCTGAGTTAGCTATATGAACTGAACTTCCAACCAAACATCACTGGGACGGAGCAATACACAGGCTTAATCTCGTGCTACCCATCACTCTACGGAACAATCTGTAAGGCTCTCTTCACTACTCACGAAAGTCTAGGTCACATCTTAATCACTCGGTGTAAAGCCCATGGGCATCTGATACAGCTACAGAAAGAGTTGTGTCTGAACACTGTCTGACATGGGAAACGCAGAGAGATACCAGTTCTCTTTTTATATATATATATGCTGATGGAGTGAAGTCTCTGCCTGCGTTCACTGACAATTCAGCTCCAACTGAGAAAATTAATCAGAACAGAGCTGGTGAGCACACTGCAGCATTAGTTAGATCCTGCGGGGAAGGGCAAAGAAAAATCGTCTCTCTCAAGAAGCTACTTGTCAGTTATCTAAAAATATTAATCCAATGGTTCAACTGCATGATGAAGGGGAAGAGCTTAATCTGGCTAGTGCTCACATAAAGCCAACTTAAATAAAACCAGTGCTATTAAGATATAGGTACAAAGGGATACGAGGATAATACGGGTAGATGGAGTTGAGATAGCAGATCAACCATGATCTTATTGATTGGCAGAGCAGGTTCAAGGGGCCGTATGGCTTACTCCTGCACCTAGTTCTTATGTTCTTAGATTCTAACAAGTGAAGGCAGCACTCAAGATGGAGACCAGTTCCATAAATAATGGTGCATGAAATCCTTTCACCGACCATTTCTTGCAGCAATGTAAAATTATGCTATATTTTACTAAAGCTAAGGGTGCCATGAGTCTATTTTATTTATAGGTACATAAGGGAAGCTAAAATTTACCCTAGTGAGTTCTCTGTCAACCAATGCAGATTATTGACTTGATGTAATGTATTAGGTTGGGTTTCAATTTTCAAAATGTCCAAATTATATAGGTTCTTTAGCTAGAACCAAAACCAAATCCTTAAGCAAAAAAACCCTAGACGGAAAGAACTTGCATTTATATAGCACCTTTCATGTCCTCAAGACTTCCCAAAGTGCTTCATACCCAATGGATTACTTTTGAAGTGTAGTCACTGTGGCTGCATAGCCAGACACAGCAGCTATTTTGTATACAGTCACGTCCTGCAAACAGCAATGAGATAAATGACCAGTTAAACTGTTTTATTGGTGTTGATTGAGGGATACGCATTGGACAGGATACCTGGAGAACTTCCCTAGATTTCTCCGAATAGTGCCATGGGATCATTTATGTTCACCTGAAAGTGAAGACAGGTCCTGGGTTGAACATTTCACCTGAAAGACAGCAATACAGATAATACAACACTGCCTGGGTACAACAGTACATTGTTAGCCTGGAGTTAAATCAGAACATGTCTATGGTGTGCACAAGTTAATTTAGATCCCTGTGCGATTTCAGATTAGCATTCAGAATATACACTTTTTAGCCATTTGCATCTGACCACTTTGCTTGAAACAAAATGAGAATTGAGAAGGACAAGCATTCATGCAACTAATCTAAAGACAATAAGCATATTAATTTCTAAAGACAAGCATGAGAATAAAATAATTACAAGAAATGACTATCACAAATCAATAAAAATCCCTCAGAGAAATAGAACTGCTTATTATGGTTCATAACCCACTGTTTTCATGTAGACAGGATGCTTTACAATCGTAATTTCAACCAGACTTCACAGTGTCTGGATCTCTATTGACCATAAAATAAATGCAGATTCTATTTAATGGAGTACAGTTGCGAAATCTCCAAAAACAACTGCATTATTTCCCTCGACTTTGTAATTGGCAATATTAAGAACTGGCTTATTGAGTCATTATTGAAGGCCGTCATTTTTTTCTATGATAGAAGATATAGGCTGTGGCGAGCTTGTGATGCTTTTCACTCTCCAAGCCATTTTCAATAAAGGATCAACATGTTTCTGTCATTTCCACCCCTGAACCAGTTTAGGCTGCCATCATCTGTTGGCCATCAATTAAAAGATAGTTCCCCGCTCTTAGATTTACATGTTTTGTGAGTTCACATTCATACTCATTATGGTGAGCCATGTCCTTGTTGGTACCGATCCTCTTGCATTTTGGGATATTTGACCATTTTTCCACAGAACGAACTCAAAAAACAGATATATTTAAATGTTGAGGTTTTAAAACACAGTGTATTCACGCAAGGATTTTTTAAAAAGATGCTGAGACAAAAGATGTTTCAAATAGTAAATTCAATGGGTTAACAAATCTGTTGACAAAAGGTAATCGACCTGAAACGTTAACTCTGTTTCTCTCTCCACAGATGTTGCCTGACCTGCTGAGTGTTTCCAGCATTTTCTGTTTTTGTTTCCATTTTCCAGCATCCGCACTATTTTGCTTTGCTGTTGTTATTAGTATCACTAAACACGAGAGTAGCGACGAGAGCAATGAAGTCACAGAGACTAAGTGATGAGATTTCAACAGAGACAGAGAGAGAGAGAGAGAGAGAGAGAGACAATCTGGACACGCAGCTGGAAAGAAAGATATATTGGTCAGAAGAAAGCAAGAAGCAGAAATACAAGGCAGGAGAAATGGTAATCAGTGATAAATGGGTAAAAGAAAGAAAGACTTGCATTTATATAGGGCTAGAACCTTCATTTTTTTTTGCCTGCTTAACGCCCACTTAATGCCCATATTACCGCTGAAATGATGTATAACGCCCATATATTTCTGATTTTGGCACAAAATGGAAACTGACGAGCATTTTTAGGAAACTTATCCCCGAGCGTTACTTTCTCCATGTGCTTAACGCCGGGAAAAAATATTATCGCCCGCCCACTTCTTTGGGCGGAATCATCAGAATGGGCGAAATCAACACCCATAATATCACCCAGCGTTACATTCCGCACGGACTTAACGCCGAGATTCAATAATACTGCCCGCCCATTTTTTTTTGTCGTAAAGAGCACATCTGGCAAAACTAACGCCCAGGAGATCACCCACCGTCACTTTCATCACCTCGCACACATATCGCCCACAATATTGCTCACCCAAAAAACCACCCAGAAAAAGTGGAACTGTTCTGAACGAACGGCAGCGGTGTTGCTAGCATTTTTAAAATCACACTCTTATGTGAGGAGCTGATATCTGAACGACTTGCCTGAAAGAGCTTTGATATGAGTGACAACGCTGACACATTGCTGTGTGTGAGCAGCTCAGACATCAATGGTGCCAGTCAAAGTTTACGTTGATTGATGGTTGCATTTAACCCTTTCATGTTAAGGAATCACCAGTGTGTAACGGTGCAGCTATCTGAGACAATGCGCAACAAGGTTATGTTCAATAACAAAAATTTTATACCAACCTTGCTCCGAAATCATAAATATCGCAGCCAATAACACCCTACCCCCACCCACACCCCATTTTTTCTACCATTGACATAAATCAAATGTTCAAAATGTCCACCAACACAGAATACAAATGCAAAGCAGGAGTGTGGTCCCCAGCCCCCATACATTGCAACAAATTGCATACACCCAGATGGAGATATAACACAACCATCACCTGCGGACATGCACCTCACTTTCCTTCTCCCCTCCCCTTCTGCTCCCCACCTCTACCCTTCCCCTCCTTGCTCCACAGCGCCTGGTGGAGGAACTTAGGGGTGGAGTGCTGCGCTCGGGGACCACTGGGAGGCCTGTGGCAGCAGTGTTCCTGGCTATTGCATCCAGGGCCTCTACCATCTGCGGAATATACTCAGTCATGGTGGCCAGCTGTCAGGATATGCTCCCCAATGCTTCGATGAGCTGGTCACCAATGTCTACAGTCTTCCTGGACAATTGTACCATCTCTCCGCTGTCATCTGGCGCTGGTGGAACAGACCTGCCGCATCCATGAGACCTCCGCGGGGCCAGTGCCGTCCTGGGGACAAATGGGCTGCCCTGTGGCGAGGTACTTGGGGCCGGTATCTCCACAGTGGAGGCGGGAATGATTGGAGGACTGGGGTGGAATGGCTTCTGGAGCGTGGTGATGCAGGTTAATCGAAGTCCACGCTCTCATCCATGGAGAACAGATCCAGCGGATTGACGGGCGAGAATTGGAGCTCCTCAACCAGATGTTGGATCGTCTTGAGCGTCGGGCCCCATGGCACCACCTTCTGGCCTCTGTGGTCTTGCCTGGGGCCGCGCTGCTGGCTGAGCTACAAAACACAAATGAGGTTATTAGAGGAGAAGTGGGTGCGAGGGTCACAAGGTGAGTCCAGTGCTACACACAGCATATGCATGACAAAAGCACCACCATTCTCAAAATCATCGCAGACATCACATTTGCATTCCAATGATTTTCAATAGGCCATCATTATTTCTATGACAATTTTAGAAATCATCTATCATATATGATTGTTCAGATATGAGTGGGTGTGGCATCTATTGACTTTACATCACACACTGGTGTAAGCTGCACTCACGTGGCCTCACTTCAGGGTCTGCAAATGCGTCCATGGCTGTCCGGGGGTGCTTCCCCACGAGTGCGAGCACTCACTCCTCCATGTCAGTGATGTCGCTGGGGACTGATGGCCCCCCACCCGTTCGCCTCTGCACAGATCTCATTGTATAGCTTTTACTGTAAAAGGTGACATGACGACATGGCATGAGATCATTGCATGATATCATTGCTAGGTACTGTCACAGAGACGGATACAACACATAACCGACAGATGTACTCATGATTATTATGAAAATTATCATTCTTTACCTAAAGATATATACCGTAACCGCAGGCTTTGAGTAAAACATTCCCGGTAAAAGTGAAAGACCTTACTCTTGCGGATCCCACAAGGTCGTTCCATCGTTTGTGGCATTGGTTGCCCTCACAAACCTCGTTGGTCGTCGACGAGACCATTTCTGCTATCTCAGTTCATATCCTTTGGTAAGCCTTTGGGGTGGGCTTCCCATGCCCTCCCTGTGTCAAATCACCCCAGTGTGACTCGACCTTCTGCAGGAGGGAAGCATTTGCCTTGTCCAAGAACCTCCTGGCTCTTTTGCGCCCTCCAATGTGCTCCTCTCCCAGCTCACTGCTCTTTCCAGCGTCAGTCTCCACAGCGTGCAGGTGATGACTCCTCCTCTCTCTCCATTATAGGCCAAGTTTGGGCAAATATGTGGCTGGTAACAGCTACTTTTTGTTTGCTTACTTGCTGTGAAGCTCTAAAGTCTCACTCCTTCCTCCCAAAGCAGCCACACCACACCCAGACACGCCTTCAGTCACTCTGAACTCGCTCTCTCTCTATCTCCTCTTCTGCGTATGTCATGATGACCCTTGACCTCCTGGATCGTGGGAATCAAGCGTTGCCATGCAGTTGCTAAAGACAGCCACACTTTACGGCAGAAGGTCAAAAGATTTAACGCTACCGCCCATTATATATCACTCGCAGTAATACCAATTTTCAAAAATGGAGACTAGGGGCTAGAATCTCCACTTTTTTTGCATGCTTAATGCCCACTTAATGCCCATGTTGCCGCTGAAATGATGTATAACACCCATATATCGCCCATTTTGACACAAAATAGAAACTGGTGGGTATTTTTCAGAAACTTATCGCCGCGTGTTACTTTCCCCATGTACTTAACGACAAGAAAAAATATTACTGCCCGCCTATATTTTGGGGGCTGAATGTGCAGAATGGGCGAATTCAATGCCCATAATATCGCCCAGCGTTACTTTCTGCATGGTATTAATGACGAGATTCAATGCTTAAGTATGCTCTTTTTGTCATAAAGAGCATATTTATCCAAACTAGCAGCTATGGAGATCGGCCATCGTCAATTTCAGCACCATGCACATATCGCACATAATATCGCTTGCCCAAAAAACCGCCCACATAAAGTGAACTAACCAGAACGAATCACAGAGTTATGAACACCATGTTGTAGATCACATGTCGCATCCTTTAAAAGGCTGCTGTGCTTCAACCTCGGCGGAGTTCGGATGTACTCTGCAGGTCGTTGGAGTTGCTGTGAACATCTGTAAAAACATCTTGGCCATACTGTGACCGATTAGAATTGAAAAGGTGTCTTCGTCGGGACATTTCTTATTTGTGAGCAATTGGTGGAAAACAGTGAGTTATTATAATGGAGCCTGTCCTTTCTCACCCTCTCTTGGTGACCAAATACATGCAGCAGACTCGACATTGCCGAAGAAACGCTCTACTGCATTATGTGCCCAATGTAAGAAGTGACAGACAGATGAGGAGGACCAGACGTTACACCCCCCGCAAGTACAAGGAGAAGCATTCTTACCTCGACTTGCCTCCACCACCTGCCTTCGGAGACTGCGCTTCCACAAAGAGGCTGAGGTATGCCAGCTGATAAGGGCAGATCTGCAGCCTGCCAGCACCATCAGTACTCCACTGTCCGTCAAGGTCAAAGTTACTGCAGCACTTTCGTTCTATGCCTCGGGTTCTTTTCAGGCCACAGGTGGCGACATTTGCAGTATATCTCAGCATGCCACACATCGCTGCATTAGACAGGTCACTGAAGCCCTGTACGCATGCAGGAGAGACTTGATCAGCTTCCCTATGACCAGGGAGGCACAGAGTGAGAGGGCTCTAGGATTCTCCAGAATTGCAAACTTCCCCAAGGTGCAGGGAGCAATAGACTGTATGCACATCGCGATGTGGGCACCTTTTCAGGATGCTGAGATTTTCAGGAACCGCAAGGGATTCCACTCCATGAATGTCCAACTGGTTGTCGACCACCAGCAAATTATACTGGCAGTGAATGCTCAATTTCCGGGCAGCACCATGATGCTCACATTCTGCGTGAGAGCACTGTATCTGACTTGTTTAACAATAAGCCACAAGGTCAATGCTGGATGCTTGGTGACAAAGAATATGGTCTCGCCACCTGGCTGATGACCCCCCTGTGTGACACCCACACCGAGGCCGAGAGGCAATACAACGAGAACCCCGGAGCAACTCGCAATGTCGTGGAGAAAACCATTGGAGTGCCGAAGCAACGCTTTAGATACGTGGACCACTCAGGAGGCGAGCTCCAATACCACCCTGAGCAGGTAGCTCAATTCATGGTGGTGTGCTCCATTATACACAACTTGGCTATCAGAAGGGGACAAGAATTGTCTGATATGTCTGATAGTCCACCTCACCAGAGAGAGGAAGAGGAGGACGAGGAGGCTGATGCTGACATCGGCCCAGACAATCAGGCTGAATCTGAAGCCATGCCCCCGCCCCTGTAGACCGCATGAAAGGGCCCGTGGTGGCATGATAGCTGCAAGACTCTTACATCAGGAGCTCATCAATGATCGCTTTTCCTGAAAGAATGTTGGTGTTATTTACAAGGCTGACACACTGCTGGGTGTGCAGGTCATACAACAATGGTAGGCATCACCTTGGTGACAGTTAAAGTTTAAATTGATTGAAGTTAAGTGTGTTTATACCTTTGATGTTAAGGAATCACCAACGTGTAATGGTGCAGCCAACTGAGCCAATGTGCTACAAGGATTTGTTAAATAAAAACCATTTAAACCGAACATTAGTCTGAAATCATCAGTATTTCTGTACAAACCAACTTTTTCCCCCGCACCCCCACCCCCCGCCCCCGCCGCCCCCCCGCTTTTCCTCCCCACCTCTACCCGTTCCCCTTTCCCTCCTGACTCCAAGCCGTCTGGCCGAGGAGGTCATCAGGTGATGCTTCATTGGGGTTGGGGGGGATGGGGAGCGGTGATGTCCGAAGCTCTGTTTGGACGATACGGGAGAGGACAGTCCCGAGGTGGGAATGTGCTCCGAGCCAGAAGCAAGATGTTGCTGCTGGCTCTCATGTGTGACTGGTATTTGGGGGTGCAGCACCAGTGCTGCGCTCCGGGACTATTAGGAGCCCTCTGCCACCAGTGTTCTTGGCTACCAGCTCCAGGGCCTCCTCCATCCCTTCCATGTTATATCTTATTTGTTGGACAAAAACTTGGTGCCAACTATGTTCTTGGTGCTTAGTCGGCTTTGTGCTACTGGTGAATCTCCGGCGTGCCTCCCACAACAGCCAGACAAGCACACACAACAGCCACACATGCCTTCAGTACCTCTGAGCTCCCTCTCTCTCTGTCTCCTCTTCTGCGCATGTCATGATGATCCCTGACCTCCTGAATTGTGGGAATCGATCATTACCATGCCATTGCTAAGGACGGCCACACTTTACGGCAGAAGGTTAAAAAAATTTAACGCTACCGCCCATTTGCTATCACTCACAGTAATGCCCATTTTCAAAATGAAGACTAGGTGCTTTCAGAATGAACGAGAAGCCGACGATGAGAAAACCCTTTATTTCCGCCCACGCTGGAAATAACGCCCATTTTTGGGCGATAAGCACAAAAGTGGAGGTTCTAGCCCTAGGTGCTTTGAGAATGGGTGAGGAGCCGGCGATCTGAAAACCCTCTTTTAATGCCCACGGCGAAAATACCACAAAAGTGGAGGTTCTAGCCCATAGCGCCTTTCACAACCTCAGGACATCCCAAAGTGCTTCATAACCAATGAAGTATTTTTCAACTGTAATCACTGGGGGGGAGGAACTTAACACAATCACAATCACTAAGGAGGTGGTACTCAGTAAGATATTGGGACTAAAGACGGATAAATCCCCTGGACCTGATGGCTTGCATCCTAGGGTCTTAAGAGAAGTAGCGGCAGGGATTGTGGATGTATTGATTGTAATACCAAAATTCCCTGAATTCTGGGGAAGTCCCAGCAGATTGGAAAACTGCAAATGTAACATTACTATTTAAAAAAGGAAGTTGACAAAAAGCAGTAAACTATAGAACAATTAGCCTAACATCTGTCGTTGGGAAAATGTTGGAGTCCATTATTAAAGAAGCAGTAGCAGGACATTTGGAAAAGCAAAATTCGATCAGGCAAAGTCAGAATGGATTTATGAAGGGGAAGTCATGTTTGACAAATTTGCTGGAGTTCTTTGAGGATGTAATGAACAGGATGGATAAAGGGGAACCAGTGGATGTGGTGTATTAGGACTTCCAGAAGGCATTTGATAAGGTGCCACATAAAAGGTTACAACACAAGATAAAAGTTCACGGGGTTGGGGATAATCTATTAGCATGGATAGAGGATTGGCTAACTAACAGAGAACAGAGAGTCGGGATAAATGGTTCATTCTCTGATTGGCAATCAGGTGCCGCAGGGATCAGTGCTGGGACCCCAACTATTTACAATCTATATTAACGTCTTGGAAGAAGGGACTGAGTGCCAAGTTTGCTGATACAAAGATGGGAGGAAAAGTAATGAGTGAGGAGGATACAAAAAATCTTCAAAAAGACATAGACAGGCTAAGTGAGTGGGCAACAATTTGCCAGATGGAATATAATGTTTGAAAGTGTGAGGTCATGCACTTTGGCAGAAAAAAATCAAAGAGCAAGTTATAATTTAAATGGAGAAAGATTGCAAAGTGCCGCAGTATAGCGGGACCTGGGGGTCCTTGTGCACGAAACACAAAAGAACAGTATGCAGATACAGCAAGTGATCAGGAAGGCCAATGGTATCTTGGCCTTTATTGCAAAGGGGATGGAGTATAATAGAAGGGACGTCTACCTACAGCTATATAAGGTATTAGTGGAATACTGTGTGCAGCTTTGGTTTCCATATTTACGAAAGGATATTCTTGCTTTGGAGGCAGTTCAGAGAAGGTTCACTAGGTTGATTCCGGGGATGAGAGAGTTGACTTATGAGGAAAGGTTGAGTGGGTTGGGTCTCTACTTATTGGAATTAAGAAGAATGAGAGGTGATCTGATCGAAATGTATAAGATTATGATGGGGCTTGACAAGGTGGATGCCTCCAAAGAGGATGTTTCCACTGATGGGGGAGACTAGAACTAGAGGGCACAATCTTAGAATAAGGAGCCGCCCATTTAAAACAGTGATGAGGAGAAATTTCTTCTCTCAGAGGGTTGTAAATCTGTGGAATTCGCTGCCTCAGAGAGCTGTGGAAGCTGGGACATTGAATAAATTTAAGACAGAAATAGACGGTTTCTTAAACGGTAAAGGGATAAGGGGTTATGGGGAATGGGCAGTGTTAGCGTGAATGTTTCCTCGCAAGAATCACTCAACACTCGGGATCGGTTCCAACGCCAAAACGGCCTTTATTTACGCCGGCGGGGAGGAAGCCTCTGGTCTAAGTCCAGGCACCTCTCTCCACCGAACAAAGAAATTCATCGATATTTATATGTTTTACAATAGTTCATTACAGTTACTCAGCCCACTTCGGCTGGGCACAATCCAATCATAACGATTATATATTACATATAGGTTTCTTTAACCCAATAGAATTCCGCTGATACCTCAGGGGCTGTATGTTCAGTTCTTGTCAGCTCGGGCTGATTAATGACCTCGTTATGTGAGGTAGGCCCCCCTTATCTCTGTTCCTCGGGGCTCTGCTGTGCGAAGTCCTTGATTAAGGACATTCCATACCAGGTACTATAATGGTTCGTTATAGTTATCTTGTCTCAAGCGGATGATCCAAGGCATTCCCGGTAGTGGGCCTCACTGGGTCATTGCTCGATCAGCCTCAGTCAACAGTTCATTGCTTGACTAACTGAGTTCCCATCATGTTTGGGCAGCCATTTTATATGTGGCCACTTTAAACCTAAATGAGTTTAGATATATTCAGCAGGTGCCTAATGCCTACAACAATTCCCCCCTTTCAGTAAAGGGACTAGTCCTAGTCCCCCTTTAACCGACCGCCCTACCTTTATTAGATTTTGTGCACAGCCCGGTACTCCCTGCCTCAATGTGCTGGCCAGTCACGCGGTTTCAGGAGTCCCGGTTGCTTAAATCAAATTGACAAAGGCCAAATCCTCCTGCCCCTTTATTAGACAGGCTTGTTTAGTATCCGGGGATCCCTCTTCGTTGTGTGTGGTGCCTGTATGCCTGGCAGGCCATTAAGCCCCATGTTATTGCTAAGATCAATTGTATCCCAACCAGTATGTGTGAAATTATTCGAATCCAAGGATGGATGTTCACATTTATTCCCCAGTCCCAGACCTTTCTCCACCAACTCTGACTTTGTAAGTCTACATCGATATCTTCTTCCAGTACTTTGATTTTAGTTTGCAGTTGGTGGTAGAGCTTTATGGATTGACCCACCCTGAGCCTCAATTCTCGTAATACTTCAGTTAGATGTGGGATAGGGACCTGATCTGGCTCGTCATAATCCTGCAAATGATCATGGAGCTGATCGGTTACACCAATAACTTCGGGCTTCCGGCGCCTAACCTGGGTGATATGCGCTTGCCCGATCGTGACAGGTCGTAGCGGCGCAAAGCAAAAGTTCGGCTGTGGTATCGGGCACTGCAGGTCATTATACTGGTATGAACGCTCGGTAGTAGAAATGCAGTACCTTCCCTTCCCTCCATAGCCTGCCCTCGCGAAGTGCCTATGTGCGGGCACTATTTCCAGTACACATCCGTCGGTTCGGTTAAACCCACACTCGTCTAGCTCCTCTTTGCCCACCGGGTGAGGACATACTGTGATCTCCCCCCCTTTGCTTGCATTCTGTTAGGGAAATCCCGGTAAGCATGTCGTTTCGGCGAACGGCAGAGGTGGTGGTCAGATAGTAACGTATGGAGACATTTTCCCGTATTACTCCGATATTCTCTAGTTGGTACAGGGGGAACGGCCCTGAGCCCGGCGTAGCTATAGAGATCATCAGGACTATCCATATCCCAGTATTCTTTCCCATCTGGCAATCTGGAATTTCTGGGTATACTCGGGTCAGTCCCTTCAGAGTACAATTATCCAGTGTCCCCCTCTGGTTAGCCAACTGTGCTAAATGTGAACTGTCTATCCAATCGGGTACCTCCCCGCGTTGGATCTGATCGAGATTGTGGCGGATCTGTCCCACCATCCACAGACCATAAGCGTGACAGAGTTGCCCCTGTCTTTGCTTTCCAGTATCTTCTCTTTCTCTATCAATGAGGTGATTGATGGTTTTGGCGTGAGCTTCCAGGACTGAGATGCCATCCAACAGGATTTCGGCACCCTCCTTTCCTAGGTTGGCTTGATCTTCCTGGTTTTGCTCCACCCTCTCTAATAACCCCTTCATCATCCCTCTAAGCTGTTCCACCCTCTCGTTTAACCCTTGTATGTCTATCGAGTTTACTACGGAGGTCCCTGTATTGAAACCGGAAGCAACATCATTAACTATTCCCCTCTTTATCCTGGGGGCTGACCCCCTGTCCTCGGAATCTATTGGCACCCATTGCATCGGCAGCCTGCTGCATTATGACTTTACTTGATACATTATACATTTTCCTTGACTGTTCTGTACAATATTCCGGCATCTGAATGCCTGAAATATTGATCAGGACAGGCACAATTTCATGCTTAACATTATCATACAACAATTCCCCTTCGTTGAAGAGTACGATCCCATTTTCTGGCTCTTGGTATTTGTTGGACAAAGCAGTTCCTCGGGCAATGTAGTGGTTCGTATGGGGCATGGTGTCGGCGGGGGTGAGAAGCATACATACAACAATATTGCGGCAGCCTCTACCTCCTCGTAGTATCCACACAGCCCCACCCCCTTTTTGTGGGTGACTAACGGTTGTGGTTGGGCAGGGGGTGCACAAATTATCCCAAATACATTTATCGAGCCCCCTGGCCTCCCTTCGCCCAATGCAACTGCTCCTTGTACCCGTGGAGCACTGCACGCATACTTTGTCCTTATTCAGGTTCACTTGCAGCCATGCATTAAAATAAGTCCTGTCCTTGCTCCAGTCCTTGGCTGCTGGGATGCACATTCCATCCGTTAAATTAAACAAGACTCCATAGTTCATGTAGTTGTTTATTTCCTGAGTGCGCTGCAATCCGTTGGTATCATCCAGTGTTTGCGTGGGTCTTAATGTTCCCAATATTATGAGTTGAATCAGTCGTCGCGGTCCCACCTCGGTGAGTTTTATCTGCAATTTTAAACAGACAGCCTGGTCGTCACCAGGTGTTAGGTTCTGGTCTACTTGTGTCGCGGTCACTCTGTGGAATCGAAGGTAAGGATTAGGTTATCCATATTCTTTACAGTCGTTCCATCTCTATCACTTCATGTCCCTGTCTGGGCTGCTGTCGGTTTTGTATTTGAGCCTGCACGATGACCCATCTAGATATTATCCAAACTCCAATCAACACCAATGTCACCATTATTCCTCCAAACATCCCAGTCTGCTTTACTGTTAGGTTGGGTTTGTGGACTACTCCTACCCCCTGTGGGGTACATTGGCTAGATTGGCATAGGTGATGGTGCTATGGCTGCACACTGCACTATCCGTCTGGTCCCGTTTTTAAAAATCTCTTCCAGCCTGTTTATCTTAACTTTTAATTCTTGACCAGCTATTTCTGTTTTATTTTTATTCTGACTTTCCCACCATTTCCTCTGTCTGTCAGGTGAGTCTTCTTTATTTTAGTAAGAAATTCAAATTAGTAAGGTCCAGTGTAAAACAGCAGTCAATGGAAAGGGTTAACTCCTTTACAGGTTTGTAAGAAGGCCTGATGTCATTACGTGACTTCGCGTAATCATCCAAATCTTTGTGCCTTCAAAACTTGCTTAGAAATTAGGAATCCATTAAAACAGCAGAAATCATTAGTAAAGTGATCACAATAAAAATCTTCTCATCGGGAAAGACAGCATTTTAGATTAAACTCCAAATTTTCTAAACTTCTAATTCAAGTACTTGCCAAAGATTTTTTTTTTAAATGAGCGACTGAAATCCAATTTTCACACAAGCTGTATACATTCCAACATTTCGTTTTTTTTTTAACGGTTCCGTTCACTGGGCAAATCTTGTGTTTTATTTCTCTCTCTGCTGAGTTCGCATAGCTTAGCTCTTTTCTCCTCGGTTATTTTCAAAACCCTCCTGCTTGTTTAGACTGTTCGGGACTTTTCTTGATAAACACCGTCTATTCTGGAAATCTTTTCAAACTGCAGTGAAACTTTCTCGTAATTTAAAATCATTATCACTGTAGAGTGTCTTTTACCTCTTCTAAATTTTTTTTTCCTTTTCCCAATTAAACCAATATCTTTTTCACAGCAAACATCAACTAGTATTTAGTAAGTTATGTCTTTTTCCATCGCAAACACATTTTTTTCAACACTTATTTAGTACGTTACATCTTTTTTCAAACCTTTTAGTTTTATTTCTTTTTTTTTAAAGAGATCAGATTTAACTTTTTGTTTTAAATGTATTTCTTTTTTTTAAAGAGATCAGATTTAACTTTTTGTTTTAAATGTATCACATTTTGTTGTGCCTTTTCTTAACCAGTGATACTTGAAACCTTCACAACAAAATTAATTCTTCACTGTTCCCATCCTAATTTCTGCTCCCCTTTTGTAGAATTTATATTTATTGTTGAATTGCAAAATGTCAAATAATACTGTTTTTTTTTTGCCTAACTTCTGTTTCAGAAGCTGATCAAAAATTTTAATCTTTTGCTCTGTAACTTCAATTTTGTGATACAGTATCTCATAAATTAAATTTTTTTTAAGCTTTAGCTTCTGACGCAGCATATGTAAAAATCTCTTTACTGAGCTAGAAGCTTTCGCGTCAAGGTTTTACACAAAGGAAAAATGGGACCTTACTTCCCCAGCCTGCAGCCTCGACACGCCCACACAGGCTTCTTTTTTTTTAAGGCATTACAGTTTCCCTTCTCTGTTCTTTATCTTATTCCTAGACAGACATTCACAAAAGTCTCTTTTCATTCAACAAAGTTTATTGTTTAGCTGGCTCTATTCTTGGATCCATACTTCACTTAAGATAATCACTATCAGGTTTTTTTTTATTTCTTACATATTGATTTACTTCCTCTGTTAATTTTACGTGGGCTCGCAGTATCAAGACCACAGCCTTTTCATTTTTATCTTTCTTTTCCTTCTCCCACCATTCCCGCTGATTTGCTGGCGGGTCCTGGGGGTCCTATCCTGACTTAATCATCTTCTCAATTAGTTTCTTTTGTTTTTCCGCCAGGTGGTGGGTAAGGGACCCTTCCAGTCCCCACTCGAGGTTACTTGCTTTATTGGCCATTCCTGGGTAGGACTAGAACCGTTAGGAATCTACTCTCAGAGGTCCGCTTTCTTCCTAGCGTAACTTGTAGTTGACTGTCTCCTGGCTACTGTCAGGTCACAAGTTCTGCTGTTACACAAACTTATACAATTCTTAAAATGCATTTAAGCAATACCCGCAGTGCCCCACGCCTCCTTAACGACTACCTACCACCGTTTTGTCTGTCGGTCCGACCCTGTTCACAGTTTTGGTTTCCGTTGGTCACTGTGCACTGCCTGGTCTCCGGGGTATATTTTCAAATCACACTACTGGGTCTGGGAAGTGTCGCTCAGTTTCACGATCCCACAGTCTAAGTGTGTTCCCTACGCCTACATAGTTCCTGGCTGTCACATGGGACTAAAGTCCTCTTAATTCAGGCTCAGGCTCGGCGTTTGAGATATTAGACCGTCTCCTCATGTCGATCAACTGGCTTCCACCTCCCACACCCTTTAAAATTAAACATTTTTTATGCTCACCCGGGTTTTTCCAAAGGCGTCCAGCGACTCCGGGAAATTCTGTTCGTGACGCCATTGTTAGTGTGAATGTTTTCTCGCAAGAATCACTCAACACTCGGGATCGGTTCCAATGCCAAAATGGCCTTTATTTACGCCGGCGGGGAGGAAGCCTCTGGTCTAAGTCCAGGCACCTCTCTCCACCGAACAAAGAAATTCAGCGATATTTATATGTTTTACAATAGTTCATTACAGTTACTCAGCCCACTTCGGCTGGACACAATCCAATCATAATGATTATAGATTACATATAGGTTTCTTTAACCCAATAGAATTCTCCTGATACCTCAGGGGCTGTATGTTCGGTTCTTGTCAGCTTGGGCTGATTAATGACCTCGTTATGTGAGGTAGGCCCCCCCTTATCTCTGTTCCTCGGGGCTCTGCTGTGTGAAGTCCTTGATTAAAGACATTCCATACCAGGTACTATAATGGTTCGTTATAGTTATCTTGTCTCAAGCGGATGATCCAAGGCATTCCCGGTAGTGGGCCTCACTAGGTCATTGCTCGGTCAGCCTCAGTCAACAGTTCATTGCTTGACTAACTGAGTTCCCATCATGCTTGGGCAGCCATTTTATATGTGGCCACTTTAAACCGATATGAGTTTAGGTATATTCAGCAGGTGCCTAATGCATACAACAGGTGGGGAAGCAAAGCTGAGTCCATGATCAGATCAGCCATGATCTTATTGAATGGCGGAGCAGGCTTGAGGGGCCGTATAGCCTACTCCTGTTCCTATTTCTTATGTTCTTATGTTCTTCTATAAATACAGTGGCAACAAGAGCAGGTCAGCGGCTGGGTATTCTGGAGCGAGTGTCTCACCTCCTGACTCCCCAAAGCCTTTCCACCATCTACAAGGCACATGTCAGGAGTAAGATGGAATACTCTCCACTTGCCTGGATGAGTGCAGCTGCAACAACACTCAAGAAGCTCGACACCATCCAGGACAAAGTAGCCCGCTTGATTGGCACCCCATCCACCACCATCATAGAAACATAGAAACATAGAAAATAGGTGCAGGAGCAGGCCATTCAGCCCTTCTAGCCTGCACCGCCATTCAATGAGTTCATGGCTGAACATGAAACTTCAGTACCCCCTTCCTGCTTTCTCGCCATAACCCTTGATCCCCCGAGTAGTAAGGACTTCATCTAACTCCCTTTTGAATATATTTAGTGAATTGGCCTCAACTACTTTCTGTGGTAGAGAATTCCACAGGTTCACCACTCTCTGGGTGAAGAAGTTTCTCCTCATCTCGGTCCTAAATGGCTTACCCCTTATCCTCAGACTGTGACCCCTGGTTCTGGACTTCCCCAACATTGGGAACATTCTTTCTGCATCTAACCTGTCTAAACCCGTCAGAATTTTAAACGTTTCTATGAGGTCCCCTCTCATTCTTCTGAACTCCAGTGAATACAAGCCCAATTGATCCAATCTTTCTTGATAGGTCAGTCCCGCCATCCCGGGAATCAGTCTGGTGAACCTTCGCTGCACTCCCTCAATAGCAAGAATGTCCTTCCTCAAGTTAGGAGACCAAAACTGTACACAATACTCCAGGTGTGGCCTCACCAAGGCCCTGTACAACTGTAGCAACACCTTCCTGCCCCTGTATTCAAATCCCCTCGCTATGAAGGCCAACATGCCATTTGCTTTCTTAACCGCCTGCTGTACCTGCATGCCAACCTTCAATGACTGATGTACCATGACACCCAGGTCTCGTTGCACCTTCCCTTTTCCTAATCTGTCACCATTCAGATAATAGTCTGTCTCTCTGTTTTTACCACCAAAGTGGATAACCTCACATTTATCCACATTATACTTCATCTGCCATGCATTTGCCCACTCACCTAACCTATCCAAGTCACTCTGCAGCCTAATAGCATCCTCCTCGCAGCTCACACTGCCACCCAACTTAGTATCATCCGCAAATTTGGAGATACTGCATTTAATCCCCTCGTCTAAATCATTAATGTACAATGTAAACAGCTGGGGCCCCAGCACAGAACCTTGCGGCACTCCACTAGTCACTGCCTGCCATTCTGAAAAGTACCCGTTTACTCCTACTCTTTGCTTCCTGTCTGACAACCAGTTCTCAATCCACGTCAGCACACTACCCCCAATCCCATGTGCTTTAACTTTGCACATTAATCTCTTGTGTGGGACATTGACTCCCTCCAACACCGGTGCACCATGGCTGCAGTGTGTACCATATATAAGATGCACTGCAACAACTCACCAAGGCTTCTTCGGCAGCACCTCCCAAACCCCCAACCTTTACCACCTAGAAGGACAAGGTCACCTGCAAATTCCCCTCCAAGTTACACACCATCCTGACTTGGAAATATACCTCCATTCCTCCATCGTCGCTGGGTCAAAATCCTGTAACTCCCTCTCTAACAGCACTGTGAGAGTACTTTCACCACATGGACTGCAGCAGTTCAAGAAGGCATCTCACCACCACCTTTTTAAGGGCAATTAGGGATAGGCAATATATGCTGGTCTTGCCAGCTATGCCCACATCCTGGAACAAATTTTTAAACAATTGGGCCCTTCCGGCGAACTCCGCTCTACCTGCATATTGGGCTTGGAACCAAACCTGCTGGGTCCTGTATACGCTGTCAATTTTCCAGGGGAGCTTGTTTGGGGTGAAAGCTCCATCCACTCCAAACCCCTATGTTCAGAGAGAGTATGCGCAGAGGGGAGGAATGCCCAGATCGGGAGTTTCCCCGGCTGTAGCTTGATAGTGGCTTGGTCATGTGGTCACCCACCACTGATATGTAATAGGGATCCTCCCCAGACCCTATGAAGGCCGTTAGGTTCAAGGCCAGAAGACACTGGCAGCTGGGATCCCGGCATAATGACTGGGATCACAAACCTACATATTACCAGAGCCCAATTTCTCAAAATAGTAACATTCCATTTTATTAAGTTTGTTGTATGAGCAAAGAGCAGCCTGCACTAAAAGGCAGAAGAAAGACTTGCACTTATTTAGCGCTTTTCTCCATCTCAAGATTGCGTAAAAATAACATCTTCTCATCTCGCCTCTGGTTCTTTTGCCAATCAGCTTAAGTTAGATTTGGAAAGTTTGGGCCAAAAGGCTTCTATTAAGTTAACAGATTTAATTTCATTCCAAGAGTTATGCTTTTTCCCGATAAATTACTTTAAATGAAGTGTTGTTTACTATAGCATTGCAAATGAGTTTTCATTTGGAGTTATCATTATGTTAATAGCTGCTCTTTTGGTGGCAACATTTATTAATTATATAATTTTCACCAAAAAAACTGCTGAGTGCTGGACATCTGGAACAAACAAAAACAGAAAATGCTGGAAACAGCCAGAAGGTGTGGAGGTAAGAGATGAGTTGACCTTTCAGCTGGTGCTTTGGGTTGGGGATCCTTCATTAAATCATCATTCACAACTATTGCACAGGATGTGATGTATTCAGTTTGTGCAGTCCAATGGTGAAATATAAATCCCCACGGTGATTTATAATCAAAGGAGAGGTCTATTATTGCAGCAGGACATTATTTCTCAATTTGTCATTCAATAGTCGTGGGTAAAAGGAGAGAGACAGAATGGGGGTGGATGGGGAAAAGAGAGAGAGAACGAGACAGGGGTAAAGAGAGAGAGAAAGGAGAGCTGGAATGAAATTGTAGTCTGGAAGAATCTTGAAGGTTTAGGTTAAAATTACCCCCAAGGTTTTTGCTCACTGAAACCTGCAGGGGAAGCTAGATAAGATAGAGAAAAGAATAGAAGGATATATCGATCGGGTGAGATGAAGAGGGATGGGAGGAAGCTCGTAAGGAGCATAAACACCAGCATAGATCAGTTGGCCTGATCTCTGTGCTGTAAATACTATGTAGTCTCTGTATCTTCCAGGCTGAGATCGATACATTTTTGTTAGGTAAGGGTATCAAGGGATTATGGAGCAAAGGAAGGTGAATGGAGGTGAGGTACAGAACAGCCATGATCTGATTGAATGGTGCAGCAAGCTGGAGGGACTGAATGGCCTGCTGCTGTTCCTGACAGGATTGGATTGGATTCCCATTGAAAACCCTGCCTGATTTTACTTTCCATTTGGTCACTTTTCCTCTGGGCGAGTTAGATATTCACCCCACCACCCCCACATCCTCGCCCCTTATCACCAACGTCATATAAAGCAATAGTAATAGTCAGTACTGTTAAACTGAAATGCCTTTTCTCCCCCTTGGGTGAACTCAAAGTGCTCCAATTCAGATGCTTGGGACAATATGATTTATGTGCATTATAAAAGAAGAGAAGCATGGCATCAACAACATATACAAGCTTGTAATGTGATGTACTGTCATGAATTCAGGATTTGCTCTCCTAAAATTTTATGTACTCTCTATAGAACAATTGAAATACTGTCAGGATTTGTATAGATTCAAATCACCATGCAATCTCAGTGACATTTTTCTTGTTATCCATTCAATACTCTGAAATCTCATTAGCAATGGACATGCTTTCGTTTCCTAAGTGACAGCATCAAATTAATATGTTACCAAGGAAGAAGTACTGCTGCCCTTAGAGTTATGTCATCCCATGAGCTCTTACACCATTACTAGAATTGCCCCGTTTGCAGATTGTAACTGGGTTTGGAGGAGAAATTGCTTACGATTTAGGGTTAGGATTGTATTGCAATATCTAATTCAGGCTTCAGTGTAACATCATAGGCAGTCCTTCGGAATCGAGGAACACTCGCTTCCATTCCCAAGGTGAATTATTTGATGGCTGAACAGTCCAATACGAGAGCCACAGAACCTGAAACAGGTGGGACAGACATTCGTCGAGGGAAGGGGTCGGTGGGGCTGGTTTGCCGTGTGCTGCTTCCGCTGTCTGCGGTTGATCTCTTCACGCTTTTTGCGTTGAGACTTGAAGAGGTCAACGCCCTCCCAGATGAACTTTCTCCACCTCGGGCGGTCTTCGGCCAGGGTCTCCAAGGTGTCAGTGGTGATATCACACTTTACCAGAAAGGCTTTGAGGGTGTCCTTGTAACATTTCCACTGCCCACCTTTGGCTCGTTTACCATGAAGGAGCTCCGCATAAAACATTTGCTTAGGGAATCTCGTATCTGGCATGCGAACTATGTGGCCTGCCCAGCGAAGCTGATCAAGTGTGGATCGTGCTTCAATACTGGGGATGTTAGCCTGGGCGAGGACACTGATGTTGGTGCGGCTGTCCTCCCAGGGGATTTGCAGGATCTTGCGGAGACATCGTTGGTGAGATATCTCCAGCGACTTGAGGTGCCTTCTATACATCGTCCATGCCTCAGACCCATACAGGAGGGCGGGTATTACTACAGCCCTGTAGACCATGAGCTTGGTGTAGATTTGAGGGCCTGGTCTTCAAACACTCTTTTCCTCAGACCGGCCGAAGGCTGCACTGGCGCACTGGAGGCGATGTTGAATCTCCACATCAATGTCTGCCTTTGTTGATAAGAGGCTCCCGAAATATGGGAAATGGTCCACGTTGTCGAGGGCTGCACCGTGAATCTTGATGATTGGAGGGCAGTGCTGTGCGTCGGGGACAGGCTGGTGGAGGACCTTTGTCTTATGGATGTTAAGCGTAAGGCCCATGCTTTCATATGCCTCAGTGAATACATTGACTATTTCCTGGAGTTCAGCCTCAGAATGTGTGCAGACACAGGCGTCGTCCGCATACTGCAGCTCAACGACAGAGGTTGGGGTGATCTTGGACCTGGCCTGGAGGTGGCATAGATTAAGCAGCTTTCCACTGGTTCTGTAGTTTAGTTCCACTCCAGCAGGGAGCTTGTTGATTGTGAGGTGGAGCATGGTGCGAGGAAGAGGGTTGGAGCGATGATGTTGATCCTTACCAACGGATCCATTGCAGACCCAATTCACATCCGAGTGTAACAGAGCTTGATTGAAAGACACAGCCAAAGCCGCCAGTCAATGTGAGCAACAATGCAGAGAGCTGCCATCAATTCCAGGGACCTTTAATATATCGCCTTGCGCTATAATGCAAGATGAGATTATTTAAATGCATTTTCAGACAAATTGGCACATAGTGCATAACCTGCTCGGTGAGTTCAAGGTTCAAGGCTCGAGGAGCTAAATGGCCTATTCCTGTTCCTATTGAGAATTCACAGCAGTCTAACAACTGACCATCTACTTTCCAAATAAGCAGGCATGTTCATGGTGCTGTAAATTGCTGCCATAAAGAAAGGCTTGGATTTATATAGTACCATTCACAACCGCAGGACGTTCCAAAACGCTTTACAACAAATAAATTACTTTTCAAGTGTATTCACTGTTGTAATGTAGGAAACACAGCAGCTAATTTGCACATAACAAGCTCCCATAAACAGCAATGTTTTTTATTGGTGATGTTAGCTGAGGGATAAATATTTTCCCTCTGTGAGGAGCAGTGTGTTCGGTGGCTCCACTTCACCAAGGAGGTGGTCACAGAACTCTGCCACCTCTTGGAACCAGATCTGCAGCGTCACAGCAGGGCAACAACAGTGCTGCCAGTGGCTGTGAACTTTTTCACCAGAGGATCCTTCCGGGCTGGAACAGGCGACATAGCAAACATCCAGGAGGTCTCAGAGGCTCTGTGCTCCAGGAGGAGGGACTTCTTTGTCTTCTCTCTAAACAGAGAGAAGCAGGAGGATCATGCATATGGCTTTGCCAGGATATTGGGCTTCCCCATGGTGCAGGGTGCCATCGACTGCACACATGTGGCTTTGTGGATGCCGCATCTCAATGGTGGGATGTTTCGTAACCGCAAAGGGAACCACTCACTTAAAGTGCAATTGGAGTGCGACCACGTCGAGCACATCATGATGGTGAATTCCCGCTATCCTGGCAGCCATCAAGATGCTTTCATCCTGCGCCAGTCCGCTGTGCCATCAATCTTTCAGCCACCACATCGAACCCGAGTGTGGCTGCTTGATGCCAACGGCTATCCGTTCTACACCTAGCTGATACCTTCCCTCCACAACCCCACCACTAGTGGCCAGCACTCATATAGTGAGAGCCATGCTGTCATGAGGAACATCAATGAGCAGACCATCGAGGTTCTGAAGCAACGGTTCTGCTGCTGTGGTCTGCTGCATCCTCCACAACTTGACCATCTGAGGGTGCAGCCATTGCCACCATGGGTTCCATAACCACCTCAGGAGAAGGAGGATGAGGAAGAGAAGGAGGAAGAGGAATGTAAGGAGGCAGGGGAAGAAGCCGAGGAAGAGGAGGGGAGGAGGAAGAGGAAGAGGTGGAGGAAGCGGAGGAGGAGTGGGAGGAGGAGGGGGAAGAGGTGAGGAGGAGGAGGTGGAAGAGGAGGAGAAGGAGGGTGAGGGGGAAGAGGAAGAGGAGGAGGAGGAGGAGGAGGTGGAGGAGAAGGAAGAGGAAGAGGAGGAGAAGAAGAGGGAGGAGGAGGAAGAGGAGGAGGTGGAGGAGGAAGATGAAGTAGCCTGAAAATCCACATGCCAGACGGGCTGTCCGTGAGTGCATTGTCAGACTACAATTCTAATGAATGAAACATGTGATCCCTGTTGCTCAACACTTCCCCACCTTACCATCCCTCTGTCACAGAATATCACAGCTTTCTCTTGGCCACAATGCTGAAATGAAACCCATCACAAAATAAGCATTCCAAACATAATTTTTAAATGATTCATTCCAATTTTACATAACAAAGTCAATTAATCACACTTGTGCATTCCCTTCGTGACTGTCTTGCGTATGCCTTTGCCTATCCTAATGCTGCTACAAAGTGCTATCCCAATGGCTGTCGCATGGCTGGTGGAAAGCTGCTGACTTTCAGTGGGCGAGACTGTAGATGGCCTTGCAGGATGACCTTGAGTTTTCTCTTAAATGCATCTGAGCTATTCACCACAACTACTCCTTCTGGTAGCGAGTTCCATATTCTTACCACTCTCTGCCCTGAGCTGTCATGCTCTGTGTGCCAGGTGCTCTGAAAATCATAGAAACTTGCAGCACAGAAGGAGGCCATTCACCCCATCGTGTCCGAGCCGGCCGACAAAGAGCTATCCAGCCTAATCCCATTTTCCAGCTCTTACTCTGTAGCCTTGTAGGTTATGGCATTTTCAAGTGCATATCCAAGTACTTTTTAAATGTGGTGAGGGTTTCTGCCTCCACCATCCATTCAGGCAGTGAGTTCCAGACCCCCACTGCACTCTGGGTGAAAACATTTCCCCTTAAATCCCATGTAAGCCTCTTAACAATTACTTTAAATCTATGTTCCTGGTTGATGACCCATGTGCTAAGGGAAATAGGTCCGTCCTATCTACTCTACCTAGACCCCTCATCGTTTTATACACCTCAATTAAGTCTCCCCTCAGCCTCCTCTGAAAACAATCCCAGCCTATCCAATCGTTCCTCATAGCTAAAATTCTCCAGTCCAGGCAACATCCTCCTAAGATGCATTTAAGATGGAGATAGATAGATTTTTGAATGGTAAGGGAGTCAAGGGTTATGGAGAGCGGGCAGGGAAGTGGAATTGAGGACAAGATCAGATCAGCCATGATCTTTTTGAATGGCGGAGCAGGCTCGAGGGGCCAATGGTCTATTTCTGCTCCTATTTCTTATGTTCTTATGTAAATCTCCTCTGTATGCACTTAAATGAGTTCCTTTTGCATTCGAGCACAAGGCAATGTATTAAAGCCCCCTGGAATTGATAGCAGCTCTCTGCATTGTTGCTTTCTGCTCACATTGACTGGTGGCTGTGGCTGTGTCCTTGAATCAAGCTCTCTTACACTGGCTCTGACCCTAAGTTAGATATGTTATACAATCCTAAACCGAAATCTTAAGTTTCTCCTGAATTCCCGATTGGATTAATTAGTGACTATCTTATATTTCTCCCAAATCTCTAATTTTGTCCCTTCCCAAATGAAATGTCAAGACCGGGTACCAGTTGTGCCCCATTTTATTTACCCTAATGTGCGTGTTTGCTTTCCGTGACAGTGTCTTCTGCTTTCTAACTATGTGTTCCTTCTCAACTTGTGCCAGCGGAAGGAGAGAGTGAGATAATTGGCTGCTGTGTGTTAGAGTCTGCCTCTAGATATAGAAGTGATACAGAACTTTCTTGTGCTAGGTCAGTAGCTATCCCAGCACCCCATTGCAAACAGATTCTGTAAAAGCAAGAGCAGACCACAGCTACTTCCTATTATTGATGCAAAGTCTTTGAAAAGCCTATGTCGAAAGGAACAGGAGTAAACATTGAGATGAAGATGCCAGACGAGAAGTGTCAAGTGATTAGAACTTTGATGGATAAAAGGCAACTGTTTGATTTGAGATGTACAGATGTAGAGAAATGGAGAAACAATGGAGACATCGCATGCTACATGTCCAGGAACAAAATTTGGTAATACCTTTCGGAACTTTAAATTACTGTCACTTAATATTAGGCTGTGGTGGCCGTATTGACTTCTACTGTATACCAATAAAACATCTACCGTGCTAAGATGGAGTCACGTTCGAATGATTAAGTTTGAGGTCTAAGACTTCTTATACCATGTATTGCAGTGGCTGCCTGTGCCTGCATGCCTTCTGTCACATCTCGAGTCATTGGAGCAGGGTGCTGGGTGACAGCAATGTGGCTTGCCCTGGGAGACATTCCCATGATCCATGCCCCCTGCTCTGGTAGCGTGCTCGGAAAGCCCAGAGACCTGTTCAGGAACCGATTGCTGGTTCGCTGTTCAAGGTTTGCATTATTAATTGTGCTGAGGTTCTCAACATCCCCTTGAAATCCACTGACTAATCCAGCTCACCTCTCCATGAAGATCGCAAATACTGATACTGGGAATTAAATGACAAGATTATTCATGGGCATAGTTTCTTCGAGAACTAAGAGTTTCATAATCGTGAGTGCTGCACTCACATCGTTCAGAAGTGCTGAATAATTTAACAAAACACAAAATACTGCAGGCACTGGGAATATGAAACAGTAATATAAACAGGAAATGCTGTAAACCCTCAGCAGCTCAGGGCAGCATCTGTGGAGGAAGAAAAAGGGTTGGGTTAATGATTCAGGTGCATGATAAAGGGTTTTAGACCCGAAACGCCAACCTAGCTTTTTTTGTTATCTCCACAGATGCTGTTTAACCTGCTGTTTCCAACATTTTCTGCTGTTATTAATGAACTGTTTGTTTTGTAGGTTTATTGTGATATATTTAAGAGTATCATATTCCCCAGTCAAAGCTTCACACCTCTATTAATTGGTTAAAATAGTATTAAAGAAAATTCCAGCTGTCAAAGGATTATAAAAGTAAATGTTAAAAGGTACTAGGTCCCACTTTCATCAATCATTGTCCTTTTATATCTCCTGCGATGAAATACTCTCTGCTTCATTCACATTTGTGAACTGTTCATGAACAGTTTAATACACTGTTCAATGCTGAATTTCAGCTGGGATAATGTATCAGGGAAATGGGTGCATTTTACGATGCACATTCTACAAATTGAATTTCAAAAAGTATTCATTCGTATTAATATTCGTGAATAAATGGAGCCTGAACGTTTGATAGATTTTATTACCATGACTGTTGGATGAACAAGTTGGTTATGAGTTTTTTATGACCAAATGACAAAGTTCAACAAATCATTTACAGCAATTAGTCCCCTAACTCAAAGTAATAGAGGATAATTCTTCTTGTTGTTTGGAGATGATCCCTAGTCAAAAAAATTAGCATGGGGCTGTAAGGAGGGATGATATGTCAGAAGGATGATCAAATGAGGTTGAACTGAAGAACAAAAAAGGGGCAATTACACTACTGGAAGTGTATTATAGACCACCAAACAGTCAGAGGGAGACAGAAGAGCAAATATGTCAGCAAATTTCTGAGAATTGCAAATATAATGAGCCGTAAATTGCGGCCTCTCCGGGTGCGTACGATGTGCGCATGCACCCAAAGATGCTTCACAAATGCAGGTTCTCGGCATGCGATGAGCATGTGTCGAGATCCAGCATTTGCGAACTGTCAAAATGTCTTTTGACAGATTGCACACATCCCTGGGATAAGGACATTCACAGGCAGAGATTTGGGCTACTTGCCCAACTCCTGCCCAGTGAATGTCCTTCAAACTCTTACACCTCGTAAAAACAGGTGTACAGCCTGCTTTTACAAATATAAGGGTTTTAAAAGATAGAAAAATGTAATTTATCACTAATTTTTATATTAAAAACCATGTCCATTAAGGTAAATTTATTTTTACCCCTATTAAAACATATTAAAAACAATCAAAAACATTTAAATATGTGAGGTGTTATTTTTATTTACTGTGTTGTGTCTCTGTTTTTGGGAGTATTCTCATTGATAGTATTGGGAGTTCATACAAATGGAGCTCCCATTATTATTAATGAAGGTACTCCATGTTCATTGGTGGTCCAGGCCCACGTGATCCCAGGTTGCGCTAACGTTCCTGGGATGTGTGAGTCCATACGCTGGACTGTGAATGGAGGCCCCGGACCATGAGTATACATTCCTCCAGGACCATCAAGTACTTTCGTTAAAAAATTTTGCTTGGAAGCATCTGCCCGCAGGAAGCTTCTGACTGCAATTTCTGGGCCATTAGGGCAGTAATAGTAGGAGATTTCAACTACCCTAATATTAACTGGGATAGAATCAATGTAAAAAGTATAGGGGATGCAGAATTCTTAAAATGCATTCAGGAGAACTTTTTTAGCCAGTACATAGCAAGCCCGTCAAGAAAGGGGGTGGTTCTGGACTTAGTTTTAGGGAATGAAGCTGGGAAGAAGGGGTATCAGTGGGAGAGAATTTTGGTGGTAGTGATCATAATTCAATTAGATTTAGCGTAGTTATGGAAAAGGACACAGATAGATCAGGAGCACAATTTCTCGATTCGGGAAAAGCCAATTTTACTAAGCTGAGATGTGATTTAGCAAAAGTGTACTGGAAATAGCTTCTTGAAGGTAAATCAGTGTCAGATGTAGGGGGTAGTGTGCGGGGTCAGTTTACCTTCCCTGACCCAGAGCGGTTGCGAGTTGCTCCCACTCCCTGGTTCTCGAGCCTGGATTTATTAATCAGGGTGTGATAAAGTACAGCAGACAACTGTTTTGTATAAAGAAATGTATGGTTTTTATTCAAGAAGAATGAATACACCTTTTATTGAAACTGAGAAAACTTATCACTTTAAATGAGAGAAAACTTAACACTCCAATGGGGAATCCTTCATTCAAACCCAAGAGAATACACAGCAGGACAACACTTCCCGCTTCCCAATTCCCCCTATCTAACTAGGTTCAGCTCTGGGGCTTCAGGGACTATGCTCACCAATCCTTCCTTGACAGTCGGTCATGGGTCGCGGTTTCGGGGTGCATTGGATTTTGTCGATTCTACTAGCTGTACCCTGGACGTAGGACAGCACTTCTTGCTGCGTGTTCCTCAGTTGGATGGTGTCCGCTGATGCGGTAGGGCGCGTTTTGGATTTATGGGGTAAGTAACCACTTTCTTCCTTCAGCAGTAGATTTTAACGTTCTTTTACCCATTGGTAGCTCAGGAATAGCTTGTAGAGTGGAAACAGCTTGCGAATCTTCGGGTTTTCGTTGCGTTGACTTCAGTTTGGGAATCGTTGGTCGCGGTGGCTCAATATTACCAATTTGGTTTCTGGTAATATCTTAGTGGTTGTTCCGTGTGCCTCTTGCTGCCACGGCGTGCTTGGTGCCCTGGTTGCTTGCGATGCTGTTTTGGTTGATGTTCTGAAGAACCAGATTAACAAAAAACTGGTGTGCTGATCTTGAAGTCTACCAGGTCTGAAGCATACGAAGCTGGTGTAGAAGCAAATTATCTCCCTGGCTGTAAAAACAGGCCCTAATTATACTTTGAGAGACTTCCTTATCTGTGCCCCAAATCAACCTTGCTTCTTTGTTTAAGTTTTGCTGCTCAGCTAACTGAAACTTGATTAAGTTTTAATCTGGCGTTGATAGACTTTTCTGAGTTGATGAGCTCTTGTCCATTGTGATAGCACTGCTTTTTTTTTCTTCTGGAAGTCTGGCCTGAGCCAGATATTTCTATGCCTGTTGAAAAGGTGTTGGAATATGTATGTGACATTTGGGTCCTCTGGGTGGGGTGGATAATGTTTCTTCCGTGGTCGATTGTTTAAATGCTAATGTTTTCTAGGGGCAAATTTCGAGGGTAAACAGTTCCCAGACAATTTGATTAGCTCCAATGTCCAAACTGACCTTTTAGAGATTGACCCCACCCCTTTTCTTGCAGACCCAACATTCACCTTTTAAAAATCCCAAACTTGGTTAAAACACATAGATTTCTTCCATAAGCATTTTAGGTTCCCAAACTTTCTGTTTGATAGTCCCAAATCGAATTTCCTTTTCAATGAGTCCAAACACTGAGGGGTTTCCACAAATTTTTCAATCCTACACAGAGCAGTGGGAGGTATTCAATGAGGAGATAATGAGGGTTCAGACCAAATATGTTCCCACAGAGAGAAAGGGTGGGACTCCTAAATCTAGTGTCCCCTGAATGTCAAGGGGGATACAATGTAGGATAAGGCAAAAAAGGGAAACTTATTTCAGATACCAAGAACTAAATACTGCAGAAAGCCTAGAGGAGTATATAAAGTGCAGTAGTGAAATTAAAAAGGAAATTAGGAAAGCAAAGAGAGGGCATGAAACAATATTGGCAATTAAAATTACAGAAAACCCAAAGATGTTTTATAAATTCATAAAGAGCAAATAGATAACTAAAGAAAGTGTAGGGCCATTTAGAGACCAAAAAGAAAGCATGTGTGTGGAAGCAGAAGACATGGGTTTGGTTCTTAATGAATACTTTCCGTCTGTCTTCACAAAAGAGAGGTACAAAATGCAGACATTGTTGTTAAGAGAAGCAAGGGAGAAAAAAGCAGAGGATCTGACCATCATTTTTCAATCCTCTCTGGCTACAGGTTTGGTGCTGGAGGATTGTAGGACTTCGAGGGGTAGAAATTCCCCCCCGTCCGAAATGGAGCGCTCCTACCATATTTCGATGGTTTTTAGAGCAGTTGCAATTCAGGTTGCCCCATGAGCGACATTCGGCTCTTCGTTGTTTTTTTTTCCTTGGCTCTGAAAGTCGCTCTAAATGGGGTTGGTGACAACACCTGAGGGACGGAAGTTGGGGGCCGGTGCGGTCTGACCGCCGCGATGACGTCAGCACATCACTGCGTCACCATAACTCTCCCCTTCACGTAAAAGGGAGAGCCTCCACGATTTTAAAACTTTGGCCCACTGGGCCACCCAAAAGAGGGTGCCAGGCTACCTGTTGGCAGCCCGGCCGAACCCAGTGGCATAATTGTCGGGCTGACCTAGCAGTCGGCTGATAAATAAAACATGGCAGCAGTGGCAGTGCATTCTCCCCTTTAAGGGAGCCGCACTACCATGGCAGAAGGCCACAGCCTCACTGGAAGACTGAGAAAAAACAGGTTTTCGCATGGTGATGATGCGTTTACCACAGATCAGCAGCAGCGGAGCGGTGGGGGGGAGGGTATTGGGGCAACACCGCGAGAACTCGGGAGGGCAATTAGGCTATCAGTGGCCATTCCACGAAAAGTCGGCGGCCACTCCAGTCCGCAGTGTGGCCGCTGATTTGCGGTGGTAACAGACCTGAAGGAGAGGGGCAATCTCGGCCCAGAATGTTGTAGCATTGTTTTAAAAGGGAGAAAGGGGTAGACTGAGTAATTATAGGCCAATGGTTTGCAAATTGTTAAAAGAAATTCTGAGGGACGGTATTAATCATCATTTGGAAAAGCATTGATTCATCAACGACAGTCAGCATGGATTTGATAAGGGAAGGTCGTGTCTCACAAACTTGATTGAATTTTTTGAGGAGGTAAACATAGAAACATAGAAACATAAAAAATAGGTACAGGAGTAGTCTATTCGGCCCTTCGCGCCTGCACCACCATTCAATTTGATCATGGCTGATCAGCACCTCAGTACCCCTTTCTTGCTTTCTCCCAATACCTCTTGATCCATTTAGAAGTAAGGGCCATATCTAACTCCCTCTTGAATATAATCTAATGAACTGGCATCAACAACTCTCTGCGGTAGAGAATTCCACAGGTTAACAACTCCCTGAGTAAAGAAGTTTCTCCTCATCTCAGTCCTAAATGGCTTACCCCTTATCCTTAGACTGTGTCCCCTGGTTCTGGACTTCCCCAACATCGGGAACATTCTTCCTGCATCTAACCTGTCCAGTCCCGTCAGAATTTTATATGTTTCTGTGAGATCCCCTCTCATCCTTCTAAACTCAGTGAATACAGGCCCAGCCGATCCAGTCTCTCCTCATATATGTCAGTCCTGCCATCCCGGGAATCAGTCTGGTGAACCTTCACTGCAATAGCAAGAACGTACTTCCTCAGATTAGGAGAACAAAACTGAACACAATATTCCAGGTGAGGCCTCACCAAGGCCCTGTACAACTGCAGTAAGACCTCCCTGCTCCTATACTCAAATCCCCTAGCTATGAAGGCCAAAATTCCATTTGCCTTCTTCACCGCCTGCTGTACCTGCACGCCAACTTTCAATGACTGATGGATCATGACACCCAGGTCTCGTTGCACCTCCCCTTTTCATAATCTGCCGCCATTCAGATAATATTCTATCTTCCTGTTTTTGCCACCAAAATGGATAACCTCACATTTATCCACATTGTACTGTATCTGCCATGCATTTACCCACATATCTAACCCAACCAAGTCAACCTGCAGCCTCTTAGCATCCTCCTCATAGGTCACACCGCCACCCAGCTTAGTGCCATCTGCAAACTTGGAGATATTACACTCAATTCCTTCATCTAAATCATTGATGTATATTGTAAATAGCTGGGTTCCCAGCACTGAGCCCTGCGGCACTCCATTAGTCACTGCCTGCCATTCTGAAAAGGACCCATTTATCCCAACTCTCTGCTTCCTGTCTGCCAACCAGTTCTCTATCCACATCAATACATTACCCCCAATACCAGGTGCTTTAATTTTGCACACCAATCTCTTGTGAGGGACCTTGTCAAAAGCCTTTTGAAAGTCCAAATACACCATATCCACTGGTTCTCCCCTGTCCACTCTACTAGTTTTATCTTCAAAAAATTCTCGAAGATTTGACAAACATGATTTCCCTTTCGTAAATCCACGCTGAATTGGACCGATCCTGTCACTGCTTTCCAAATGCGCTGCTATTTAATCTTTAATAATTGATTCCAACATTTTCCCCACTACTGATGTCAGGCTAACCGGTCTATAATTCTCCATTTTCTCTCTCCCTCCTTTCTTAAAAAGTGGTGTTACCCTCCAGTCCATAGGAACTGATCCAGAGGTGATGGACTGTTGGAAAATGATCACCAATGCATCCACTATTTCTAGGGCCACTTCCTTAAGTACTCTGGGATGCAGACTATCAGGCCCTGGGGATTTATCGGCCTTCAATCCCATCAATTTCCCCAACACAATTTCCTGACTAATAAGGATTTCCTTCAGTTCCTCCTTCTCACAAGACCCTCGGTCCCCTAGTATTTCCGGAAGGTTATTTGTGTCTTCCCTCGTGAAGACAGAACCAAAGTATTTGTTCAATTGTCTGCCATTTCTTTGTTCCGCATTATAAATTCACCTGATTCTGACTGCAAGGGACCTACATTTTTCTTCACTAATATTTTTCTCTTCACATATCTATAGAAGATTTTGCAGTCAGTTTTTGTTTCCAGCAAGCTTCCTCTCATACTCTATTTTCCCCCTCCTAATTAAACCCTTTGTCCTCCTCTGCTGAATTCTAAATTTCTCCCAGTCCTCAGGCAGACCAATTGAACCAATACTTAGTTTCTGTCTTCACAAAGGAAGATACAAATAACCTTCCGAAGGTACTAGGGGACAGTGGGTCTCGTGAGAAGGAGTAACTGAAGGATATCCTTATTAGGTGGGAAATGGTGTTCGGGAAATTGATGGGATTGAAGGCCTATAATTCCCCGGGGCTTGATAGTCTGTATCCCAGAGTCTTCAAGGATGTGGCCCTAGAAATAATGGATGCATTGGTGATCATTTTCCAACAGACTCTGGATCAGTTCCCATGGACTGGAGGGTAGCTAATGTAACACCACTTTTTTAAAAAGGAGGGAGAGAGAAAACGGGTAATTATAGACTGGTTAGCTTGACATCAGTAGTGGGGAAAATGTTGGAATCGATCATGAAGGACGAAATAGCAGTGCATTTGGAAAGCGGTGACAGGATCAGATCAAGTCAGCATGGATTTATGAAAGGGAAATCATGTTTGACGAATCTTCTGGAATTTTTTGAGGATGTAACTAGCAGAGTGGGCAAGGGAGAACCAGTGGATGTGGTGTATTTGGACTTTCAGAAGGCTTTTGACAAGGTCCCGCACAAGAGATTGTTGTGCAAAATCAAAGCACATGGTATTGGGGGTAATATACTGATGTGGATAAGGAACTGGTTGGCAGACAGGAAGCAGAGAGTCGGGATAAATGGGTCCTTTTCAGAATGGCAGGCAGTGACTAGTGGAGTGCCGCAGGGCTCAGTGCTGGGACCCCAGCTCTTTACAATATACATTTACGATTTGGATGAAGGAATAGAGTGTAATATCTTCAAGTTTGCAGATGACACTAAACTAGGTGGCGGTGTGAGCTGTGAGGAGGATGCGAAGAGGTTGCAGGGTGACTTGGACAGGTTAGGTGAGTGGGCAAATGCATGGCAGATGCAGTATAATGTGGATGAATGTGAGGTTATCCATTTTGGGGGCAAAAACACAAAGGCAGAATATTATCTGAATGACGGCAGACTCGGAAAAGGGGAGGTACAATGAGACCTGGGTGTCATGGTTCATCAGTCACTGAAAGTGGGCACACAGGTACAGCAGGCGGTAAAGAAGGCAAATGGTATGTTGGCCTTCATAGCTAGGTGATTTGAATATAGAAGGGAGGTCTTACTGCAGTTGTACAGGGCCTTAGTGAGACCTCACCTGGAATATTGTGTTCAGTTTTGTCTCCTAGTCTGAGGAAGGACGTTCTTGCTATTGAGGGAGTGCAGCGAAGGTTCCCCAGACTGATTCCAGGGATGTCTGGGCTGTCACATGAGGAGAGACTGGATCAACTGGGCCTTTATTCACTGGGGTTTAGAAGGATGAGAGGGGATCTCATAGAAACATATAAGATTCTGACGGGACTGGACAGGTTCGATGCGGGAAGAATGTTCCCGATGTTGGGGAAGTCCAGAACCAAGGGACATAGTCTTAGGATAAGGGGTAGGCTATTTAGGACTGAGATGAGGAGAAACTTCTTCACTCAGAGTGTTGTTAACCTGTGGAATTCCCTGTCACAGAAAGTTGTTGATGCCAGTCAACTTGATATATTCAAGAGGGAGTTAGATATGGCTCTTACGGTTAGAGGGATCAAGGGGTAAGGAGAGAAAGCAGGAAAGGGATACTGAAGGAATGATCAGCCATGATCTTATTGAATGGCGGTGCAGGCTCGAAGGGCCGAATGGCCTACTCCTGCACCTATTTTCTATGTTTCTATGTTTCTATGTTTGCTGCTTTTTCTGGCTAATTTATATGCCTCTTCCTTGGATTTAACACTATCCTTAATTTCCCTTGTTAGCCACAGTTGAGCCACCTTCCCCGTTTTATTTTTACTCCAGACCAGGATGTACAATTGTTGAAGTTTATCCATGTGATCTTTAAATGTTTGCGATTGCCTATCCACTGTCAACCCTTTAAGTATCATTTGCCAATCTATTCTAGCCAATTCACACCTCATACCTTCGACGTTAACTTTCCCTAAGTTCAGGACCCTAGTCTCTGAATTAACTGTGTCACTCTCCATCTTAATAAAGAATTCTACCATGTTATGGTCACTCTTCCCCAAAGGGCCTCGCACAACAAGATTGCTAATTAGTCCTTTCTCATTACACATCACCCAGTCTAGGATGGCCAGCCCTCTTTTTGGTTCCTCGACATATTGGTCTAGAAAACTATCCCTAACACATTCCAGGAAATCGTCCTCCACCGTATTGCTACCAGTTTGGTTCGCCCAATCTATATGTAGATGAAAGTCGCCCATGATAATTGCTGTACCCTTATTGCATGCATCCCTAATTTCTTGTTTGATGCTGTCCCCAACCTCACTACTACTGTTTGTTGGTCTGTACACAACTTGCACTCGCGTTTTCTGCCCTTTCATGTTCTGCAGCTCTACCCATACAGATTCCACATCATCCAAGGTAATGTCCTTCCTTACTATTGTGTTAATTTCCTCTTTAACCAGCAACGCTACCCCACCTCTTTTTCCTTTCTGTCTATCCTTCCTGAATGTTGAATACCACTGGATGTTGAGTTCCCAGCCTTGGTCATCCTGGAGCCATGTCTCCGTAATGCCAATTATATCATATTCTTTGCTGCCTGTTAATTCATCCACCTTATTACGAATACTCCTTGCATTGAGGCACAGAGCCTTGAGGCTTGTCTTTTCATCATGCTTTGCCCCTTTAGAATTTTGCTGTAATGTGGCCCTTTTTGATTTTTACCTTGGGTTTCTCTGCCCTCCACTTTTACTTTTCTCCTTTCTATCTTTTGCTTCTGCCCCCATTTTACTACCCTCTGTCTCCCTGCATAGGTTTCCATCCCCCTGCCATATTAGTTTAACCCTTCCCTAACAGCACTGGCAAGCAGTCCCCCTTGAACTTTGGTTGCGGTCCTGCCCAGGTGCAGACCGTCTGGTTTGTACTGGTCCCACCTCCCCCAGAACCGATCCCATTGTCCCAGGAATTTGAATCCCTCCCTCTTGCTCCATTCCTCAAGTCACATATTCTTCTTAGCTATCCTGCTCCCTCTACTCTGATTAGCAGGTGGCACTGGTAACAATCCTGAGATTACTACCTTTGAGGTCCTACTTTTTAATTTAACTCATAGCTCCCTAAGTTCAGCATGTAGGTCCTCATCCCGTTTTTTCCTATATCGTTGGTACCTATATGCACCATGACAACCGGCTGTTCACCCTCCCCCTCCAGAATGTGCTGCAGCAGCTCCGAGACATCCTTGACCCTTGCACCAGGGAGGCAATATACCATCCTGAGTCTCGATTGCGGCCACAGGAATATCTATCTATTCCCCTTGCTATAGAATTCCCTACCACTCTAGCTCTCCCACTCTTTTTCCTGCCCTCTTGTGCAGGAAAAATGATGGTTGATAAGGGTAGTGCATTTGATATTTTCTGGGGACCAATACACCTTGGGTAGAAATTAGTTCTTATTGAGCCTGTTATCCTGACAGAAACAGGGGCCAAATGTTTTACATGGATCTTAACAAGGCTTTTGACAAGGTAGACTGGTCATAAAAGTAAAAGCCCATGGGATCCAAGGGAAAGTAGCAAGTTGGATCCAATATTGGCTCAGTGACAGGAAGCAAAGGGTAATGGTGAGTACCCGATGATAGGTGTGAAATGGACACGTTTCCCAAAGTGTTTGACCAATGGAGATCCCAAAATTGGCCTTCAGGCCCGATTGCAATATTACTGGTTAGTTGCCGGCACCTGTTGTGTTTCCAGAGGCAGTTCAGTGGTTTAGGGATTTGAAATTTGACTTCTTCGTCTGCAATGGCTCAAAGATAGATGTAGCGTGTCAGGTGGGGGGGTTGTGGGAGAAAAGGAGAGAGGCGCTAGTGCGGGCCATTAGATGCCCTTGCACTCCTGCTCCTACTGGCTCCTCATCAAGATACAATGTTGCCTGTTTGTTGGTGGCCACTGATTAGGCCAAATGCTACAAAAGCTCAGCAGACTCATGCTGCCCAATTTCTTGAAGGTGTGCTTAAACAATTGTTAGGCCCTTTCATTAACATATGTAAGCGGCCTAACGCCTGTTGAAGACAGTTGCCCGGGTTGCCTGCAAATTGTCTGCGCCATAACCGGCAGATTTGGTCGCTGTTGGGCCCTGTTTCTGTATGGAAAACAGGTGCAATGAGGACCAATTTCTACCCCAAGGTGTATGGACCTCCTGTAAATATTGTTTTCCTCTGCTACCTTCCAGCCATAGCTCAGTTGGTAGCACTCTCACCACTGAGCTAGATGGCTGTGGGTTAAACCTCCACTCCAGAGACCTGAGCACAAAATCTAGGCTGACGCTCCCAGTGCAGTACTGAGGGGGCACAATACTGTCGAAGGTGTCTTTTGGATGAGACATTAAACCCAGACCCATTTGCACTCGTGGATGAATGTAACCGATCCCATGGCATTATTTCAAAAGAGGAGCTGTGGGTTTTTCCTGGTGTCTTCGCCAATATTTATTCCTCAACCAACATTGATGTTGAGTATGACAAAGACACTCAACACAGGTCTGTTGTGGAGAAAAGAATTGTTTAATTGCTTGATCAAGGGAGACACGGCTACACCAGTTCCTCAACTGGGTGCGTTACCAACCGTTCTCCTCGAACATTTTAGGAGCTGCTTCCTTTATACAGAATTCTTTGCAAAGTCATCATTTACATTATCATTGGTCAGTCTTTCTACTGCATGACAATTTTTTTCTCTTTGTTATAGATTGTTTAATTTTAACTTTGTTAATTGTTCCAGTATCCTCCTTGGGTATGAACATATGCATCCTGCCTCCTGCCATTAACAGGAATTTATTTCTTAGGCGTAAGACCTTAGTTTTGAATAACAGGAACCCACTTCCTAGGCTCAAGACCTTAGCTCTGATAACAGGAACTCACACCATTGTTCTACAGTCGCACCTGCTACTTTTGCCACATCAGCAAATTGAGTTTTGGTCTTATGAACATCATACATGTTTAACTCTTTAATCCCACTTCAATCCCCCCTTTGGTCATATGATTATTCTATTGACCCAACGTGACCAATTATTTTACCTTACTAGACTCATGTGTCTCCCGCCCCGATTTCATTGATCATGCGATAGGATTGGGACCCTTACAACTCATAGCAGGTATTCATGTTGGTTTGGTCCATCTCCCCTGTTACTTACTTTCAGCAAAGGCTTCCTTTCGTATTTCTGAGCAGCTTTTACCAGCGCATTTATCCTTCTCCTCCTACATCTGAAGCACCATTCAAACAGTAACATCAGTATAACCAACATCTGCACTATCATTAATACATGTGACATAATTCTTATCCAAGGATGTACATGAACATTAAGTCCAAAATCCCATAGTCGTGTATACCAGGGTTGATTGGCCAGCACTTTCTTTGTGTCCTTTTGCAGCTCAACAATCTCTTTCATCAGGATGATGTATTTTTGTCATTGCTCACGGACACTCTTCTCCAATACTGTCTGTTCCTCACTTAGTTTGGGAATAGGTTTTCCCCGAGGCTCTTCAAAGCCCTCGTACCCCGCCTTTATAGTATCTACCACTATTCCACTGACAGTTTCTTCTTTTACTTCTGGGTATAGAATATGTCCCTGAATATTAACCTCTTCTCTGGTCGTGAAGCAAAAATCGGTGGTAGTGATGGGGCAGTGCGTTACTCCTCCCACAGTCATGTTAGTGGCTGTGGTGCTGACACACCGTTGCCCGTAACTTCGTGGTGCTGCTGCTGTCTCGAAATCCAGCATCAGTGGGGTTATGCTCAGGACGTATCCTTCTGTGCGGCTGTATCCACAGTCACCTTGATCAAATTTGGGTTGTTCTCAGAACAAAGCAACCTGGTTATTCTTATAAAATCTTTAATGCACACACCCTTGGTATCATCTCCCTTCGTAATATTGTATTGGTGCAGTTTGTGGTATCTGACCCGTGTTTGGTTTCTTATTTCTCCTATATTGTCAAATTTATACAGGAGGTTTCCCTTGGTTACATCATATTGTGGTATTGACAGTACAAATCCGATTATATTCTGATGACCAGTTACACATTTAGTTTAAGAACCCATGCATGGCTGTTTCGCCTGATTTCACAGGTATCTGTTTCCCTTTTTCTCAAAGTCCATTCCCTGAATACATCATTGGTTATCCAATCAGGGACCTCCCCATTTTGTAGCTGTTCTAAGTTATGTTCTACTGTACTTATCATCCATGCTCCATACCCGGTCATACCGCGGCGTTTTGTCTGCTTTCACTATTTTACTTTTGGTTCACGTTTATTGTTAATTGTCTTGGCATGATCCCTTAGTGTGTGAGCCACTTGTAACAATTCTCGTCTGGCCCTATCTCCCAATTGTGCCTGCATTTTCTCATTATCATTTCCCCTTTCCAGCAACCCTCTTAGGGTTTGGGTGAATATGTCAACCTGATCTTCGACCATCTGGTGATCTGTAATGTTTACCGTTGCTACGCCTGTCACATATCCCGCGCTCATCATTTCTAATATCCCCTTTTTCATCTAATCTTCCCTTTTAATGTGATAAACCTCAGGGCCTTAGAGTCGGGTCCATCTAAGGCCCGCAGTGTCAGATTTTTATACATGCTCATTGTTTTTGACTTGCAGAAACAGGGGATCGTTAGATTGGTCAGATTTAGAAATACTGTGATTATCTTCTGGCGTATTCTATTCCTAACCCCCCTTTGCACCCCTTTTGTTCTGTGAGGGCACCTTGGAGTTCTCCCCTCACACAGGAACATCGTTCCTCCTCCTGTATAATTGTCACAACTTGTACTTCCCTCTGGGGCGGGTGATGGGTTACAAGTTTCTTCGTTGTCCTTACAGAATTATAAGGGCGGTGGTGATCACATTGATATGCATTCTGTTGATAAAACACATCCTGGATATTCCAGATTTTTAGTTAGATCCTTACCATTTCTACTCCGACCAGATTGTTTGCACCATTTCTCTGGGCAAGTGACTTTTCCCAGATCTATTTTATGATGGCAAGTACCCCTAGTATTGCAAATATTAATCCGAGTCCCCCGAAAAGTCCATCTATCAATGCATCTCTCCACTCCTTATATTCTTTTAGCTGGGAACAATATTTCCATCGACCCCCACCTTTCATATTTACGCATGCACACGTGTCTCGGCTAATCAGTACCTACATAAGAACATAACACATTCAATGAGCTAGCCTCAACTGCTTCCTTGGGCAGAGAATTCCACAGATTCACAACCCTCTGGGAGAAGAAATTCCTTCTCAACTCGGTTTTAAATTGGCTCCCCCCGTATTTTGAGGCTGTGCCCGCTAGTTCTAGTCTCCCCGACCAGTGGAAACAACCTCTCTGCCTCTATCTTGTCTATCCCTTTCATTGTTTCAAATGTTTCTATAAGATCACCCCTCATCCTTCTGAACTCCAACGAGTAAAGACCCAGTCTACTCAATCTATCATCATAAGATAACCCCCTCATCTCTGGAATCAGCCGAGTGAATCGTCTCTGTACCACCTCCAAAGCTAGTATATCCTTCCTTAAGTAAGGTGACCAAAACTGCACGCAGTACTCCAGGTGCGTCCTCATCAATACCCTGTATAGTTGCAGCAGGACCTCCCTGCTTTTGTACTCCATCCCTCTCGCAATGAAGGCCAACATTCCATTCGCCTTCCTGATTACTTGCTGCACCTGCAAACTAACTTTTTGTGATTCATGCACAAGGACCCCCAGGTCCCTCTGCACCGCAGCATGTTGTAATTTCTCCAAATTCAAATAATATTCCCTTTTACTGTTTTTTTCCAAGGTGGATGACCTCACATTTTCCGACATTCTATTCCATCTGCCAAACATTAGCCCATTCGCTCAACCTATCTAAATCTCTTTGCAGCCTCTCTGTGTCCTCTACACAACCCGTTTTCCCACTAATCTTTGTGTCATCTGCAAATTTTGTTACACTACACTCTGTCCCCTCTTCCAGGTCATCTATGTATATTGTAAACAGTTGTGGTCCCAGCACCGATCCCTGTGGCACACCACTAACCACCGATTTCCAACCCAAAAAGGACCCATTTATCCCGACTCTCTGCTTTCTGTTAGCCAGCCAATTCTCGATCCATGCTAATACATTTCCTCTGACTCCACGTACCTTTATCTTCTCCAGTAACCTTTTGTGTGGCACCTTGTCGAATGCCTTTTGGAAATCTAAATACACCACATCCAACTGTACACCTCTATCCATCATGCTCCCTACACCCTCAAAGAATTCCAGCAAATTAGTTAAACATGATTTCCCCTTCATGAATCCATGTTGCGTCTGTTTGATTGCACTATTCCTATCTAGATGTCCCGCTATTTCTTCCTTAATGATAGCTTCAAGCATTTTCCCCACCACAGATGTTAAACTAACCGGCCTATTGTTACCTGCCTTTTGTCTGCCCCCTTTTTTAAACAGAGGCGTTATATTAGCTGCTTTCCAATCCACTGGTACCTCCCCAGAGTCCAGAGAATTTTGGTAGATTATAACAAATGCATCTGCTATAACTTCCGCAATCTCTTTTAATACCTTGGGATGCATTTCATCAGAACCATGGGACTTGTCTACCTTGAGTCCCATTAGCCTGTCCAGCACTACCCCCAAAGTGATAGTGATTGTCTCAAGGTCCTCCCTTCCCACATTCCCATGACCAGCAATTTTTGGCATGGTTTTTGTGTCTTCCACTGTGAAGACCGAAGCAAAATAATTGTTTAAGGTGTCAGCCATTTCCACATTTCCCATTATTAAATCCCCCTTCTCATCTTCGAAGGGACCAACATTTACTTTAGTCACTCTTTTCCGTTTTATATAATCGGTAAAAGCTTTTACTACCTGTTTTTATGTTTTGCACAAGTTTACTTTCGTAATCGATCTTTCCTTTCTTTATTGCTTTCTTAGTCATTCTTTGCGGTCGTTTAAAATTTTCCCAATCTTCTAGTTTCCCACGAACCATGGCCACCTTATACGCATTGGTTTTTAATTTGATACTCTCCTTTATTTCCTTGGTTATCCACGGCTGGTTATCCCTTCTCTTACCGCCCTTCTTTTTCACTGGAATATATTTTTGTTGAGCACTATGAAAGAGCTCCTTAAAAGTCCTCCACTGTTCCTCAATTGTGCCACCGTTTAGTCTGTGTTCCCAGTCTACTTTAGCCAACTCTGCCCTCATCCCACTGTAGTCCCCTTTGTTTAAGCATAGTACGCTCATTTGAGACACTACTTCCTCACCCTCAATCTGTATTACAAATTCAACCATACTGTGATCACTCATTCCGAGAGGATCTTTTACTAGGAGATCGTTTATTATTCCTGACTCATTACACAGGACGAGATTTAAACTAGCTTGCTCCCTAGTAGGTTCTATAACATACTGTTCTAAGAAACAATCTCGTATGCATTCTATGAATTCCTCCTCCAGGCTACCCCGTGCAATTTGATTTGACCAATTGATATGTAGGTTAAAATCCCCCATGATTACTGCCATTCCTTTTTCACATGCCTCCATTATTCCCTTGATTATTGTCCGTCCCACCGTGAAGTTATTATTTGGGGGCCTATAAACTACGCCCACCAGTGACATTTTCCCCTTACTATCTCTAATCTCCACCCACAATGATTCAACATTTTGTTCATTAGAACCAATATCATCTCTCACAACTGCCCTGATATCATCCTTTATTAACAGAGCTACCCCACCTCCTTTCCCTTCTTGTCTATCCTTCTGAATTGTCAGATACCCCTGTATGTTTAATTCCCACTCTTGGCCACCCTGCAACCACGTTTCTGTAATTGCCACCAAATCATACTCATTCGTAATGATTTGTGCCGTGAACTCATTTACTTTATTTTGAATGCTGCATGCGTTTAGGTAGAGTGTTTTAATACTAGTTTTTAAACCATGATTTTTAGTTTTGACCCCTCCTGCAGCCCCCTTATACTCATACATATTGTCCCTTCCTATCACCTTGTGGTTTACCCTTAACCCAGTGCTACTCTGCTCTGTTGCCTCCTGCCTCTTCCATTCTTTCTTGGGGTCCTGTTCATCTGAGCTCTCACCCACTCTAACTAGCTCAGAGCCCTCTACTGGGTTCTGAATACTCCTCGCATTGAGGCACAGAGCTTTCAGGCTTGCCTTTTTATTACACTTTGACCCTTTAGAATTTTTCTGTACAGTGGCCCTTTTTGTTTTTTGCCTTGGGTTTCTCTGCCCTCCGCTTTTCCTCATCTCCTTTCTGTCTTTTGCTTTTGTCTCCATTTTGTTTCCCTCTGTCTCCCTACATTGGTTCCCATCCCCCTGCCATATTAGTTTAACTCCTCCCCAACTAGCAAACACTCCCCCGAGGACATTGGTTCTGGTCCTGCCCAGGTGCAGACCGTCCAGTTTGTACTGGTCCCACCTCTCCCAGAAGCGGTTCCAATGCCCCAGGAATTTGAATCCCTTCCTGCTGCACCACTGCTCAAGCCACGTATTCATCTGAGCTATCCTGTGATTCGCTCATAGGGTCCGCTCTGTCGAGGGGCAAATCCAGGTTTTTCTGCTAATACCCGAACCATTACCCTTGCCCCCACCTCGGGTACTACCGCCGGGGGTTTTGTTCCTTTATCCTCGTCCTCCTCTTCCTGCTTATCTCGCACTTCCTGTCGCATACCTTTCAACTTCCTCAGTTCCATCACCTACTTCCTAATTCTATCTCGTAATTGTCCTAATACTACTCCTCCTGTAACTATTCCCTCAGGTAGTTTCATTGCTCATCCAGTCATTAGTTCGTAAGGGGTGATTCCTGTTGTGCAGTTCGGTGTAGCACGCAGTCTCATCAAGATGGTGGGCAGGAGTTCTGGCTAGTCCTGTCCAGTTCCCTGGATTGCTTTACTCAGGGAGGTTTTGAGGGTTCTATTCATTCTTTCTACCATTCCCGAACTCTGGGGATGGCAGGGGATGTGGAATTTCTGCTTAATGTTCAATATTTTAGAAGTTTCCTTCATTACCTTTTCTGTGAAATGAGTCCCTTGGTCTGAATCTATCTGAATGGGAATCCCCTTCTAGGAATGACATCTTCCGCTAATATACGGGCTACCGTGGGTGCGGTGCGATTGCGGGTGGCGAATGCTTCCACCCACCTTGTAAACTGGTCAATAATCACCAAGCAGTACTTCCTTCCCCTGGAGTTTATTAGGGGCCCAGTAAAATCAATCTGTATGTTTTCCCATGGTCCCCGTGGGTGGGATTGTTGCGCCTTCCTTATTTTTATCGTTTTTCCCGGATTATGTTGGGTGCACGTAACAAAGTGCTGACAATGTTTAGCAACATCGCGCCCAATTCCCGGCCACCACCAATCCCGTGAGATATTAGATATCATGGCGTTATGCCCGGCATAGTTAATGCCATGGTGTAACTCCATGATCATTTGCCAAATGCAGGAAGGAGCCAATACCTTTCCGTCCTTTCTCCACACGGAGTTTATATCAGATGATCCTCCCTTTCTCTCCCATTCTGCTCTTTCTTCCTCATTCGTATCTGCGTGCAGTTTAACTATGTTTATGTCCTCCTCTATGGTAATGCTGCAGACTGACTCTAATTTTATGCCTGCGGATGTGGTCACTTCTCAAGCGGCATTGTCCGCAGCCTCATTTCCACGCGGTATTTCATCCATTACTCGTTCATCTTTCATCCATCACTTTACCTTCATCACTGCTGCTTTAGCTGGTTTGTTGGCTGCTTCTAATAGTAATTTTATACGTTCATTGTGTTTGATGGCCTCGCCGCCAGAGGTAACAAACCCTCTCCTTCCACATGCTACCATGTAGTCATGTACTACCCCAAAGGCTTATCTACTCTCTGTGTATATAGTCACTGTCTTTCCCTCTGCCAGTAATAAGGCTTTCGTTAGTGCGGTTAATTCTGCTACTTGGGCCAAAAGACCTCCGTCCAGCGCTCCCTGCATCACTACTTCGAGATGCTGGTTTAATACCGCCCATCCCGTACGTGGGTAGCCGTCGACATACCGTTGGGATCCATCCACATACAATGTGATGTCTGGGTTTTCGAGAGCTACCTCACTTACATTCTCTGGGGAAGCTTCCCATTCTAATGCATTACACTCGTGGGGCTCCTCCCTTCTGCGGTGTATCTGACTATCTTTACTGATTCTTGTGGGGCAGTAAAACGGCTTCCCATTTCGCTCGGCGGACATTGGAGATGGCCTGGAGCTTTCCAGCATTCAACATTTTTACCAGAGTGTGTTTGGTGTGTAGGACAATTTCACCTGTCATCACAACAGGTTTTCTGACCTTGACTGCCCATGTGGCGCAGTCTAGTGCAGCCATGCATCTGGACAAACCCACGGTTACTGGTGATTGTTGGATTGAATAGTAAGCTATGGGTCTGATTCTGTCCTTGTGCATTTCTGTCTCTCATCAAATAAAATGGCATTTTTAGATTGTTTCCAAACTTTTTAGTATTTTTTTTCTAAACTGTTTAGTATTATTTCTTTTACAAAGGTTTCCAAATCCAAGATTTTCCAATACAACCAAAATGTTTATCAAGAAGAATATCTCAAAATCCCAGTTCAAATAATGTACTGCCAATCTTTTTATTTAAATCTCTTTTACTGAACTAGAAGCTTTCAAGTCATTTAAAATAAGATTCTACACAAAGGAAAATGAGGGCGGAGCTTCCCCCAGCCTGAAGCCTCGAGAAACCCACGCAGGCTTTTTTAAAAAGACATCACACTCTCCCTTCTCTTTTCTTTATCTCATTCATAGACTAAATTTATTATCTTTCAACCCAATGTAATCAATGATTACGCGTTTTTTTTTTAACAAGTAATTGGATGTCTCGGTTTGTAATAACCAAATTGAAAAGACAGCACTTTATGATATAAGCCAATCACATTTTTTCACTGTAATCCAGTTAAACTTCCAAATCAATGGTTTTTTCCACTCATAACTTATCATCAAAATAAATCCACATCTGTGTTTCTAACTTAAAATACTATTCAATTCTAGGTACACAATTTAAATTATTCACACTTTCTTAAAACTTCCCACATCTAGGACAACACTAGAAAGGGTTAAAAACTTTCACCTCTCTGCCCGAAAATGTGGGTGGAGCTAAAACAAACATACAGATACACCATTTATCTTTTAAAAGACCGGCTTTCAGACAAATGAAAAATTCATTAACTCCCACCTCAAATATTCTATAGTCAAGAAGACATCCAAGCAACCATTTTCACTCAACAAAGCTGATTGACTGACCACCAACTAACCTGCTTTGGCTGTCTTTTTATTTTTTTGTTTCTCCCACCATCATCTTTGTTTTACGGAATCTTCTTTGGGATCCCATCCGTCATTTAACATAGTAACTATCAATTTTTATGGTCGCCAGCAAAATACCTACTCAGCAAACCTTCCGGCCCCTAATCAAACATATCTTTTCACACCATCTATGTTTGGTACGTCTACCCTCTATCAGTTCGTTGTCCCCTTTAACCTGGTTTCCACGAACCTAGGGTCTGCAATTACAAACCTGCAAAGCCGATCCTACTTTGATAATTACTATTGTGACCTCTTAACTATCTTCAAGTCTTTTACACCATTACAGACCTTTCTCACAAGTTCGGACACTCTAGGCGACTGACACGTTTCGCGGCAGATTGCATCGGATTTATGAATGGTATTTAAAATATACTTACTTGTGATGATCTGCAAACATCCGTCTGTCTTTTGTCCTGGTGCGTGCTGTCAGACTACGCCATGTGATGTGGAGTATGACAAAGACACTCAACACAGCCCTGTTGTGGAGAAAAGAATTGTTTAATTGCTTGATCAAGGGAGACACGGCTACACCAGTTCCTCAACTGGGTGCGTGACCAACCGTTCTCCTTGAACACTTTAGGAGCTGTTTCCTTTTTACAGAATTCTTTGCAAAGTCATCAATTACATTATCATTGGTCAGTCTTTCTACCGCGTGACAATTTTTTTGCTTTGTTACAGATTGTTTAATTTTAACTTTGTTAATTTTTCCAGTATCCTCCTTGGGTAAGAACATATGCATCCTGCCTCCTGCCTCCTGCTACTAACAGGAACTTATTTCTTAGGCCTACGACCTTAGTTCTGAATAACAAGAACCCACTTCCTAGGCTCAAGACCTTAGCTCTGAATAACAGGAACTCACACCATTGTTCTACAGTTGCACCTGCTAATTTTGCCACATCAGCAAATTGTGTTTTGTCTTACTAACATCATATGTGCTTAAGTCATTAATCCCCGCTTCAAACATCACTAAATCAATTTATCTGGCCATTTTATCATTGGTATTTGTGGGAGCTTGGTGTGCTCAAATTGGCTGCCACATTTTCCTACATTACAACAGTGACTTCACTTAAAAAGTACTTAATTGGCCGTAACACGCTTTGGAGCATTCTGAGGTCACGAAAGGCGCTATATCAATGCTTTTTTTCTTTCCAGACATGTTATAGAATATCAGCACTGGCTCAGTGGGTAGCACACTCGCCTCTGAGTCAGAAAGTTGTGAGTTCAGGCCCTGCTTCGGGACTTAAGCACATAAATCTAAGCTGATACTCCAGTGCAGTGCTGAGGGAGTGCTGCACTGTCGGAGATGTCGTCTTTCTGATGAGATGTTGAACTGAGACTCCGTCTGCTTTCACAGATGTACGTAAAAGATCCCATGGCACTATTCAAAAAAGAGTAAGGGTGTTATCCCTGGTGTCCTGGCCAATATTTATCCCTCAATCAACAAAACAGATTATCTGGTCATTATCACATTGCTGTTTGTGGAAGCTTGCTTGCTGTGCACAAATTAGCTGCTGTGTTTCCCACATTACAACAGGGATGACACTTGGCCGTAAAGCACTTTGAGACATCCGGATGTCATGAAAGGCGCTATATAAATGCAAGTCTTTCTTTTACAATGCTGTCCTTGGGGGACAGCATCTTGGAGCAGGAGAACAGGGCTACCCTCCTTGCTGGTCTGCAGCTGATTCATTTTACCAGCCATCAAACAAGGGGTTGGAGTGCTGTACTGCTTCATCGCTTGGTTTCCTGATTCTACATTGATTGTATTATTCCATGGGTTTTCACAAACATTTCTTCTTCACCCAGCAACCTTTGCAAAGGCTGACATATATCTAAAAAATATTAGCAACATCTATAAGCGTCACCAACCTTTTTATCTCCACATGTAACACTTCTCTTAAAGTCATCACATCCCCTTAAATTTACCATTACTCGATGTCGGCGGATCTTTAAGGGATGCTTTTATGAAATCCCATGCCCTAATGATTGAGATCCTAATGCCAGCCCCGCTATGGAAGATGTGGAATTAAAGGGCCAGGTGTACGAGGTTTTAGTTGGCCTCATGAAAACCTTTTTAAAAATTAAGTCTTTGAATGGGAACATCGCTGGCAAGGTCAATATTTATTGCCCATCTCTAGTTACTCTTGAGCAGATGATGGTGAGCATTCTTCTTGAACTGCTGCAGTCCATGTGGTGAAGGTACTCCCACAGTGCTGTTACAGTTCCAGGATTTTGAACCAGCGACGATGAAGGATATATTTCCAAGTCAGGATAGTGTGCGACTTGGAGGGGAACTTGGAGGTGATGGTGTTCCCATGGGCATATGGGGATATGGCAGGAGAAGTGGAGCTGAGGTAGAAGGTCAGCCATGATCTTATTGAATGGCGGAGCAGGCTCGAGGGGCCGAATGGCCTACTCCTGCTCCCAGTTCTTTGTTCATGCAACCATTGCCTTTGACCTTATAGGCGATAGTGGTCTCAGGTTTGTGAGGTGCAGTCGATGTATTAAATATATAATAACAAATTTATGCTGGCACCAACCCTTCACCTTATAATTCTGCACTTTATCCTGCTGAAGTTCTGGTTCCCTACAGAGGTTATTCTCTGATTTGAATTTACGATCAGAACATTTTGTGACACACACAGTTGAATTTCTGATTTGCATCTCTGGCAGGTAAGTTCTTCACTGGGGGCTGCAAAGTCTAAAATTGCCTCATATACATTTGGGCACCTTCACGTAGCCTTATTTTAGGACCTACGCCATCAAGGTTGTTTCAAACATTGTTACAGCACAGAAGGAGGTAATTCAGCCCATTAAGCCTGTGCCGGCTCTTTGAAAGAGCTATCCAATTATATTCCACTCGCCTACTCCTTCCCCATAGCTCTGCAATCTTTTTTCCATTTATCCAATTCCCTTTTGTGAACTACTTTTGAATCTGCTTCCACCACCCTTTTACGTAGTGCACTCGAAATGTTAGAGGTGGGATTGTTGGCATCATTCACAATTTGATCAATCAGATCTATGATTTTGATTTAAAACAATGCAGGGCAACACAGACTGTGGAGATTAATTCATACGAACAATGACGGGCAGGAAAAGACCCTGTGGTCCATCCAGCCTGTCCCACACAACTGCGGTGCCTTTTGCATTACAATATATATATATATACATTGCCCACCCTACCTGAAAGCCATGTGATCTCCTGGCGAGCTAATAAAACAGGGCAATTCGGGGAGGAAACGTCTGGAAAATTGCTCTCCAACCCTCTGTGAAGCTCGCAGGAATAATTGTAGCTTTAATATGTCCATCATTTTCCAAACGGAAGAAAATAATGAGCACTGAATCTTTTCCAATCGACAAATCTCTCTCCAGAAGTTAAAGTAGCCTGTAATTTTACAAAATGGTTCTGCAGCATAGATGGATTGATAGTCACTCCAGTCAAACTTGAGAAAATATGCTAGGTTCTGTGTAAAGTATTTCCAGCAAAGATTTCTCCTGGGTAGACACAGAGATGAAAAATTGAATAAACCGTGTCTGCCTTTTAGATTAGTTTGGAAAAATGTTCAAGAATCTTTTGCTGTAATCTTCACTTTACATGATGGTCATCTATTTTTGATAGTCTTATAATTGAAGTGGAAATATGTTTTTTCTCAATCATGGTTACACACTATCCTATCTTGCAAATATATTGTCGTTCCTTCATCGTCACTGGGTCAAAATCCCGGAATTCCCTCCCTAACAGCACTGTGGGAGTACCTTCACCACGTGGACTGTAGCGGTTCAAGGAGGCTACTCACCACCACCTTCTCAAGGGCAATTAGGGATAGGCAATAAATGCTGGACTTGCCAGCGACGCCCTCATCCCATGAATTAATTTTTTAACAAAACAGATGCAAAATTCTGCAGGTGATGAAAATCTGAAATTAAAACAGAAAATGCTGGAAATACTCAGCAGGTCAGGCAGCATCTGTGGAGAGAGAAACAGAGTTACCGTTTCAGGTCAATACCTTTTATCAGTTTCAACAGTTTATAAGCAAGTGCAGAAGAAGGTTTGAGGAGAGGAAGGAACAAAAGGGAAGGTCGGTGATAGGGTGGAGGGCAGGAGTGAATAAATGACAAAATGGATAATGGTGCAAGGTGAAAGGAGATGATAATGGGATAAGTAAAGAAACAAAAGATGAGTTTAGAGGAGGTATAAATGGTTGCCGCAGAGCCATTACCTAATTCTGCTGTCTGAGAAAATTGCAGGAGTGGCTATGATCTGAAATTGTTTAACTCAATGTTGAGTTCGGAAGGCTGTAAAGTGCCTAATCGAAAGGTGAGGTGCTGTTCTTCGGGCTTGCGTTTAGCTTCGTTCGATCAGTGTAGGAGGCCGAGGACAAAGAAGTCAAAGTGGGAGTGGAGCGGAGATTTAAAAAGGCTCACTATTGACCTATATCCAAAACCACATTAGGTTACAGGTTCCATCTGTTTCTTTAACTGCTGAATTTATGTTTTTGCAGTATTTCATATATTCATTTAAAAAGTTCCTTACATCTGATTTCAGCAGCTGAAATGCTATCCTACTGAAAATACAGCCCACACAAGTAGTTAGCTGGTTGATTTAATTTGTCAGTGGTAGGAAATATAATGGAATTCCAATGATCTCATAGAAAAACATCTAGAAACCGAAAATATAATAAAGAGCAATTAGCACGGATTTCAAAAGTGAATGTTATGCTTGACTAACCTTGTTGAATTCTTTAAAGAAGTAACAGAATGATTAGCAGACGTAATATGTTTGGATTTTCAAAAGGCCTTCAATAAGGTACTGCACAGTACACTCATGAATAATGTTTCCTCTAATTTTTTGGGGGGTGCGCGGCCCCTTTAACAGGATGTGCGGCCCATTCAAATTTCGGCGCATGCAAGGTTTTTCCATTTAAAAGCTGATGAACCGGCTGCACAGGACATCTAGGGCAGCTTAACATGTACATTGATCGGGACTAATGTCAGATCATGTAGAGTTGGGGACAAGTAGTACAATGGATAGCAAGGTGGCTACAAAACAGAAAACAGAGAATAAGAGTTAAGAGTAGCTACTCAAACTGATAAACTGTTGGAAGTGGTGTTTGACAAGGATCAATAATGGGACCACTAATGTTCATAATTTACAGAAACGATTTATACTTGGGAATGGGAAGTACAATTGCAAAATTTGCAGACAGCACTAAATTGGGGGGATGTCGTTAATACTGAGGAAAATGTAATAAAATACAAGAAGACATTAATAAACTTTCAGAATGGCCATTCATTGCAAATTAATTTCAATATAGGTAAGTGTACAGTGTATTTTTTTTTATTTGCTCATGGGAGGTGGGCGCTGGTAAGGCCAGCATTTATTGCCCATCATTAATTTGATGTTATCTGCAAATTTTGCAATTGAGGTATTCCGTAACTGCAAAAGCTACCATTCACTGGATGTGCAGTTGGTGTGCGACCACACATGCCAAATCCTCACTGTCAATGCCCACTATCCTGGCAGCAGCGATTACCCATTCATCCAGCGCCAGACTGGTATGTCAGCTCTCCTCCAGCCACCAGATTAAGCTCGCATCTGACTAGTCGGAGACAAGGGCTATCCGCTCTCCATGTGGCTCATGACTCCCTTCCACAACCCCAACATTCCTGCCCATATAATGGGAGCCATGCTGCCACAAGGGATTTCATCGAGCAGACCATCGGGATGTTCAAGCAACAGTTCCGCTGCCTTGACCAATCGGGGGGAGTCCTCCAGTACTCAGCTGAGTGGGTGTCCCTTTTTGTCGTAAACTGCTGCATGCTGCACAACCTCGCCATCATGAGGGCACAGCCATTGCCACCATGCATAGCTCCACCATCTCAGGAGGAGGAGCAGGAGGAGGATGAGGATGAAAATGAAGAGGAACAGGACCAGCAACAGCAGCGACAGAGGAGGCAGCCACTCAATTGATATTCTGCAAGGGCGGTCCATGCCTACTTCATCAGACTACAGTTCCAATGAATTCCAGCCCACTTCCCAGTTGCTCTGCACGTCTCCATGAGCGCATCAATTTGCCCTTCCATACCACAGCACCAAAACTGAAATGAGATGAAAGCACCAAATATGCAACTTTCCAATTCAAATTTTGGGGTCGAAATTGCTCCCTTTTGTGACACCCATTAGCACTTCTTCGCTCGGGGGGACTCCCGCAAAATTGTGCGGGAGTTAGCGGAGGCACTGCCATGGGAGTGCCACATCCCGCGGGTAGCGCAGGGTGCAGGAAGTCCCACCCGGAGCAGGTTACCACTCCCAATCGGGGCACTGGGGATTTTCTCCCCCTTTATCTCATAACATTCACCATAATTATAAATTTATGAATCACCTTGTGCAAAACCTAATATCTCCTCTTAACACTGTCTACCTATTCCAGTGCTCCTTCATTGTGTGTCCCCTGTGTCCGCAGCACAGCTGGTGGAAGGCTGCTGAGTGTCAGGGCCAGAGACAATAGATGGCCTTGCAGGAAGCCCTCGACCAGCTGTTGGCCTGGAAGGCCCGGCTGCAGACTGCACCACTCAGTCTGGGCTGGCTGGATGACAGGCAGTGACAAGTGTAATGGTGGAGTGGCAGTTGTGGATTCAGGAATGATGTCATCCTGATAGAGAACAGCATGTGCCTGCTCCACTGACCCACTGCTAATCCCCTGGGGCAGCAGCTCAGCATCCCTCCCAAGTAGCTGGAACACAGATTGGTGGCCTGCTGTGACACCGTGAGATCCCCGGTTGACTGTGTTAAACTAGTGATGATGGCAGCAGTCAGAGCTCGCGTGGAATGCAGCTGAGACTGCATGAGAGCAGTCTGAGCTTCCAAGCCACCAACCATTGACTGAATTACAGCAATAAGATGTTGCGTTGCTTCCATCTGTGCTACAATGGAAGCTGCCACATTGCCCATGACAGGCATCATGAGGTCTGGGTCCCCATGTTCTCTCTGGGAATCCACCATTGTCAGCAGACTTGAAATGATGGGCTCCATGGTGTGCGCAGAGTTCTGGGCAATGTTGGATGTGGACTCCTCCACGCTCCTTACCATTGCCGAGAGGCTCGAGGGCACCCTTGCAATTGCACCTATCATGTTGGAGTGCATGGCCATTACCCTTCTTGTGAAAGCTTCCCTATCGAGGTCCGCATCTGAGTTTTGTGCAGCAGAACTCACGCGCAAACTCTCCCTTTGGGAAGCTGACTCCCGAGCTACCCTTTCCCCTTGGCCTTGCTGCAGCCCACTCGTCCCCGGTGCATCACCCAGTGTGGACCCCTCTACTAACCTAACCTCTAACAAACGCATAGTGCCAGTATCTGAGCTGGTGCCTGTGGGTGAGAGATGCAGTGATGCGGTGCTTGGATCCTCCTTCTCTTCTCCTTCTTCACTCTCGTTGGGGGACAGTGATAGGCTGATCATCTGCTTGCTGATTATCTGAAAGCATAAAAGGCACAGAACTCGCATTAAGGTGAGGGCAGGGGGGCAGTAATAGAGCAAGGAATGCAGACATTATCAGCAGCTGGAAAGTGAGAAAGGATTGTGGTGTGAGCTGAAAGTGGGATAAGAAGAGGGGATGAAGATACCATTGTTGACCCCAGCTGGGACGATGTCACTGATGTCCAACGGTGCCCACCACCTGCTGCCCAATGAACCGCAGCACTAGCTCCTCCAGGTCTGAGAGCTGCTGGAGCAGAGGTTCACCTTTACCTGTTCTCTGCTGCTCCCTCCTATTGTATGTCATCTTGGCTTGCAAAAGAAAAGAATGTGTGTGAGTCAGAGTCCAGCTATGTGCCTGGAAGATATGGCTGCCATCATTAAATAGCTGTGTATGTAGGCAAGGCGTGAGGTGAGGATGTGAGTTTGAATAGTGGCAGATGTTTGGTGGGTGAGTGTTGGGGGAGTGGTGGTTTGCGCAGTGTGCACAGACAGAGATTCTGAGGCTGGTATGTAGGAGGTGTTGAAGCATGTACTCACCTTGACCATCCAACTGAGGTTGTTAAATTTCTTACGGCACTGTGTGAGGCTGCATTGAATGACAGTGCCACCCGACACCTTCTCTGCCGCTTCCCTTCACATTGCCCTGAAGACCTGGGGCAATGGCCTCCTTCTCTTGCCAGGAACAGCGCTTCCCCCTTTGCTTGACTGCCCCACCAATGCCTCCAATGCTATATCATTGAAATGACGAGCTCTCTCCCTTACAGCTGGATTAGGAGCTGCCATAGCAAAAAAGTTGTTGCAATTCCTCTCAGGTCTTCTTCAGATGCAGGACTGGTGAAAATGAGCAGCTGCACTTTAATAGAATCTTCCCTTTAAATGGGCTGGAATGAGACAGTGTGAAGGATTGAAGGATGATTGTTGAGTGCAAGTCACCTGAAATTGAGTAGCACTCTGGTATCACGCCCCTGTCGCGTGGTCATTAGTGCTTGATTTACCATCTACTTCCTTTCTGGGGCATGAAAGCCAATTTCGAAGAAGTTAAGATTACTTTTAATCAATCTATGATTTAAAAAATAGGATTACTGGGAAGAGAGAGATTGGGGCGAATTTTTAAGAGTAGCACTTGCACAAGGGCATTTAGATTATCTATACTTTTCTACTCCAGGTCACACTTGAGAAGGAATTGTGAGTGACAGGTAGAAACTTGCAGGAGAGTCACAAGAAGTCTGAAGGGGGTTCATTGCACATTAGTCATGACTCTGACCCCCGTGCCCTTTGCAAATTTCTAAATTATTTATTGCTGCTAATCACAGACATCTGATAAACTAACTGACGGCGGCTTTAACATTTTTTTAAAGCTTTGAAAGTAACTTATATCGAGCTCAATTTTGCCCAAGCCTATTTTCTGGCGTATTGCCAGAGTTATGCCCATTTTTCTAGGTCAGAAATGTGCCAGAAATAATTTGCCAAAGTTTCCCTGATCTATAATTCGAATTGGTGCCATGCCTCGGGGGATGGAGCCTGTTGTCTGCGCCAAGAAACAATGTCACACCTTCTGCGCCTGCGCGGGAAAAAAAGTTACATTTCTAACGTGGTTGCAATGGACGCGCATGCTCAGTACAGCTCAGATTTGGCAATCGGCCATTTTTAAAGAGCCAGTTGTGTGTATGAGAAGGAGTGCTGTGTGAGAGCATTGGGAAAATCACAGCTGCAGCAGTACAAGATGCAATGCAGTGCATGGACCAAGAATTTCTTACAGGAAGAAGTGGAGGCACTAGTTACTGTGATTGAGAACAGATGGCAGGAGTTGAACACCAGCAGAGGTCACATAAAAGTTCCACCCAAAGAAATGAAGAAACGCTGGAATCAAGTTGCAGCTGTAACCTTCACTTCAACTGACAAAGCAGTCCTCCTGATGCTTCTAGGTTGCAGATCTGCTTTGACCAACTCACAGATTTCAGTTACAACTTCTTTGCGGAAATGCAGCCTTCTGACATAGTCTACCCAGGTGGAGGTACGAACGCCTGTCTTGATATACCTGAGGTGGGTAAGGCCTCCTGCTCTGATGTTGCTGATGCAATGACATTGAATCAATTGTCTCCTACGTAGCACCATGATGCAGAAGGCTCACACAAGGTATGGCATTGTCAGTATTGCCCCCATATTTATATTTAACCTTTAAAAGAAGCTCAAAATGGCAGGAAAGCAGGCAGGACAAGTTCACAGTTCTCTCTCTCCCCAAGGTCTGTAAGGATGGATCACATCCAAGGTCTTGTGACTTCTATTATGTTTGTACTGTACCTATGAATGACTCCACGAGGCAATGAGTTGTAATCAAACTGTAGTGACCGTTGTCCTTTATTCCTAACTCCAGAGTGAGGCAGCCACATGGTGGCTCTCCTTTTAGACAGCCCCTACCACCAGGGCAGGACAGGAAACCCCGGTCTCCACCAGTTGCACCCTCTAGTGGTGCCAGCATGTATATACACAGCGTAAACCTTATTGATAGCACATCAGGTAAACAAGTCTTCAAATTATGCAACTATACAGTGACTACACAGAGAGTATATCTATGGTCTGCATATATAACATCACTCTCCCCCAAGTCCTTTGTGCAATTACCTTTGCACTATGTGCTCTGGCTTAGCTCTCCATAGACTTAAGTGCCAATAGTCCTTGCACCTTGGCTGTGCATTGGCTTGGCTCTCTCCCTCTCCCGGGCCCTGATAGTCCGCATCCCAGAGTAATTAAGGAAGTGGCCATAGAAATAGTGGATGTATTGGTGATCATTATTCAACAGCCTATCGACTCTGGATCAGTTCCTAATGTAATATGACTTTTTTTTAAAGGAGGGAGAGAGAAAACAGGTAATTATATAGATCGGTTAGCCTGACATCAGTAGTGGGGAAAATGTTGGAATCAATTATTAAAGATAAAATAGCAGCGCATTTGGAAAGCAGTGACAGGATTGGTCCAAGTCAGCATGGATTTATGAAAGGGAACTCAAGCTTGACAAAGCTTCTAGAATTTTTTGAGGATGTAACTAGTAGAGTGGAGAAGGGAGAACCTATGGATGTGGTGTATTTGGATTTTCAAAAGGCTTTTGACAAGGTCCCACACAAGAGATTGGTGTGCAAAATCAAAGCACATGATATTGGGGGTAATGTATTGACGTGGATAGAGAACTGGTTGGCAGACAGGAAGCAGAGAGTCAGGATAAACGAACCCTTTTCAGAATGGCAGGCAGTGACTAGTGGGGTACCGCAGGGCTCAATGCTGGGACTCCAGATATTTACAATATACATTAATGATTTGGATGAGAGAATTATGTGTAACATCTCCAAGTTTGCGGATGACACTAAGCTGGGTGGCGGTGTGACCTTTGAGGAGGATGCTAAGAAGCTGCAGGGTGACTTGGACAGGTTAGGTGAGTGGACAAATGCATGGCAGATGCAGTATAATGTGGATAAAAGTGAGGTTATCCACTTTGGGGGCAAAAACACGAAGGCAAAATATTATCTGAATGGCGACATCTTAGGAAAAGAGGAGGTGCAACGAGACCTGGTGTCATGGTTCATCAGTCATTGAAAGTTTTCATGCAGGTACAGCAGGCGGTGAAGAAAACAAATGGTATGTTGGCCTTCATAGCTAGGGGATTTGAGTATAGGAGCTGGGAGGTCTTACTGCAGTTGTACAGGGCCTTGGTGAGGCCTCACCTGGAATATTGTGTTCAGTTTTGGTCTCCTAATCTGAGGAAGGACATTCTTGCTATTGAGGGAGTGCAGCGAAGGTTCACCAGACTGATTCCCGGGATGGCTGGACTGACATATGAGGAGAGACTGGATTAACTGGGCCTTTATACACTGGAGTTTAGAAGGATGAGAGGGGATCTCATAGAAACATATAAGATTCTAACGGGACAGTACAGGTTAGATGCAGGAAGAATGTTCCCGATGTTGGGAAAGTCCAGAACCGAGGACACAGTCTTAGGATAAGGGATAGGCCATTTAGGACTGAGAAGAGGAGAAACTTCTTCACTCAGAGAGTTGTTAACCTCTGGAATTCCCAACCGCAGAGAGTTGTTGATGCCAGTTCATTGGATATATTCTAGAGGGATTTAAAAATGGCCCTTACAGCTAAGGGGATCAAGGGGTATGGAGAGAAAGCAGGAAGGTGGTACTGAGGGAAGTATTTAAGGAAGCCTCACAGGTTGGAGAGGCACTCTGGAGACCTGCAATAAAAGACTAAGGTCACACCTTACTTTGAGCTCACAGTATTCAGTCTGACTCTTTCTCCATACATAACACATACAATGTCTCTTTAAATTCAGTTGGTTGCAGGTCCCCTTTAAGAGAACCCTGCCATGCCTTGCTGTTCCTTGCAGCCGCAGGGATGCCATTTTGCCTGTCCTCGAGGTGGACTGCCCTGATCCTTCTCTCCCGTGATTCTGCCACAAAAGCTGGAAGAGTGCCTGTGAATTTGATCTTCCTCCCCAGGAGTCCTGCCACTGGAGCCAGGAAGGTACTTTTAGTTCATTCCAGTCGGATCATTGTCACACAGATGGATGGTCTGTGCCTCAGGTGCTGCGTTGGTCTGTTCTCTGGTGTCTGGCCCAAGCAAAGGTGAGGTTTTGCTCTGCCTCTGAGCACGGGGGACATCAATTGCTGGAGTGAAGAGGTCTTCCCATTTCATTAGATCTTCCTCATCCACCATCTTCTGAGCAGTGTTGGACCATCACCTGCAACAATCCACAGAGGTAATTTGTGCACCACGCCTTTATGGATTACACTTACATCCGCACTACCAAGGACTGGGATCAGCTCCTTTGTGTAGGTGCGCAACTTTTCCTGCACTGGAACCAGCTTGGGTCGTTTTTCGTTCCATAGACTCTTGAAGGCATCCTGGCTCATCATTGACTGGCTCGCTCCTGTGTCCACTTCCATGAAGACTGGAACGCCGTTTATCTCGACTTCCATCTTCACTGGAGGACAATCGGTGGTGCAGGTATACACTCCATACACTTCTTCTTGGGGCTGAGCTGCCTCTCTGGCCAAATCACCATACTCCCTGCTTGATTCAAAGTCATCTACTGACTCCTCTGCTAGACGGTGAGTCGTATTTCTTTTACACATACGCTGGAGGTGGCCCTTCGTGTTACAGGCTTTGCATATGTATTCAGCAAACCAACACTGGTGAGCCCTATGGTTTCCTCCACAACGCCAGCATGGTCCTACTCGATTAACAACCCTCGGCAGACTCTGAGTTCTGGAACCCTGAGGTCTGTGCTTCTGCCCTGGGCAGAGCCACGTTCTACAGTCTTGCCTGTGAAAGGCACCATTCTGTGTACTTGCCGGGTTTGAGTCCACAGGATAAATAATTTGCTTGGTGCTGCAGGTCGAGGTCATGAATGCCTGACTGATGCTGATGACCTTCTGCAGGTTGACTGTGGTGTCGGCAGATAATAGCTTGTGAAGGAGGCACAATGACGATGTCTCGCAATGCTTCATTGAGGTCCGTGCCAAAATCACACGGTGCTGCAAGTCTCCTGAGGTCGGCTGCTTATTTTTCAATCTCCTGGCCCTCAGGTCTGTGGTGAGTGTAGAATCTGTGCCTGGCCTTGAGGATGCTCTCTTTTGGTTTAAGTTGGTCGTGAATTAGTTCAGTCAGTATGTCTTATCCTTGGCCTTCGTGGGTGTCAGCAAGTCCCTGACAGGGCGGTAGACCTTGGGCTCACAACTGGTCAGCAGCATAGCCTTGCGCTTCTCCGCCAATGTGTCCGTCTCCCCTGCCAGGTCGTTTGCCACGAAATATAGCTCGAACCTTTCCGTGAAAGCATCCCAATCATCACCCTCTGCAAAGTCTTTTAGTGTGCCAAAGGTAGCCATAATATAATGTGAAAGTCCTTATTCTCGTCGCCAGTTATAATGTGTGTACTGTACCTATGAATGACTCCATGAGGCAATGTGTTGTACTCAATCTGTAGTGACCTTGGTCCTTTATTCCTAACACCAGAGTGAGGCAGCCACATGGTGGCTCCCCTTTCATGTAGCCCCTGCCACCAGGGCAGGACAGGAAACCCCGGTCTCCACCAGTTGCACCCTCAAGTGGTGCCAGCATGTATAACACAGTGTAAACTTTACTGATAGTACATCAGGCAAACAAGTCTCCATCTTATGCAACTATACAGTGACTACACAGAGAGTATATCTATAGTCTGCAAATTAACAACTTCTCCTCTCCCCCCTCCCCCTTAACTAATTGCAGTCTTGTGACTTCTCCCCTTCTCTCTCTCCCCCCCACCCCCACTCATTGCAGCCTTCAGAAGGTTTCTGATCAGCACCTCGTTCCCTGGCCTCAGTGCAGAAGGCTTCCCATCGGCACCTTGCTCTCCGGGCTTGAAGCCTTAAGATTGGCACCTCGTTCTCTCTCTCTCTCCTCCACGCTCCCCCCCCCCGCCCCCACCGAGCCGCTGTATCCAGGCATGGGGCCGATTCTGCCGTCCAAAGCTACGACCCTCCAGCCCTGCTTCAAGATGTTCAGTGGTGGCGTGTGAGTGAGTAAAAAAATGAGAAAACTTCTGAAATCCAACAAACTTCCATTTACTATGTTGACAGGTAAAAAAAGTTGAACTTTATTATTGAATTTTACAGTGTTCTTGACTCCCTCCAAAATCTTCAATTTAAAAACAATGGCATCTTTCAGCGTCGATTTGTCAATGTGCGCTGGTTTTCTTAAGTGCCCAGAAGGTTTTTCAGGAGTGGCCAGATACGCCGACCTAGGAGGAAATAATGGTAGCAAAACTGCGAAAAATTATAAAAACCGGCTGAGACATGAGGGAATGTCCCCGCCCTCATGACATAAAAAAATAAATGGCCTAAAATAATCGTAACTAAGTCAGTTATGTCGGCGCAGATCGCAGGGGGAAACTTGGAAAAAAATAAATACGACAAAAAACGGCGCCTGCCAAAAAAAACGCACAAATGACCGGGGAAACCTGAGCCCATAAGACAGTGATTACCAGAACAGTATGGGTATCATTTGAGATTTATATAATCCAAAGCCTTTTAGTTTAAAACACTTTATTCTATCGATCAACACAATCTTTTGTTCATCTGGTTCCAGCCACAACAGGCAGCTCACTCACCAACCGTAATTATGGGATGGATACTTGAAATGACAGCAGATGATGCACAATTTGACATCTTGTGACCCTGTGTATGTACTTTAGGACACTATTAAAAGGGTCATCAGCTTCTACCTCAGTAGCAGAAATTAGTTACCCAGTGAGTACTGTACTTAGAGCATGAATAGAATCAAACAGTTAACGTGAGATAACCATCATCAGGCCGGTCGTGGGACAGCACAACTGAGCTCAGTGAGAGGTGGGCACCGGAGGGACTGGAGTGCATCATCACGCCCGGCAACCAAATTTTAATTTGATTTTACGTTTTTAAGTTTAATTTGTTTTAATTGCCGGTGCTTTTAGTGTCCCCCTCTCCTTTTATAGGGGGCACTGGAAAAAAGGAAAAATTTGATTTTAGTGCCCCAAAAAAAAAAAAAAAAAAAAAACTGAGCTCAGTGTCCTTCAGCTGGAGAGAGGGGACAATCAGCCCTGATTCCTGCCCCTAATCAAAACCATTATAACAAGGTGAAACAACTTGAAGGCGAAAAAGGAAAGTTAAGTACAGGCAACTCTCGATTATCCACACACGGGTGCAACGGGAAACTGTTGTAATGGCATTTAAGTTCCGTGTGTGTGCATGCTGCTGCAGCTGCTGTCTCTCGCGGCCGCCACCGTCAGAGTCCTTTCGGCCCAGGAAGGCATTGGGCTGGTGCGTACGGTGTCCTTTCGGCCCAGGAAGGCATTGGGCTGGTGCATTCGGAGTCCTTTCGGCCCGGGAAGACATTGGGCTGGTGCGTACGGTGTCCTTTCGGCCCGGGAAGACATTGGGCTGGTGCATTCGGAGTCCTTTCGGCCCGGGAAGACATTGGGCTGGTGCGTACGGTGTCCTTTCGGCCCGGGAAGACATTGGGCTGGTGCATTCGGAGTCCTTTCGGCCCGGGAAGACATTGGGCTGGTGCATTCGGAGTCCTTTCGGCCCAGGAAGGCATTGGGCTGGTGCATTCGGAGTCCTTTCGGCCCAGGAAGGCATTGGGCTGGTGCATTCGGAGTCCTTTCGGCCCGGGAAGACATTGGGCTGGTGCGTTCGGTGTCCTTTCGGCCCGGGAAGACATTGGGCTGGTGCGTACGGTGTCCTTTCGGCCTGGGAAGGCAGCGGCTCCGGAACCCCGGAACTGGACAATCTCCTCCTCATGGCCACCTGCATGCATGCTGGCAATGTCCATACTTAACTGCCTTGTTGCTGTTTGTAGTTGATTGTACAGTATTTATTCATTGAAGTTTTAATTTTATAATGCCAACTTGTTCTAACGGAGAAATCGTCCAATCCCCAAGGGACCCGGATAATCGAGAGTTGCCTGTAATCTGATTAGAATTATGATTAGAAAGATTCTCCTGAACCAACAAATATCGTACAAAGTGGTTCAGTGGGTAGCACACTCGCCCCTGAGTCAGAAGGTTGTGGGTTCAAGTCCCACTCCAGAGACTTGAGCACAAAAAACTAGGCTGATAACTCCTGTGCAGTACTGAGGCACTATTTCAAAGAAGATCAAAGTATCCTAGCCAATATTTAGCCCTTGATCAGTATTATTAAAAAAACAGATTATCTGGTCATTATCACATTGCTGTTTGTGGGAGCTTGCTTTGCATAAATTGGCTGCCATGATTCTTACATTATTACAATGACTACACTTCAAAAGTACTTCATTAGCTGTAAAGTGCTTTGTGATATCCTAAGGTCGTGAAATGGGCTAGAGAAATGCAAGTCTTCTACTTTTAAAAGTGCACAATATAAACAGGAAAAATGTAACTTATTCATGTAAAGCAAATTATGTGGAGGGTGATTTTACTCAGAGAGTGATGACAATTTGGAAGTCATTACGACATGGAATGGTAGAGGCAGAAAGTTTAGATGCATTTAAGCTCGATAAGTACATGAGGACAAAATGAATACAAGGTTATGTTGATAGAGTGAGATGAAATAAATAGATTGGGACAAGGCTCGTGTGGAGCATAAACACCAGCATGGACCAGTTTCTTTGCTGAAAATTCCATGTATGATTTGGTCATTTTGATTTGCATTCTTTTATTTGAATTGTTTTAAATTTTGAATTTAATTCTGCAAATTTTGAATGATTAAAAATTTGAAAACAAGATGTTAATTTTCTGAACATCAATGCAGTATCATATTTTTCTTCTGTTAAAATCAATTCAACAGTGTTTTTTGTGTTAGCTTGAGGTTATTGTAATATACAACTCCATCTAATAGCCTACTGTTCCACCTAGCGGACTATTGTGGTAATGCAGTCATTGCTGTATATAATGAAAAGGTCAGGTCACCTGACAAGTTCCTGTGTTAAGGGCCATCTTGGAGTCTGAATGTGTTGTGATGTAATCGAGAAGATATCACATTGGCAATGAAGGATGGGATAATTGGATTTCCAAGCTGAAATTTTTGTTGGTGGATGATTCTGACAGAGATACTTTGAGGGGTTCTTTGTTTTGAATAACAACTAAAAATCCAAGGAAAATTACAAGCACACTTGGCTGAACTGAAGAGTCCAGATGGTTGTGGCTATGGGAATAATAAAGCAATTGGGTGTGTTTCAATGCGACCGAGACACTTTTGGAGTATATGTGGAGTGGCTAGAAATGTTTTTCACCACAAATAGTATCATGGAAGTCCCCGATGATGAAAACAGTAATCAGGTGGTTTTAGAAAGAAAATGGGCCATATTCTTGAATGAAGCAGGCCCCGAGGTCTATGAAGCCCTGAAAAATGTGCTTGTTCCCATCAAGCCAAAGGACACATCACTTACGGAGATTCTAAGAAAGTTAGAACAGCACGACAGTCCTGAGCCCATAGAAATTGCTGAAAGTTAGCGTTTCGGAACACAAGATCAGTTAACTGATGAGAGTATCAGTGAATATACTGTAGCATTAAAAAAACTATCCAGTCGCTGTCATTTCGGAAACATTCAGGACCGAGCATTGCGTAATTGCTTTGTTTGTGGGATGAAAAATTAAGCAATCAGGAGGATGTTGTTGACAACCTCTAACTTGACTTTTGAGTTGTCAGACAGCTATGTCCGATGGACATGGCCGACCAATGTTCCCGAGAATTTTGTACCATTTTCAGTCGTCATACAACCAAGGTGAATTCCCTGCAGGTTAAAATTATAAGGGGCAGTTGGGCCCCACGGCTTCAGCAACTGGCAATGGTGTGAAGTCATGCTATCGGTGTCTGGGACAACGCATTGCTCAAAGTTGTCCATATGTAAAGGCATAGTGTTTCTTCTGCAGGAAAACTGGGCATCTTGCAAAGGCATGCCAACTGAAGAGTAAACCAACTTTCAACACTATAAGTAGAAATCCCCAGAGACTACATAGCATGGAGGAAAAGCAACAGGAAGAGAATGTTTTGGAGATACACGTCATCAGAAGCACAAATGTATCTTACAGCCATTCGCAAAGTATCGTTATCCAAATAGGCGTTGCAGGAACCAAGATACCCATGGAAATCGACACTGGTACATCTGTGAGCTTAGTACCAGAGTCGCTACACCTCGACAAATTGCATGATTTCCCATTGGAGAAATCCAAGGTGGAGTTGCGAGGCTACTCAGAATAGCAACTTCCTATGCTGGGTCATATCACCATACCGGTGAAATACAAGGATCAATTTAAGAGCTTGCCTCTCTTAGTGGTTGCAGGAGACAAGCCTGCCTTACTAGGTAAAAATTGGTTGGGATCACTGAAGCTGGATTGGAATTAGATTTTTCGTGTTGAAACAAGATTTGCATCAAAGGATGATGTCATCAATAAATATCCGAAGGTGTTCTGCGAAACAGACAGTCCAATCCAAGGCTTCAAGGCGAGTGTCAGGGTACAGAAGGACGCTAGATCGGTTTACTGCAAGCCACGTCCCGTACCATATGCACTCAAGGAGAAAGTTGAGCAAGAACTCAAAAGACTGGTGACTGAGAACATTATCTCTAAGAAAGATCTATATAATTGGGCGATACCCATTGTTGTTGTACCTATGTCCAATGGTAAGATAAGATTGTGTGGTGATTATAAAGTAACCGTAAACCAGATTCTAGAGGGTAATCTCCCCAATACTTTGCCAAATTTGTTCACAAAGCTGACAGTTGGTCAGATCTTCTCAAAGTTATATGTCAAAAATGGCTATTTACAACTGGAGCTAGATGAGGAGTCCAAGTCATGCTTGACTATAAATACTCATCTAGGCCTATATCAATTTAATAGGCTACCATTTGGAGTGTCTTCTGCCCCCGCTTTGTTTCAAGGGGTGATGAACCAGATTTTGCAAGGTATTGAAGGGATAGTATGTTATTTAGATGACATACTAAATTCAGCACCAAATAGGCAAATGCATAATAACTTACTGAATTAAGTCCTCAAACGGCTAGAGAAGCACCGAGTATGACTGCCTGCTCACAAGTGTGAATTATTTCAAAACTCAGGGGAATACTTCGGGCACAGCGTAGACATAGATGGTTTACATCCAACCAAGGTAAAGCTGGATGCATTCAGAAATGCACCCACTCCCAAGAATGTCACTGAACTTTGATCATTTTTGGGTCTTTTGAACTATTATGGGAGGCTCCTACCAAATTTGGCTACGTATTACATCCATGAATGAGCTGTTGAAAAAACAGATCCAGTGGAAGTGGTCAGAAGAATGTGACACAGCATTCAAGGAGTGTAAAAGCCAGTTGATAGAGAGCACTATGTTAGTTCACTATGACGTATCTAAAGAGATCAAGCTAGCATGTTACGCCTCTCCATATGATGTTGGGGCAGTGATCACTCATGTACAATGTAGTGGGGAGGAGAAACCAATTGCTTTTGCTTCATGCACTCTCAGCACCAGTGAGCATAATTATGTGCAAATCAAAAGGGAAGCTTTGGCATTAATTTTTGGGGTCAAGAAGTTCCACAAATATTTGTATGGTCATAAGTTTACTATCATTACGGACCATAAGCCTCTGACAGCAATCCTCCATCCAAAATCTCCAGTTCCAACCTTAGCTGCAGCCCGAATGCATATATGTATGACATTGAGTACAGATGATCAGCTGATCACAGTAATGCTGAATCTATGTCTAGATTGCTATGCCCATCACAAGTTACACCCGATAGAGAAGAAGTGTTCTATTTTTCACATATTGATGAACTACCACTCACAGCTTAAGAGATTGGGAGAGCAACCAAATGTGACCCAGTTATGCAAAGGTGCATGATTACATCGCAAATGGCTGGCCAAACCAAGTATCAGAGAAAGATATTCATCCATACTTCGTTCGTAGGAATGAATTATCAGTGGATAAAGATTGTATCATGTGGGGTGAAAGATTGGTTATATCAAATAAATTCAGGTCCACATTATTAGGAGATCTTCATGACCAGCACCTGGAAATGTGTTTCACCAAGAGTTTTGCATGCATTTACTTATGGTGACCAGGTCTAGATAAAGATATAGGGCTAGATTTCCACGGTTTTTACATGCTTAATGCCTATTTAACGTCCATTTTACCGCTGAAATGACATATAACGCCCATATAATCACCCATTTAGCCACAAAAGGGAAACTGACGGGCATTTTTTGGAAACTTATCACTGAGTGTTACATTCCCCATGTTCATAACGGCGGGAAAAAACAATACCGACGCCCACTTTTTTGGGGCGGAATCATCAGAATGGGCAAAATCAACGCCTATAATATCGGCCAGCGGAACTTTCCACACAGAATTAATGCCGAGATTCAATAATACCGCCCACCCATTTTTTTTTATCGTAAAGAGCACATTTGGCAAAATGAACGCCCAGGAGATCGCCCAACGTCACTTTCACCACCTCGCACACATATCGCCCACAACATCGTTCACCCAAAAAAACGCTCGGAAAAAGTGGAACTGTTCTGAACTAAAGCCAGCGGTGTGGCATACATTTTGAAAATCGCAGGTCGCTTCATTCAAAAGGCTGCTTCAACTTCGGGGGAGTTTGCATTGACTCTGGAATTCTTTGGTGAAGTGACCATCTCAACAGACGTATTTTCAGACTCTGGACTCTGGGGTTTTACTCTAGGTGTATTTTAGTGAGGAAATTATTGCTTCTGATCAATCGCTATTATACTTTCATTGCAATGGGGCCAGCCATTTCTCAGCCTGCAGCAGATGCTGTAGAGTGCAGATGGCTCAATGTGTGATGAACATGATTATGTCCCCAATTTAAGACGTGCAAGAATGAGGAGGAGGGCCAGACCATACACATCCCGCATGAACAAGGAAAAGAGGTCTTACCTTGACGTGTCCAACCACACCAGCCTTCGGAGACTGCGCTTCCACAAGGTGGTGATCAATGAAATATGTGAGCTCATCAGTCTACATAAGCAGCATGCCATCAGGACATCAGTGTCGGTCCAGGTTACGGTCACCGCGGCACTGTCTTTCTACATGTCCGATTCTTTTCGGGCCTCCACGATCGAGATTTGCACTCTGTCTCACCATGCAACCCATCGCTGCATTTAACAAGTCACGGAGGCCCTGTACACGTGAAGGATGGACTTTATCAGCTTCCCGATGACCACGGAAGCTCAGACTGACAGGACTGGAGCATTCTACTGCATTGCTAAGTTCCCCAGGGTGCAGGGAGCAATATAGTGCACTCACATCGCCATGCGGCCACCTTCTCAGGACCCGGAGCTTTTTCGAAACAGAAAAGAATTTCACTCCCTGAAGGTCCAACTAGTTGTCGACCACAACCAGATCATAATGGCAGTGAATGCCAAATTTCCGGGCAGCTTCGAGGAGGCTCACATCTTGCGTGAGAACGCTGTCTCTGACATCTTTAAGAGTCAGCCACAAGGACAATGCTGGATGCTTGGTGATAACCGATATGGCCTAGCCACCTGGCTGATGACCCCGCTGCATGACACCCAAACCGAGGTCGAGAAGCGATACAACCAGATCCACAGAAACACACGCAATGTGGTCCACAAAACAATAACTGTGCTTAAGGAGCGCTTCAGATGTCTGGACCACTCAGGAGGAGAGCTACAATACAACCCTGAGTAAGTAGGTAAATTTGTGGTCATGTGTTCTATGCTGCACAACCTGGCTATCAGGAGGGGAGAAGAATTGCCAGAAGGGACTGATGCTCCACCTCAGGAGAGAGAGGAAGAGGACGACGAGGGGCTGGATGCTGACCTCGGGACAGACAATCAGGCTGGCTATGCAACCATGCCCACGACCCCCTCCAGACCGCAGGAAAGGTCCATGGTGGCTACATAGCTGCAAGACTCTGACGTGAGGAGCTGATATCTGAACGATTTGCCTGAAAGAACATTGCTGTGAGTGACAACGCTGACACACTGCTGTGTGTGTACAGCTCAGACATCAATGGTCCCCATCACCTGGGTGCCAGTTAAAGTTTACGTAGATTGAAGTTAAGTTTTATTTAACCCTTTCATGTTAAGGAATCACCAGTGTGTAACGGTCCAGCTTTCTGAGACAATGCACAACAAGGTTATGTTCAATAAGAAACATTTTAAATCCAACATTGATCTGAAATCATAAGTATCACGGGCAAAAACATCCAGCCACAGCCAACACCCACTTTTTCCACCATTGACATCAATCAAATGGTCAACATGTCCAGCAGCACAGGAGGGTGGCCCCCTCCCCCCATACATTACAACAAATTGTAAACACCCAGATGGAGATATAACACTACCATCACCTGTGGACATGCACCTCATTTTCCTTCCCCCCCTTCCCCTTCTTCTCCCCACCTCTACCCCTTCCCCTCCTCGCTCCACGACGCCTGGCTGAGGTGCTCCTCAGCTGGTGCCTCATTGGGGGGATGAAGGGAGAGGCAGTGGTTGCTGAGGGGGCAACATTCTCTGATGCAGAAGCAGGATCATGGTCCTTCCTCTCATCTGTCGTTCGCAGTGGTGGTGTGGAATGTAGGGGTGGAGTGCCGCACTCTTGGACCACTGGGAGGCGTATGCCAGCACTGTTCCTGGCTATTGCATCCAGGGCCTCCGCCATCCAGAATGTACTCAGTCATGGTGGTCAGCTATCGGGATATGCCCCCCAATGCTTCGATGAGCTGGTCACCAATGTCTACAGTTCTCTTGGACAGCTGTACCATCTCTCCGCTCTCATGTGGCGCTCGTGGACCAGACCTGCCACATCCACGAGGCCTCCGTGGGGTCGGCGCCATCCTGGGGGAAAATGGGGTGCTCTGTGGCGAGATGCTTGGGGCCAGTACCTCCAGAGGGGAGGCGGAAATGACCGGAGGAGGACTAGATGGCCTTGGGGTGGAATGGCTTCTGGAGCGTGGCGATGCAGGTTCCTCGAAGTCCGTGAACTCATCCGTAGAGAACAGAACCAGCGGATTGACGGGCGAGAATCGGAGCTCCTCAGCACCAGATGCAAGATCATCCGGAGGGTCGGGTCCCATCTTCTGGCCTCTGTGGTCTGTTTGGGCTATGCTGCTGGCTGAGCTGAAAAACATCAATGAGGTTATTAGAGGAGAAGGGGGTGCTCGGGTCACAAGGTGAGTTCAGCGCTACACACAGCATATGCATGACAAAAGCACCATCACTATCAAAATCATCACAGACATCACATTTCATGACCATCAACACATTTGCATTGCAATGATTTTCATTAAGCCAGCGTTATTTCTAGGACAATTTTAGAAATCATCTATCATATATGATTGTTCAGATTTGAGTGGGTGTGGCATCTATTGACTTTACATTGACTGGTGTAAACTTTACTCACATGGCATCACTTCAGGGTCTGCAGATGCGTCCATAGCTGTCCGGGTGTGCTTCCCCATGAGTGCAAGCACCCGCTCCTCGATGTCAGTGATGTCGCTGATGACTGGTGGCCCCCCACCCGTTCGCCTCTGCACAGACCTCATCGTCGATAGTTTCTTCTGTAAAAGGTGACAGGACAAAATGCATGTGATCATTGTGTGGTAACATTGCTCGGTACTGTCATAGAGACTGATACAACACATAACCGACAGATGTAATCATGATTATTATGATAATTATCATTCTTTATCTAAAGACGTACACCATGACCGCAGGCTTTGAGTAAAACATTCCCGGTAAAAGTGAAAGACCTCACATCTGCTGATAGTCACTCATGACTGCTACAAACCATTGATATAAATATATAAGTACATGTAAATCAATGTTATACTTACTCTTGCGGATCCCACAAGGTCGTTCCATCGTTTGCGGCATTGGTTGCCCTCATGCACCTCGTTGGTCGCCGACGAGACCACCTTGGCTATCTCTGTCCACATCTTCTGGTAAGCCTTTGGGATGGGCTTCCCATGCCTTCCCTGGGTTAAATCACCCCAGCGTAACTCAACCTCCTGCAGGAGGGAGGCATTTGCCTTGTCCGAGAACCTCCTCACTCTTTTGCCCCCTCCAATGCACTGCTTTCCCATCTCACTGGTCTCTCCAGCCTCAGTCTCCACAGCATGCTGTGATGCCTCCTCCTCGGCCTCCACTCTAGGCCAAATTTGTGCAAATATGTGGCTGGTAACAGCTAAATTTTATTTCCCTATTTGCTCGAAAGCTCTAAACTCTCCCTCCTTCCTCCCAAAACAGCCATACCACAGCCACACACTCCTTCAGTCCTCCTCAGCACCCTCTCTCTCTGTCTCCTCTTCTGTGCATGTCATGATGATCCTTGACCTCATGAATCACGGGAATCGAGTGTTGCCATGCCGTTGCTAAGGATGGCGACACTTTGCAGCAGATCACCGAGATTTAACTCTGCCGCCCATTTCATATCGCTCGAGGTAATGACCAATTTCAAAAATGGAGACTAGGTGCTTTGAGATTGGGCGAGAAGCCATTTTTACCGCCCACGCTGGAAATAATGTCCATTTTTGGGCGATATTCACAAAAGTGTAAAATCTAGCCAATAGAGTAGTCCGACATGTCAAATCGGTAAGCAAGAAACCACAATCAGTACCATTACAGCCAGGGAAATGGCCTCCTAGGGTGTGGCAAAGGTTACATATGGAGTTTGTTGAGCTAGAAGGACAGCAATTGTTCATTGTGATTGATATCCATTTGAACTGGATAGAGGTGTTTCCAATGCAGAAAATAACAACAAGTAAAACAGTTGACCATTTGCGAAGATTATTTTCTTCATATGGTCTCCCAGAAAAAAATTGTGCCTGATAATGGGCCACAATTTTGTTCAGAAGAATTTGCACAGTTCATGAGCAAAAATGGTGTGAAACGTACCAAGGTTCCACCGTACCATCCTGCTTCAAATGGTGCAGCAGAGGGCACAGTACAATTTGTAAAATGTTCCCTCATCAAACAAATGTTGGATCCAAATCTAAATAAACAGCTTTTATCGTTGAACCACATATTAGCTAATTTTGAATTACTATTATTAACACTCCTCATACAACTATTGGTAGAACACCAGCATTGTTCTTTCTCATATGACAGCCATGAACTAGGTTCTCCTTGTTAATGCCAAACTTGGCACAGTCAGTAGAAGAGAAATAATTAAGACAGAAAGAGAATCATGATAGAGGTAGAGTAAGAGAGAGAAGTGTGAAAATAAATCAGAAGGTGAGATTGAAGAACCATCATCATAAATTGTTAAAGTGGTTACCAGGAAGAATGGTGAAGATATGTGGTCCTCGCACATATTTGGTCAATATGTTTGATCATGGACAGGTTAGATTTGTTCACATTGATTATATTTTACCTGCAAATGTGGAATGATTTGATGATTTCTGACTCATCAGATAGTCTTGTTACAAGTAGAGTACCAATAGCAAATCCTACATCAGATGTACTCGAAGCAAGTCCATGAGAAAGTCAGAATTTAAATCTGAGTCCAAGTCAGGCAGACAAGCATCCTAAAGTTGTAGAGAGTCAAAATGTAGATCAAGGGTTACCCTTGGAAGAAAATTTTCCTCGGGCTCAGCCTAGAATGAGTCTAAGTTCGACACCATGTTTGGAAGGTTTTGTTCAAGAGAGAAGGTATCCTCTTCGAAACAGAAAATGTTTGATTTGTAAATATGATAAAATAAGTCCATATCTTTTGTCATGTATATCCAGGCAAGTTATGTATGATGATTGTTTGTTATAATTACTTCTTCATTAAGAAGGGAGAATTGTAATATATAGCTCCATCTAGTGGACTACTGTTCCACCTAGTGTACTACTGTAATAATGCAGCCATTGCTGCATATAAGAAAAAGGTCAGGTCACCTGACAAGTTCCTGTGTTAAGAACCATCTTGGAGTTCCTGTGTTGTGATGTCATAGAGAAGATACCACAGTTACCTGCATAAACTTGAGGTCATCCAAAACTCAGCTGCTCTCATCCTAACTCGTACCAGGTCCTGCTCACTCATAACCCCTGTGCTCGCTGACCTAAATTGGCTGCCAGTTAAGCAACGCCTCAATTTCAAAATTCTTATCCTTGTTTTCAAATCTCTCCATAGCCTCATCCCTCCCTATCTATGTAACCTCCTCCAGCCCCACAACCCCCCAAGATATCTGTGCTCCTCTAATTCTGCCTCTTGATCATCCATGATTATAATCGCTTAACCATTGGTGGCCATGCTTTCGGATGCTCGGCCCTAAACTCTGGAATTCTGTGCGTAATCCTCTCCTTCTCTCCATCATTCTTTCTTCCTTTAAGACACTTCTTAAAACCTACCTCTTTGACCAAGCTTTTAGTTATCTGACCTAATTTCTGTTTATGTGGCTCGGTGTCAAATTTTTGTCATACATTGTGAAGCGCCTTGGGACGTTTTATTATGCTAAAGGTGCAATATAAAAACAAGTTGTTGTTGTTGTTCTTAGATCTTTGGCATCCAGTTCTGCTCGAATTGAGGATGTTTGCTCTGGTGTAAATGTTTGTTGGTCAATCACTCTTCTAATCCAATGTTTTTTTCTGATTGATTTTGCTGTAACTTTGTAACAATTTTTGCAGTCCTTCAGCAAGCCTAGTTTTGTCTCACGCATCTTACCTCTCTCAAAAAAAACAATATGTTTCCACAAACATTGATAATAAAGAGAGGGTTGTTAAGATTAAAAAATAAAAAGTCGATGTTTATCAAAATGAAAATCGGTATCTGCTCTCGTGAAAGGGAAACAAGTTTTGCATATGTTGCAATACCATTAAAGGTGCAGTGAGTAAATTATCCATTTTAGCATCAAACCTCTCAAATTGTATGGACAGTTGCCTTGGCCCTAAGCTCTGGAATTCTCTCCCTAAATCTCTCTGCCTGTCTACCTCTCTCTCCTCCTTTAAGTTGTTCCTCAAAACCTATCTGTTTGACCGAGCTTTTGGCCACTTGTGCTAATATCTCTTTATGTAGCTCAGTGTCAAATTTTTGTCTAGTAACACGCCTGTGAATTGCTTTGGGACATTTTTACTCTGTTGACGGTGCTATATAAATGCAACTTGCTTTTGTGCATTAGGTGTCTTCCAACAACAACTTACATTAGCATTATTAGATAAAATTTGACACCAAGCGACATAAGGAGATATTAGGAAAGGGGACCAAAGCTTGGTCAAATACATAGGTTTTAAGGAGGAGAGAGAGGTAGAGAGATGGAGAGGTTTACGGAAGGAATTTCAGAGCTTAGGATCGAGGCATATGAAGGCATGGCCGCCAGTGGTGGAGCAATTAAAATCGCAGATGGCAAAAAGGCCAGAATTGGAGCAGTGCATAGATCATGGAGGGTTATAGGGTTGGAGGAGGTTACAGCTAGAGAGCGGCGAGGCCTTGAAGGGATTTCAAAGTTTACAGTTCATTGTGAGATTGATTGAGGTCATTCTCTTCCACATTACTATACTCACAAACTGAAACCTATGCTCATGTCAGATTTTTAAAGGACATGAGCTCCTTATTCCAAATGCTGAGCGAACCTGATATTGTCGTTTTTGGTGTATGAGTACTCGGTGAAATAGTGAAGTTGTTCAGTAGTGTGGAACAAACTGATGTTGTAATGAATATGAACCCCATTGGTAAATCTCAAATATATAATATGATAGAGGTAAAAGAACATTGTATTTCATTTTGAAAGAATAAATGATGGGTATTAGTATGCTTGAGGCTTAATTCAATCTCATTCTAATAGTCTTTAATATGTGGGTGTTCAATGATGTTAGCATTTAAAAATATCTACGTTGCACCCTCAACATGCAACGATTCCTTAATAATCATACGAACCTTGTTGCTAATTTAACCATAGCCTATATTAATGCTCTTAGTCAGGAGGCTAAAATGTTTAAGTGAATGCATACTTCACCACAAAAGAGGGCTCAATTTCAATAAACACTTTGTCGTACAAATCTAAAGAAAACATTTGGAGTACGGACGCATGGATTATGCTGTGCTGTTTTGATAACCATACAGAGTTGTAGGAATTAATTATGATCTTCAGGCCTCCCACATTGGGTGTTAGAGTGGGGTTCGTAGACTAGAATCTACTGCAACAGAAACACACAGATGATCTTTCTTTAACTAATACCCAGAATAAATATGAAACATAACTAGACCTGTCCTGGAGTCTTCAAGTGCTTGGTGGCCAAACCCATGATCACTTGATGGTTTTTGAATCTTTAGACGTCTTCTTTCCTTTAGACTAGGACACGGTTCATCTTCTTCCAGTTTTCTCAATCTCCTTGTTAAGTACAGTTCCACAGCTGCTGCAAGTCTCTTGCTCTCTCATCTAAGTGGTCAGCCTTCGCATGTGCGAGCCTAAGAATCAATGTCAGCGGTTCAGTTCAATTAAAGCCTCGCAGGCATGCCCCATCCTGCCCTCACCTCATCACATTTTCCAAACAAGCAGCAACCATTTGACAACATGAAGAAAGACTTGCATTTCTATAGCGTCTTTCACGACCTCAGGACATACCAAAGCGCTTTACAACTAATGAAGTACTTTTGAAGTGTAGTCACTGTTGTAATGTAGCTAACGCGGCAGCCAACTTGCGCACAGTAAGCTTCTGTAATGGGCAACGTGATAATGACAAAATAGTCTGTTTTTAGTGATGTTGATTGAGGGTGAAATATTGGCCAGGACACCAGGGATAACTCCTGTTATATATGTAAACTTGTATTTACTCTGTACAGCCACCAGGGGGCTCATCCCCTGGAGTCCCAAGGGATCCCATAGTCCCTTGGGAGCACAGGTATTTAAGGAGGCTTCACAGGTTGGAGAGGCACTCTGGAGACCTGCAATAAAAGACTGAGGTCACACTTTACTTTGAGCTCAGTGTTCAGTCTGACTCTTTCTCCTTACACAACTGGTGACGAGATACCGTTAGCAAACCCAAAGATGCAGAGAACAGTGGGCACCCTGGAGAAATTCTCAGAGGGAGATGATTGGGAAACTTTTGTGGAGTGATTCGACCAATACTTCATGGCCAATGAGTTAGATGGGGAAGAGAGCGCTGCAAAACCAAGGACAATCCTCCTCGCCATCTGTGGGGCACCAACATATGGCCTTATGAAGAATCTGCTCAATCCAGCGAAACCCACGGAGAAATCATATGACGATTTGTGCACACTAGTCTGAGAGCATTTGAACCCAAAGGAAAGCGTTCTGATGGCGAGGTATCGGTTCTACATATATAAAAGGTCTGAAGGCCAGGAAGTGGCGAGTTATGTCGCCGAGCAAAGACGCCTTGCAGGACATTGCGAATTTGAAGGACATTTGGAGCACATGCTCAGAGACTTTTTCATACTTGGCATTGGCCACGAAACCATACTTCGCAAACTTTTGACTGTGGAGACTCCAATCTTGAGTAAGGCCATAGCGATAATCCAGGCATTCATTGCCACCAGTGACAATACGAAGCAAATCTCTCAGCACACAAGTGCTGCTACAAGTACTGTGAACAAGGTGATGTTGTTTTCAAATCGTAACATACAGGGCAGGTCACACATACCGGCAGCTACACATCCGCAGATGTCTAAGAGTCCACCATCAAGGGTGATGAATGCAAGGCCATTAACACCTTGTTGGTGCTTTGGGGGTGATCATCGTTTTCATTCATGCCGATTCAAAGAGTAGTTTGCAAGGTATGTTGAACAATGGGACACCTCCAATGAGTGTGCAGGCAAGCTGCAAAGCCTGTTAAAGCTGCAAACCACCATGTTGCAGAGGAGGACAGATCCAGGGAGTATCACGATGAACCAGAGACTCAGATCGAGGAAGCGGAGGTGCACGGGGTGCACACATTCACCACGAATTGTCCCCCGATAATGCTGAATGATGAACTAAATGGAGTTCCAGTGTCAATGGAGCTGGACACGGGCGCGAGCCAGTCCATCATGGGCAAAAAGACGTTCGAAAGGTTTTGGTGCAACAAGGCCTCAAGGCCAGTCTTAACTCCAGTTCGCACAAAACTAAGAACTTACACAAAGGAACTGATTCTTGTAATTGGCAGTGCTACCGTAAAGGTCTCCTACGATGGAGCGGTGCACAATCTACCATTCTGGGTTTTACCGGGCGATGGTCCCACGCTGCTCGGCATGAGCTGGCTGGGAAAGATACGCTGGAACTGGGACAACGTCTGAGCGCTATCGCCTGCTGATGACACTTCGTGTCCAGGTCTTAAACAAATTTCCTTCGCTGTTCGAACCAGGCATCGGGAAATTCCAAGGAGCAAAAGTGCAGATCCACCTAATTCCGGGGGTACGACCCATCGATCACAAGGCGAGAGCAGTACTGTACATGATGAGAGAAACGGTAGAGATCGAGCTGGACCGGCTGCAAAGAGAGGGCATAATTTCACCGATCGAGTTCAACGAGTGGGCTAGTCCTATCGTCCCAATCCTCAAGGGAGACAGCACCGTCAGAATCTGTGGCGATCACATCGTAACTATCAATCGTTTCTCCCTGCAGGACCAATACACACTTCCAAAAGCCGATGACTTCTTTGCAACGTTGGCGGGGAATGACGTTCACGAAGCTGGATCTGACTTCAGCCTGCATGACACAGGAATTGGAGGAATCATCGAAGGCCCTCACCTGCATCAACACGCAGGTCTTTTTGTTTATGACAGATTCCCGTTTGGAATCAGATCGGCGGCGGCGATATTCCAGAGAAACATGGAAAGCTTACTGAAGTCGGTCCCGCACACTGTGGTCTTCCAGGACGAAATCTTGGTCACAGGTCGGAACACAGTCGAGCACCTGCAGAACCAGAGGAGGTTCTTAGTCGACTCAGCCGTGTGGGGCTCAGGTTAAAACGCTCGAAGTGCATTTTCCTGGTGCCGGAAGTGGAGTTCCTGGGAAGGAGGATTGCGGCGGACGGCATCAGGCCCAGCAACACGAAGACAGAGACAATCGAGAACGCACCGAGGCTACAGAACGTGACGGAGCTGCGTTCATTTCTGGGACTCCTGAACTACTTTGGTAACTTCTTACTGGGTCTCAGCACACTATTAGAACCACTGCATGTCTTATTACGAAAAGGGGGCGAATGGGTTTGGGGCAAAAGACAAGAAAATGCCTTCGTAAAAGCGAGAAAATTGTTATGCTCAAACAAATTGTTGTGTTTTATGATCCATGTAAGTGTTTGGTACTAGCATGTGATGCGTCGTCATATGGCGTCGGAAGTGTATTGCAACAAGCTAATGATTTCGGGAAACTGTAACCGATTGCTTATGCATCCAGGAGTCTGTCTAAGGCTGAGAGAGCCTACAGCATGATTGAGAAAGAAGCATTAGCCTGTGTCTATGGGATAAAGAAAATGCATCAATACCTGTTTGGGCTAAAATTCGAATTGGAAACTGACCACAAGCCACTTATATCCGTGTTCTCCGAGAGTAAAGGGATAAATACCAACGCATCGGCCCGCATCCAGAGATGGGCGCTCACGTTGTCCAATTACAACTACGCCATCCGCCACAGGCCAGGCAAGGAAACTGCACAGATGGTCTCAGTAGGCTGCCATTGCCCACCACGGGGTGGAAATGGCGCAGCCCGCAGATTTCGCCATGGTTTTGGAAGCATTTGCGAGTGAGCAATCACCTGTCACTGCCCGGCAGATCAAAACCTGGACAAGCCAGGACCCTTTATTATCTCTAGTCTAAAGCTGTGTGCTTCATGGGATCTGGTCCAGTGTCCCAGTGGAAATAAAGGAAAAGATAAAGCCGTTCCAGCGGCGCAAAGCTGAAATGTCTATACAGGCAGACTGCCTTCTGTGGGGCAATCGAGTAGTGGTCCCCAAGAAGGGCAGAGACACCTTCATCAATGACCTCCACAGTACCTACCCAGGTATCGTAATGATGACAGCGATAGCCAGATCCCATGTGTGGTTGCCCGGTATCGATGCAGACTTAGAGTCCTGCGTTCACAGATGTAATACATGCTCGCAGTTAAGCAATGTACCCAGGGAGGCGCCGCTATGTTTATGGTCTTGGCCCTCCAAACCGTGGTCTAGGGTACACGTCAACTATGCAGGCCAGTTCTCGCGTAAAATGTTCCTTGTGGTTGTAGACGCGTACTCCAAGTGGATTGAATGTGAGATAATGTCGGCTAGCAAGTCCTGAAAGCCTGCGGGCCATATTTGCCACACACGGCCTACCAATGCCCTGGTGAGCAACAACGGGTCATGTTTTACCAGTGCTGAATTCAAAGAATTCATTACCCGTAATGGGATCAAACATGTCACATCTTCCCCGTTTAAACCAGTGTCCAATGGCCAGGCAGAGAGAGCAGTACAAACCATCAAGCAAGGCTTGAAGAGGGTAACTGAAGGCTCACTGCAGACTTGCCTATCCTGAGTCCTGCTTAGCTACCACACAAGACCCCACTCACTCACTGGGATCCCACCTGCTGAACTGCTCATGAAAAGAGCACTGAAGACAAGGCTCTCGTTAGTTCACCCTGATCTACATGAACAGGTAGAGGGCAGGCGGCTTCAACAAAGTGCATACCATGATAGCGCAAATGTGTCACACGAGATTGAAATCAATGATCCTGTATTTGTATTAAATTATGGACAAGGTCCCAAGTGGCTTCCTGGCACTGTCGTGGCCAAAGACGGGAGCAGGGTGTTTCAGGCCAAACTTTGAAATGGACTCATTCACCGGAAACACTTCTATCAAATTGAACTCAGATTTACGAACTATCCTGAGCAACCCACCTTGGGCCCTACCTTTTTGGATCCCTCAACAAACACACCAGTGGCAACCGGCACCACGGCTGACCACAATGCAGAACCCATTGTCCACAGCAGCCCAGCAGAGCCCAACACACCAGACAGCCCAGCAAGGCCAGCTGCACAGCAGCCCAGCGAGGACCCAACAAATGATTCAACAACACCAGCTTTCACACCGAGACAATCAACAAGCGCAAGAAGCGCTCCAGTTCGACGCACATTGTAAATAATTACGCAATTGACTTTGGCGGGAAATGTTATTATATATGTAAACTTGTATTTACTCTGTACAGCCACCAGAAAGTTCATCCCCTGGAGTCCCAAGGGATCCCATAATCTGTTGGGAGCACAGATATTTAAGGAGGCTTCACAGGTTGGGGAGGCACTCTGGAGACCTGCAATAAAAGACTGAGGTCACACTTTGCTCCGAGCTCACAGTGTTCAGTCGGACTCTTTCTCCATACACAACAACTCCCTTGTTTTCCTTCGAAATAGTTACATGGGATCTTTTGCATGCACCTGAGAGAGCAGAAGGACCAGTGGTTTTTAACAGCTCATCCAAAAGACGGCACCTCTAACAGCGCAGCAGTCCCACGTATAATTCTGAGGCAAACGCAACCACTTCTAAAGCAGCCCTAGCTGAGACAAGCTAATTCAGCACAGACCGAGGATTCATAGAAACAGAGAAACATAGAAAATAGGTGCAGGAGTAGGCCATTCGGCCCTTCGAGTCTGCACCACCATTCAATATGATCATTGCTGATCATGCAATTTCAGTACCCCATTCCTGCTTTCTCTCCATACCCCTTGATTCCTGTAGCCATAAGGGCCACATCTAACTCCCTTTTGAATATATCTAACGAACTGGCCTCAACAACTTTCTATGGTAGAGCATTCCACAGGTTCACCACTCTCTGGGTGAAGAAGTTTCTCCTCATCTTGGTCCTAAATGGCTTACCCCTTATCCTGAGACTGTGAGCCCTGGTTCTGGACTTCTCCAACATCGGGAACATTCTTCCTGCATCTAACCTGTCCAATCTGTCAGAATTTTATATATTTCTATGAGAGCCCCTCTCATTCTTCTAAATTCCAATGAATATAAGCCTAGTCGATCCAGTCTTTCCTCATATGTCAGTCCTGCCATCCCAGGAATCAGTCTGGTGAACTTTCGCTGCACTCCCTCAATAGCAAGAATGTCCTTCCTCAGATTAGGAGACCCAAACTGTACACAATATTCAAGGTGTGGCCTCACCAAGGCCCTGTACAACTGCAGTAAGTTCTCCCTGCTCCTCTACTCAAATCCTCGCACTATGAAGGCCAACATGCCATATGCCTTCTTCACCGCCTGCTGCACCTGCATGCCAACTTTCAATGACTGATGTATCATGACACCGTGGTCTCGTAGCACCTCCCTTTTCCTAATCTGTCACCATTCAGATAATATTCTGCCTTCCTGTTTTTGCCACCAAAGTGGATAACCTCACATTTATTCACATTGTACTGCATCTGCCATGCATTTGCCCACTCACCTAACCTGTCCAAGTCACCCTGCAGCCTCTTAGCATCCTCCTCACAGCTCACACAGCCACCCAGCTTCATGTTATCTGCAAACTTGGAGATATTACATTCAATTCCTTTGTTCTTATGTTCTTATGTTCTAAATCATTAATGTAGATTGTAAATAGCTGGCGTCCCAGCACTGAACCTTGCAGTACCCCACTAGTCGCTGCCTGTCATTCTGAAAAGGACGCGTTTATTCCTGCTCTTTGCTTCCTGTCTGCCAACCAGTTCTCTATCCACATCAGTACATTACCCCCAATACCATGTGCTTTAATTTTGCACACCAATCTCCTGTGTGGGACCTTGTCAAAAGCCTTTTGAAAGTCTAAATACACCACATCCACTGGTTCTCCCTTGTCTACTCAACTAGTTGCATCGTCAAAAAATTCTAGAAGATTTGTCAAGCATGATTTCCCTTTCATAAATCCATGCTGACTTGGACCAATCCTGTCACTGCTTTCGAAATGTGCTACTATTTCATCTTTAATAATTGATTCCATCATTTTCCCCACTACTGATGTCAGGCTAACGGATCTATAATTCCCTGTTTTCTCTCTCGCTCCTTTTTTAACCTGGAATGTTGCTTATTTTTGGCTCTGTTTTTTGATGTTTAGTATGCATTTCCCCCTTGATTAAGGGAGTATTTCAGCTGACTCGGAGATGATTGTACAGTAAATTCCTTCTGTATGCGTTAAAGATGAGGACCTGCATTTTTCTCAGGGAAACCCAACTCTGGCTATTTTTCACTCTCTCACAGGGGGAATCTTTACCCCAACAACAGGTGGCTTTGGTTTGGGTAGGATGTTAAAATTATTAAAATGTAAATGATAAAAACCTGTACCCAACCTCCTCGAATCTACCCACTTCCGGTTTTAATGGAGGCGGGCATCAAATCGGCTCCCCGGAGGCAGGTCACTCACTTAAATATTTTAATGAGGATGCGTGCCTCAGATTTTACCTCCATTTTAAATTTTACACTAGCCGGAAAGGTTATCCAGCCCTCAAGTAACCCGCAGCTGAAGGGAGGTGAGGACTGCTGGATCCAGCAGGAAAGTACCTTTCCAGCACAGCTTGTGGGCCAGGAGGAGCAGGAGTGTTCCCCCCACCGGTCCACCAAGATTATCTGTAAACCACTCCTGCAATCAGCCGACCTACTGGGATCGGACCACCCTCCCTGAACCACGATGTCCCCCTGAGCAATGATTTCCCACTGACCCAGCCTTTCGAATCCCCCCTGCCCTGCCATCTTTCCGATCCCTCCCTCCCTCCCCCCTCTACAGCTTCCAATCTCCCTCTGAACCTTCCGGCCTTCCCCCTGCAACCCTTCCAATATCACCCCCAGCCTTCCTCCCTCCCGACTTTCTGATCTCCCTCTCTGACCCCTCCGATCTCCTCTCCGATCTCCCCCCACCCCCGGTCAAGCCCCCCGGGTCTTTCTGATCTCTCACCAGCCTCCTCGGGCCCCACGGCTTCCGATCTCCTCCCTCCCTCCAGCCTTTGATATGCTACCCCACTCCGGCCTCTGATTCCCCACTCCCCCCTTACCCCATTCTCTGATCTCCCCATCTGGCCTTTGATCTTCCCCCCTCCCACCACCAGCCTTTCCAATTTCTCCCTCCCTCCCTTTTCTCAATCTGGCTGGCTGCGGCAGGAAAACCGAGATAAAAAAATGTAATCAGGTCCTGAGCAAGTCTCAAAAAAGTAATTCTTGACTGAATGATTCATCTCTGACACAAACACAAAGAAATGCAAATTAGCAACTTTCAGAGCTCACTAAAGTTAAAAAAAAGCTTTACCTAAAGCAATGAATATTAAAATATTTTAAATTCTGATATGTTCACTTTACATAACCCACCTCTAATTAATGCTTTCTATTTTTTTCCCTAGAGGATAAAGATGATATATGGTTGATGCTGCGTCCCTATTGAATCAGGATTTAATGAGCTCATCTCCCTCATTTCTGCTGATAAGTTGTATACCTTTTCTGCTTGGTGATTGAAAATTAAAAGATAAGATGAAACAAACTGAGAACAGGATGCTTTATTATGAATTTGTAAAGATGTATGTGGAAAGGGAAGGAACGTAGAGGGATTGAATTGAACAAAGAGAATATAGCATTATTTGAAAAACAAATTATGTCTTGCCAATCTGGGAAAATAATTTGAAAAGCTTTAAATGTTACATCGAGTCTACTGCACTGAAACAGGCTATTCGGCCCAACTGGCCTGTACATGTTGAACCTCCGTTATCCAGAACTCCCTTATCCGGAACCACTCCTTGTCCAAAACCATTCCCAGCCACCGGGTGGCGCATGCGCAGAACTCCAAAATGAACAAATTGAAGACCTTCCTCGCTGCTGACTCCCACAATCGCTGGCCTGACCCCATGAACCACTGCCCCCGCCCCCATGATATCTCTGCCACATTCACAGCCCCAAATCAGCCAGCCCCGATATCCCCTTCCTCAGTACCTGTACCATCCAATTTAACGTGACCATCATTCATCCAGAAAAAGCCCTTATCCAGAACAGGCCAGGTCCTAAGGGTTCCGGATAAGGGAGGTTCAACCTGTGCCACCATTTATACTCCACATGAGCTTCCTCCCACCCCTCTTTATCTAACCCTATAAACATATCCTTCTATTCCTTTCTCTCTCATGTGCTTATCTAGCTTCCCCTTAAATGCATCTGTGCTATTCGCCTCAACTACTCTGTGTGATAGTAAGTTCCACATTCTAACTACTCTCTGGGTAAAGAAGTTTCTTCTGAATTCCCTCTTGGATTTATTAGTTACTATCTTATATTTATGACCCCTAGTTTTTGAATCCTCTTCAAGTGGAAACATCTCTATGTATACCTTATCAAACCCCTTTATAATTTTAAAGACCTCAAATGGTCACCTCTCAGCCTTCTCTTTTATAGAGGAGAGTCTTTCCTGGTAGCTATAACCTCTCAGATCTGGTATAAATTTTGTAAATCTTTTTGCAGCTTCTCCAACGGCTCTAAATTGTTTTTATAATATGAAGACCAGGGGCTAGAAATTGCCCCCCGTACAAAACGGGCGCACGCACCCTGTTTCAATGGTTTTTACCGCGGCTGTGGTTGAGGTCGCCTCTTGTGCGAAATTCCGCTCTTTGTTGTTTTTTTAAAATTCAAATCCAGATGTCGCTCCTAATGTGGGCGGTGACTACACGAGAGGGGTAGATACGCAGTGGTGGCAACACCTGAGGAGCAGAAGTTGGGGGCGGTGTGGAGTGACTGCCACGATGACATCATCATGGCACCGTGTCACCACACTCTCCCCTTCACTTAAAGGGGAGAACCTCTGCGATTTTAATACTTCGGCCCACTAGGCCACCAGGGAGAGTTGCAGTCAGGCCAGTGACCTGGCACCCAAGAGGGTTGCCAGGCTGCCTGTTGGCGACTCGGCCAAAACCGGGGGCATAATTGTTGGGCCCACCTGGCAGTTGGCCGACAAAAAAAAACATGGCGGTAGCGGCAGTGCATCCGCCCCATTAATTGAAGCTGCACCGCCATTGCAGAAGGCCAATGCCTCACTGGGCCACCAGGAAAAAAACTAATTTTGGCACCGCCGGGCAGGCCGAAAATTTCAGAGGGGAATGTCGCCGTCGGCAGGATGGAGGATGGGAGGGGGGTAGATTGGCGGTGCACACGGTGATGACGCACTTAAGACAGATCGGCAGCAGCAGAGCGGTGGGGGGGATCGGGGCACCGCTGGGAAACCTCGGAAGGACAATTAGGCTATCAGCAGCCATTCCACGAAAAGTCGGCGGCCACTCCACTCCGCAGAGTGGTTGCTGATTGGCAGTGGTAACAGGTCTTTAGGAGAGGGGCAGTTTCGGCCGCCAGAACTGTGCACAGTACTCCAATTAAGGTGTTATACAAGTTTAACATGACTTCCCTGCTTTTCAATTTTATCCCTCTGGAAGTAAACCCCAATGCTAGGTTTGTTATTTTTATGGCCTTATGGCCTTATTAACCTGTGTCGTTATGTTTAGTGATTTGTGTATCTGTACCCCGAGATCCCTTTGCACTTCTACCACATTTAGACTCTTATTATCCAAGTAGTATGTAGCCTCCTTATTCTTTCTACCAAAGTACACCACTTCACACTTGTCTATATTTAAATTAATTTGCCAATTATACACCCAAGTTTATTAATATCTTTTTGTATTTTGTCACAATCTTCCTTTGTATTAACTAAACCTACCAATTTGGTATCGTTCGCAAATATTCTGCTCAAAACCAGATTGTTTAGGAAACTAAAAACAGTAGATAACTCAAAATAAATGTGTTGGAACTTTAACAAATAGTTATGTTTCAGTAATTTGATTACACGTCAGTTCAGTCTTCCCCTCTTACTAGGACCCAGATGACAATAGCGGGGGGGAACTTCACATTGTTCGCTCCTCCCGTCCTCGCCCCCAGAAGTTCTGTGATAGGGCGGAAGGCAGAAGATATTAAGAGACAAAAGGGATGATGGTGCAAGCTGCAGACCTTCCCTTTTGTTCTTTCCTCCCCTCCCCCTTTTCCCTGCCCCTACACTTGCATAAAATCTGTTACATCTCTAACTGTTTCTTGTTCTAACGAAGGGTCATCAACCTGAAACATTAAAGGGGCGAAATTGAGTACTGCTGTTTTTGAGGCGGTGTCACCGCCCGAGTGCTGATTTTACCTCCAGGCGGTAGGTGCAGGTTCAAACTGCCAAGATCAGTTTTTATGTCCAAAGATGAGAGAGCAGCGCTAAAAAGTTGTGTTGCACAATCATCCTCGGGCAGGAGCCCAGGACGCCGACTGGTTGTCGCAAGGACAGGTCGCCGCCTTGCTAGTTGAAAAATGGGAAGAAAAGGGAAGAAAGAATAAACCCTGAAACTTCTCCGACCCACACACAAACTTCCCCACTGTTACAACTAAAAAAAGATGAAATAAAAAAGAAAGCAACTTACCTGATCTCTGGGCGAATACGCCCGAGCACCGCGATGTTATCTTCACTTTTCCCAGGCAGTACGCACGCCTTGCCATTAGGCATCTGTACAAACCAAATATCACCAGAGCAGCGCCAAGTGGCTGGATGACTTCACCACGTGGATGACGTTAGACGGCACAGCGTTACCTCTTGGCAAAGAGCCTACCGAATTTCTCCCGAGCTGTGGACGCCGCTTATCACCGATGTTAAGCCTTTGCCATCCCGTTAGCCGTCTAGCACCAGTGCTAACAGGCAGCCTTATAAAGGGAATTTCAACCCCTTTGTTTCTCTCGCCACAGATGCTGAGTATTTCCAGCATTTTCTGTTTTTATTTCAGATTCCAGCATCTGCAGTATTTTGCTTTCACATAGAAGGTAAGATTTTTTTCCTTTTAACTTACTTTAACGTGGAGCCAGGAGTTACAGAATGCTTCATCTGGCTTCACAGAACTACTGCGGGCTGCTGCCAGTCAGTGCTCACAGCTCTCCCATTTGCTTCCCTCCCCCTCCCAGGACTTACCTGAGGGATCTTGCCAGAGTTGCAGCTGGCCCATTTGATCTAGAGGAAACAGGTGAGCTACAATTGTACAGGGTTCTGATGAGACCACACCTGGACTGCAGTGCACAGTTTTGGTCTCCTTATTTATGGAAGGATATAGTTGCCTTAGAGGCAGTGCAATGAAGATTCAATGAAAGATTGTGTAGAATGGGCCTATATTCTCTGGAATTTAGAAAAATGAGAGGTGATCTCATTGAAACCTGTAAGATTCTGAAGGTTATTTACAGGGTTGATGCTGAGAGATAGTTTCCCCTGGCTGGAGAGTCTAGAACTAGGGGGCGCAGTCTCAGGATAAGGGGTCGGCCATATGAAACTGAGATGAGGGGGAATTTCCTCACTCAGATGGTTGTGAATCTTTGAAATTCTCTGCCCCACAGTGCTGTGGATACTCAGTCGTTGAGTATATTCAAGACAGAGATCGATAGTTTTTTGGACAAGGGATATGGGGATAGTGCAGGAAAGTAGAGTTGAGGTCGAAGATCAGCCATGATCTTATTGATTGGCAGAACAGGCTTGAGGGGCCATATGGCCTACTCCTGCTCCTAGTCCTTATGTTCTTAAGTTCTTATGTGCTACAGCAGGTCCAACAGGCCACAGAGCCCACAGGTAAGGCCCAAGGTTCAATTTTGAACGAACTTCAAGCTTCTGCTGAGCCACCAACCATTTTGGGCCTGCAAACGGTCCTAAATTAATATCTCCCCCACTCTCAATTTCATCAATGGCATGTCCTGGCACTTCATGGCCTCACACCATGCACAAAATATACACTAAACCCAGGACATAATGGCAAAGAAGAAGGGGGCGAAAGTTAGGGTCCGGATAAAGCCTATTACCGCCATTTTATGGCAGCCATGTGGCAGAATCGAATGGCCGCCGCATTGCAGCTCATTGGTCGCCACAATCCAAATTCACCTCGGGGATTTTTTGGGTGGTCCCCACTTCCGCCCCGACCGTCGCAAGCGTTTCATCAAAGTGTGCACCGCCGCTCTGCCACCACCTCCATCCCACTCCGTGTGAAATTTACCTTAAAAAAATCCACGAGCCGCTGCGCGGTGTCCCCGGCAGCTTTTCAGTTGGTGCACCTTGTTTTTTGTGTGTGAGGCACGGCAGCACGACGGCCCTTCAAGGGGAGGGCGCACTGCCATGGCCGTCATGTTTTTTTTTGGCCAGTCGATTTTTTGATCAGCCGGACCATTGTGCCCCCGGGTTCGGCCGGGCTGCCAACAGGCAGCCTGGCACCCCCTCTTGGGTGTCAGGCTGTTGGCCCGGCTGAAACCCTCCCAGGTGACCCAGTGGCCAAATCGAGAAAATCGCTGCCTCTCCCCTTTAAATGAAGGGAGAGATGTGGTGACGCACACGCACAGTGACCCCACCAGTGACAGCGGCAGAGATTCTGTCCCACCCCCACTTCTGCCCCTCACCAGCACTCAGCCCTGAAGTGTTTTGATGGGTTTAGCTAAGAATTTAAAATGGGATGAATGGCCTCCTCCTGTTCCTGTTGGACAGGCCCGAGGGCCTGAATGCCCTCCTCCTGTTCCTATGGGATAGGCCCAAGGGGATGAATGGCCTCCTCCTGTTCCTATGGGACAGCCCCAAGGGGTTGAATGGCCTCCTCCTGTTCCTGTTGGACAGGCCCGAGGGCCTGAATGCCCTCCTCCTGTTCCTATGGGATAGGCCCAAGGGGATGAATGGCCTCCTCCTGTTCCTATGGGACAGCCCCGAGGGGTTGAATGGCCTCCTGAATTTGCTGGACTGGCGCGTTTGATGGCGAACACTTTAATTGGACATTTATGCTCTCCGTTCATATCGCGCCAAATTTACCTTGCAATTTTCTGGAAAACCAATCGACGGCCTAGCGAGGTCGCAGACCAATCACGTGCCTCTATAAAAAGCAGAGAACAGATGCAGATTGAGACATTGCACTGGGATGTCAGAGAGCAGCTAATCTCTGACATCAACCTGAAACCAACTTTTAAAAAGTGAATAACAAGTTTAAAATAAAGGTAACTTGTTCAAAGGCTGTAAAAAGTAATCATTGGTGTTTGCACATCCCCTTTTCCAAAGAAAGATCACAGAAAGATTTAAAGGAAAGATCACAACATTTTGAGGATGAAGACCTGGCTTCTTGGACGAGGCATGAACAGACGCTGAGGTCAAGGTCAAGGGCAAGGGCTCCCCACAAAGTCAGCAGGGCAGCGTGGAAGGAGATGGCCAAAGCACTGAGCTCCGCATTGGTCAGTCTATGAGCGAAAGTCCAGGGCAGAAAGATAACCTGACAAGGGTAGACGCGGTAAACATTTCACAGGGCTTCACACCGGAAGTTACAATCCTATGATGAGCAGTATCAAAACTTGTCTGTCTCTGTAATTGTTTTTTGAACAGTGGCTTGTGCTGGGAAGGAGTTGTCCTTCTAATTCAGCGGGGGAAGCTGAGGTGCGTTCAAGATGTGATCCGTTTGTTTTCTCAAGGCAAAACCCAAATGCGAGCCATCAAAGCCTGTTGCCATGGGAGATAGTCTTTTCAGAGTATGAATTTGACAGCTTCAGTTTCTGATGAAGAAAACATTCCAATGGTTCAAAAGAAGCCTGTCAGCTTGACAAAGTGCAGCTCACCTAATCTTATCTCTCTTTACTCCCCTCAGGGCAAGTTGGCGCAAAATACGCGGGAACGCGCACGGAGCGATGGCGGAATTCCCTTCCTAAAAGAGCTAACATATCGTGAGGACAGGGCCTTGAAGATGCAAGGATTGTGCAAAGCTGAGCCAGCCTGAGGTTGGCACCGCATTGGCACCGCCAGGTGAATATCGCAGCCTCTCATGAGATTTGTCTCCTGGTCAGCGAGCTACCCAGGGATGAATCTAAGAGAAGGGTTGATGGAGATATTTGAAGTTATGCATGGGGTCGATAGGCTGGATGAGGAAAACCTGCTTCCACTCGTTGCTGCAGGGTGGGAAGAGGAAATTAGAGTTGGAGAATGCTTGTCTGGTGTCTGAACTCCGGCATTGACCACTTTGGTCACATTGCGTTGAATATAAAGCTGGCTATGCAATCAGAGGATTGTACGTGCTACACCATTGTTTCCTTTTATTCTTCCTTCCCACAGCTCTACAACAACCAGTTGACATGAGGACAGAGTACACTGAAGCAGAGGTTGAACAGGTGCAAAAGGAACTGGGGAACTAGGAGCAGGGTGAGATTCTGGGAGGAAAGGTGGGAGAAGTGGCACGGGCACTCATCCCCTTGCTGCACCATGAGGCTGTTGAGATGGAGGGGACGTGAGACCATGGACAGCTTCTTCACGCTGTCCCTCTCAGGTGTCCCACCTTCTCATCAGCTCCCGGCCTCTCCCACTCTGCATCAGGGCAACCATCTCTGCTCTCACAGGCAGACGTGAAGCCCCAGCTACGACCACGGAGCCTGTGTGACAGGAGATACAAAGTCTGAGACTGAGAAGTCAGGGGATCAGGGAGCATTGGAAGGCTGGAGTTGGGGGGGCGGGGAGGAAAGGGGGGATGATGCACCTCGGTCTCCTGTCCTACCCAGCGCGAGGATAAATGGGCACAGGACTACAGGGGTCCATACCTGTGAAGGAGGAGAATGTAGGAGCATTGCGGGTATCTGTGACATTTCTAGTCCCATCGACCGCTAGGGGAGGCTCTCCTGTGGCAAGGCGTGCACAATTTTTTGGAAGCTGGAGAACCTCCGCTGGGAGGGCAGCAGTCCCTGCGGCCATTTCCTTTCATCTTCAGGCTATGTGCCACACGCACAAGCCTTGAAGGACCCAAATGGCTGAGGACCGCCGGTGAATGATGCAGCCACCAGCCGGTCGATGGCCAGAGTCGGTTGCCGGTAGGTCAGGCCAGGCCTCTTCCCCATGTCCCCTCAGAGAAGCATCTCTCATTGATGTTCCCCGACAGACTTGGTGGTCTTGCAGGCCGCTCGAGTGCCACAAGGACTCAGGCATTTCACGGGTCACCCTAAAACGAGGCGCAGGTGTCAGTGGGAGCAGGGTGGCTCCTTGCATGGGTCCAGGGACATGCGGGTCAGAATTCTAGGGCTCCACGGGCCTTTCAGCTGCCAAGTGAAAAGGGGAGCCCTTCCTACCGGACAAAATTGTGCACTGCGCAGGAGACCATTCCATCTTTCATCATTTCATCATGGACATACTGTAGGAGCACCCCCCCTGCCCCCGCCCCCCAAACTGGGATATCCCGGTACCATGTGATGGGTGATCTCAGCACTCCGATGGTCCTCTCCACCACTTGCTGGGTTGTCCCATGTGCAGTTGTACCTTTCCTATGCTGCGTTGTTGGTATTGTAGAATGGTGCCATCAGCAATGGCTTTATTCGATAAGCTCTGTCCTTCACAATTCCTCCACCTCCTTGTTCCTCCCTGCTGATTAAGTTACAGATGATGATGTAGTCAAGAACAAAGGCATTGTGAGAGCTTCCTCAAAGCTGAGTTTACATGCAGAAACCTAATTTAAAAGGAAAAAAAGAAGACCTGCATTTCTATAGCGCCTTGCACAACTACCGGACGTCCCAAAGCGCTTTACAGCCAATTATGTACTTTTGAAGAGTGCTCACTGTTGTAATATACAGTTTCATTGGGTGCAGCTATTGCGAGATGTCCCAGCAAATTATGACACCACGCAAATAATGGCTTAACTCACTTACTCCATTACTTCACAGAAGTTTTACGCCTAGCATTAATGTGTCAATACTATGGCGCAAACTTCCAGGAAATTCATCTCAACAAACTTCAGCAAATTTGAACTCATGAATTTAAATACATTCAGCTACACCATTACTTTTCAGTCTTAGAGGCAACTGCAGGAAACATGGCATGAATCTTGAAATTAGCGATCACCATTGACTTGACTTTGGAGGGAGGAGCTATGATGATGAATTTTGCATAATTTCGGTGAGGGTGCAATAGTCCCAGGAAATGATGGCATAAGTGACATGCCATTATTTGCATGCGTTTTCATTTCCTGGGACTTTCTCGGTCTAAAACTAAACAAAAGCCATAGAAGTGCCATTTTAAAGTCTTCAGGAATTTCTGGGTGTGTAATAAAACCAAGAAGGTAATAAAATGATAGAAAATTTGCACAGTATTCAAAATGCTACATGTTATTTACTGCACACTAGTTCTTGACACGTGCACGTTAATTAATAAGCGTAACGTGCATTAATTAATGATGAGGTACACAAGAATTGACTGGTCTTCGGAAATTAATTTTTAATTAAAACCTGTTTTGCTAAGAAAGGATTAAACTAACTAAAAGTAAATGTAAACTAGCATGATGCTACTGCTACATTTGTTAATAACAAATCTAGACACTACCAAAATGTCGTGAAACACCATTTGCAGACAGGAATTAGTGACAAGATGGCAGAATTACAGTTCATACAGTAGATTTACAATTTAATTTGGAATGACGCAGTTTGGACGTTTGTAGAATAGTATAAGAATTAATTAATGGAGTTCTAAAGAACACTGGGAGTAGATTTTATGAATTAGACCCCCTGACACAGAGCTTTACAATAAGGGAATTCAGATACTAAAAAAAAGATGTGCCTTTTACAACCTGAGGATATCCCAAAGCGCTTCACAGCCAATGAATTACTTCTGAAGCGCAATCACTGGTCTAGTGTAAAAAAACATGACATCCAATTTGCAAACAGCAAGGTCCCACAAACATAGCAACATAGAAACATAGAAAATAGGTGCAGGAGTAGGCCATTTGGCCCTTCGAGCCTGCACCACCATTCAATAAGATCATGGCTGATCATTCACTTCAGGACCCCTTTCCTGCTTTCTCTCCATAACCCTTGATCCCTTTAGACGTAAGGGCCATATCTAACTCCCTCTTGAATATATCCAACGAACTGGCATCTCTCTGCGGTCGAGAATTCCACAGGTTAACAACTCTCTGAGTGAAGAAGTTTCTCCTCATCTCAGTCCTAAATGGCTTACCACTTACCCTTAGACTGTGTCCCCTGGTCCTGGACATCCCCAACATCGGGAACATTCTTCCAGCACCTAACATGTCCAGTCCCGTCGGAATTTTATATGTTTCTATGAGATCCCTTCTCATCCTTCTAAACTCGAGTGAATACAGTCCCAGTCGATCCAGTCTCTCCTCATATGTCAGTCCTCCCACCCCGGGAATCAGTCTGTGAACTTCGCTGCACTCCCTCAATAGCAAGAACGTCCTTCCTCAGATGAGGAGACCAAAACTGAACATAATATTCCAGGTGAGGCCTCACCAAGGCCCTGTACAACTGCAGTAAAACCTCCCTGCTCCCATACTCAAATCCCCTCACTATCAAGGCCAACATGCCATTTGCCTTCTTCACCGCCTGCTGTACCTGCATATCAACTTTCAATGACTGATGTATCATGACACCGAGGTCTCGTTGCACCTCCCCTTTTCCTAATCTGCCGCCATTCAGATTATATTCTGCCTTCATGTTTTTGCCACCAAAGTGGATAACCTCACATTTATCCACATTATACTGCATCTGCCATGCATTTGCCCAATCGGCTAAACTGTCCAAGTCACCCTGCAGCCTCTTAGCATCCTCCTCACAGCTCACACCACCACCCAGCTTAGTGTCATCTGCAAACTTGGCGATATTACACTCAATTATTTCATCTAAATCATTGATGTATATTGTAAATAGCTGGGGTCCCAGCACTGAGCCCTGCGGCACTCCACTCGTCACTGCCTGCCATTCTGAAAAGGACCCGTTTATCCTGACTCTCTGCTTCCTGTCTGCCAACCAGTTCTCTATCCACATCAATACATTACCCCCAATACCATGTGCTTTAATCTTGCACACCAATATCCTGTGTGGGACCTTGTCAAAAGCCTTTTAAAAGTCCAAATACACCATATCCACTGGTTCTCCCTTGTCCAATCTACTAGTTACATCCTCAAAAAATTCGAGAAGACTTGTCAAGTGTGATTTTCCTTTCATAAATCCATGCTGAGTTGGACAGATCCTGTCACTGCTTTCCAAATGCGCTGCTATTTCATCTTTAATAATTGATTCCAACATTTTCCCCACTACTGATGTCAGGCTAACCGATCTATAATTCCCCGTTTTCTCTCTCCCTCCTTTCTTAAAAAGTGGGGTTATATTAGCTACCCTCCAGTCCATAGGAACTGATCCCGAGTCGATAGACTGTTGGAAAATGAACACCAATGCATCCACTATTTCAAGGGCCACTTTCTTAAGTACTCTGGGATGCAGATTATCAGGTCTTGGGGATTTATCGGCTTTCAATCCCATCAATTTCCCGAACACAATTTTCTGACTAATAAGGATTTCCTTCAGTTCCTCCTTCTCACTAGAGCCTCAGTCCCCTAGTATTTCAGGAAGGTTATTAGTGTATTCCTTCATGAAGACAGAACCAAAGTATTTGTTCAATTGGTCTGCCATTTCTTTCTTCCCCATTATAAAGTCACCTGATTCTGAATGCAAGGGACCTATGTTTGTCTTCACTAATCTTTTTCTCTTCACATACCTATAGAAGCTTTTGCAGTCAGGTTTTATGTTCCCGGCAAGCTTCCTCTCATACTCTATTTCCCCCCTCCTAATTAAACCCTTTGTCCTCCTCTGCTGAATTCTAAATTTCTCCCAGTCCTCAGGTTTGCTGTTTTTTCTGGTAATGACCAGATACTTTTTTTTGTTTAGTGATGTTGGTTGAGGGATAAAAATTGGCCAGTACACCAGGGAGAGCTCCCCTGCTCTTCTTTGAAAGTGCTGTTATGTATTTAACCCTTTGTAACTTACAGTACACCTGACCACCAGAGGGCCCAGCTGTTTGTGTTCCAAGGTATCCCAGTATCCCTTGGGAGCACAGTATATAAGCAGGCCACCCATGAGGTACCTGCACTCTGGAACCTTAATAAAGGAGCTAAGGTCACACTTGCTCATTACACACAGTACAGTGTCTCAACATTTATTATGAGTGTAACAATTGGCGACGAGTTAATGAACAACCACTCAAAAATGCAAAGAACTGTTGGCATCCTGGAGAAGTTCTCAGAAGGAGATGATTGGGAGGCTTTCGTTAGAGACTCAACCAATACTTTGTGGCCAACAAGCTGGAAGTGACGAGAATGCCACCAAACAAAGGGCGATCCTCCTAACTCTCTGTGCGGCAACAACCTATAGCCTCATGAAGAATTTCCTGGCCCCAGAAAAACCAACAGAAAAATCCTAATAAGAATTGTGTACGCTGGTCCGGGAGCAGCTAATCCTAAGGAAAGCGTTTTGATAGCGAGTTATCGGTTCTACATGTGTCAATGATCGGAGGGCCAGGAAGTGGCGAGCTACGTCACCAAACTAAGGCGCCTCGCAGGACCTTGTGAGTTTGAGGGATTCCTAGAACAAATGTTCAGAGACTTTTTTGTACTGGGCACCGGACATGAGACAATCCTTTGCAAACTGTTGATTGTAGAAACAAGGAATCTGAGTAAAGCCATAATGATTGCCCAGGCATTTATGTCCACCAGCAACAATACCAAGCAGATTTCACAGAACAAAGAAGTTTCGGCCAGTACTGTGCATAAAGTAACGTCAGCTTTGAGCAGAAATGTACATGGCAGAATGTACACACCAGCTGCTGTGGCCCAACCTCAATTGACCCAGAGACCGCCATCATCTGTTAATGCGAGGCAGTTAACACCCTGTTGGCGCTGCGGAGGTGATCATCGGCCCCATCAATGCCGCTTTAAGCACTATGCATGCAATGGTTGCAGAACAATGGGACACCTCCAACTAATGTGCAGCTGAGGTGTAAACCCTGCAAACCCTGCAAACCACCATGTTGCAGAGGAAGATCAATCCACAGTGGATCAGACTGAGTTGGAAACTCGTACGGAGGAGGCAGAAGTGTACGGTGTACACACGTTCACGACGAAATGCCCACCAATAATGTTGAAAGTTGAACTGAACGGCATTCCAGTATCTATGGAGCTGGTCTTGGGGGCAAGTCAGTCCATAACGAGTAAAAAAGCCTTCGACAGGCTGTGGGGAAAGAAGGCACACAGGCCCAAGCTCAGCCCCATTCACACTAATCTAAGGACTTAAACCAAGGAATTGGCAGTGCAGAAGTCAAAGTCTCCTTTGATGGAGCAGTACACAAACTCCCGTTGTGGATTGAGCCAGGGGATGGCCCCACGTTGTTTGGAAGAAGCTGGCTGGGGAAAATTCGCTGGAACTGGGATGACATCCGAGCCCTTTCATCCATCGACACCGCCTCATGGACCCAGGTTCTAAGCAAGTTCCCATTGCTATTTGAGCCAGGCTTTGGAAGCTTCTCGGGGGCGAAAGTGCAGATCCATTTGATTTCCAGTATGCGACCCATCCACCACAAGGCTCTGGTGGTACCATACATGATACGTGAAAAAGTGGAAATTGAGCTAGACAGGCTGCAACGTGAAGGCATCATCGCGCCGGTGGAATTCAACGAATGGGCAAGTCCGATTGTCCCGGTACTCAAGGAAGACGGTACGGTTAGAATTTGCGGGGACTATAAAGTAATGATTAACCATTTTTCACAGCAAGACCAGTACTCGCTACCCAAAGCAGACGACCTAGTAGCAACATTGGTTGGAGGGAAGACATTCACCAAGTTGGACCTGACCTCGGCCTACATGACACAGGAGCTGGAGGAGTCTTCAAAAGGCCTCACCTGCATCAACGCACACAAAGGTCTGTTTATCTACAACTGGTGCCCATTCGGGATTCGGTCGGCTGCGGCGATCTTCCAGCGAAACATGGAGAGCCTACTAAAGTTGGTTCCTTGCACAGTGGTCTTCCAGGATGACATATTGGTTACAGGTCAGGACACCATGGAGCACTTGAAGAATCTGGAGGAGGTTCTTCGTCGGTTGGATCGCGTGGAGCTCAGGTTGAAATGCTCGAAGTGTGTTTTCCTGGCACAGGATGTCGAATTCTTAGGAAGGAGAATCGCAGCAGATAGCATCAGACCCACCGACGCCAAGACGGAGGCCATCAAGAAAGCGCCGCGACCACAGAATGTGACGGAGCTGCGGTCGTTCCTGGGATTCCTTAACTATTTCAGTAATTTCCTACCTGGGTTAGGCACCCTGCTAGAACCCCTACATGCGCTACTGCGCAAGGGATACGATGGGGTAAGGGGGAATTCACAAGCGGCTGACTTTAAGAAAGCAAGAACTTTATTGTGTTCTATCAAACTGCTTGTCCTGTATAATCCATGTAAATGATTAGTGTTAGCTTGCGATGCGTCGTCATACGGGGTCGGGTGTGTGTTACAACATTTGGGGATTTTGCAATCGATTGCGTATGCATCCAGGAGTTTGTCCAAGGCCGAAAGGGCCTACAGTATGGTTGAAAAAGAGACTCTGGTGTGTGTTTATGGGGTAAAAAAAAATGCACCAGTACTTATTTGGCCTCAAGTTTGAGCTTGAAACTGACCACAAGCCGCTCATATCGCTGTTCTCTGAGAGCAAAGGGATTAATACCAATGCCTCTGCCCGTATCCAAAGATTGGTGCTCACGCTGTCGGCAAACAACTATGTAATCCGCCACAGACTGGGCACAGAGAACTGCGCAGATGCTCTCAGTCGGCTACCATTACCCACCACCGGGGTGAAAATGGCACAGCCAGCGGAATTGCTCATGGGTCATGGAGGCATTTGAGAATGAGAAGTCCCCCATTACGGCCTGCCAGAGCAGGACCTGGACCAGCCAGGATCCTTTACTGTCCTTGCTAAAAAACTGTGTCCTCCATGGAAGCTGGTCCAGTGTCCCAGTGGAGATGCAGGAAGCGATTAAGCCGTTCCACTGTCTTTTGTGGTGCAATCGCATGGTCTTGCCCAAGAAAGGCAGAGACACGTTTATTTGCGAACTCCAAAACACCCACCCAGGCATCGTAATGATGAAAGCCATAGCCAGATTTCATGGCCCCAAGTTTCGGCCTCAGTTGCTCCTGATTTTTAGGAGGAACTGTGTAGAACGGACTATCTTAGAAATCGGAATTCTCGGCATTTAGTTTGCTCCAGTTCTCGTCAGTTAGAACAGTTTCACTTTGGAACAGAATTTTTTTTTCAAAAGGGGGCGTGTCCGGCCACTTACACCTGTTTTCAAAGTTTCGGCAGTGAAAACTTACTCCAAACTAACTTAGAATGGAGTCAGTTAAGATTTTTGTACGCTCGAAAAAACCTTGTCTACACTTTAGAAAATCAGGCGTAGGTTACAAATTAGGCATAGGGAACAAGGTGGGGGGGGGGGAAGGGAAGTCATTAAATTTTACAATCAATCCTTAGTTATACTTATACAAATAAATCCAACCTGAATAAAAATTTATAAGCCAAGAAAAGATTAAATAAACCATGTTCCTACCTGTGTGAAATAGCAGCAGCCTTCGATCTGATGTGCTTCAGGCAGGCCTTTCATGTTGGAGACAGGCAGGGGTGTGGCGTCAGTGTCTCGACGGCAGCGGCAGCAAGTTTCGAGCTGAGCTGCGGTGCTTGAGGCTGACCTTTATTCTCTTCGTGGCTGGCCGCGAAGAAGCAACACCGGACGGACTCGAGGCCATTCGGCCATGAGATAGCAGTGGCGTTAGTGGCTGGCCAGCAGCCGAAGAATCAACAAAGGGCACACGCAGCTCATTAAGGTGCTTGAGGCCATTCGGCCACGCTTTAGGGGCGGCGTCAGTGGCTCGACGGCGGCCAAAGAATCAGCAGCGGACAGACGTGAGGCCATTCGGCTATAGGATATCAGTGGCGTCAGTGGCTGGCCGGCAGCCGAAGAATCAACACCTGACACACACAGCTCTTTATGGTGCTTGAGGCCATTCGGCCACGCTTTAGGGGTGGCTCGACGGCAGCCGAAGATACAGCAGCAGCCTTCGAGCTGTGAGGGGACTGAGGCCATTTGGACAGGGAGAGGCAGCCACATCGACAGTTTTATACTTAAATTTGCAGAATGGGTGCTGCATTGTCAACACCACGTATTATGCAATGGTTCGCCAGCAATTCACTGCATAGGAGAGAATTGATTAGAGCTCACCGCACCAGGAACGTCGTAGCCCATAGGTTGATGGGCAGGTGACCTTACCCACGTCAACAATATCGAACCAGGCACTCGTACCTGGACGTGAGCGAGGCTGATTATGTGAAAAGGCTGCGTTTTCGCAGAGAAGTTGTCACTGAGATCTGTGATATGGTGAGAGCAGATTTACAGTCCAGAAGCAGAACACCAACTGCCTTGTCTGTTGAAGTGAAGGTAACAGCTGCACTTTCTTTCTATGCCTCTGGATCATTTCAGGCTACAACTGGAGATGTGTGTGCCATCTCTCAACTTGCAATACATGCCTGCATTTACCAGGTCACGGCTGCACTGTATTCGCGAAGGAATGACTTCATCAATTTCCCAATGACCGCACAAGCGATCCATGAGAGGACTGTGGGCTTCTTCAGGATTGCCGGCTTCCCAAAGGTACAGGGCTGCATTGATTGCACCCACATAGCCTTGCGAGCACCTGTGGAGGAATCTGAGCAGTACCGAAATAGGAAAGGTTTCCACTCTATCAATGTGCAGCTCGTGTGTGACGACAAGCAGCGCATCATGTCAGTCGATGCGAGATACCCTGGCAGCACCCACGATGCGTTCATCCTACGCGACAGCGTTATATCTGACATGTTTGAGCAGCAGCCAGAAGGGCAGAGCTGGCTACTGGGAGACAAAGGGTATGACCTGACCACCTGGCTCATGACACCTCTACGCGTGACACGGACAGAAGCTGACCGTCAATACAACATGGCGCACATTGCGACGCGCAGCATCATTGAGAGGACCATTGGCATATTGAAACAGCTATTCCTTTGCCTGGACCATTCCGGAGGACACTTGCTATACTCTCCTCAGATTGTCGGTCATTTCACTGTTGTGTGCTGCATGCTTCATAACTTAGCCATCATGAGGCAGCAGGAGCTGGTAGTGGAACCAGAAGACCGACGTGAGGGTCCAGTGCATGATGATAGTATTACGGAAGACCAGGATGTGGATGATAACGACAATCGGGAAAGCATGCAAGTGCCTGATGCCGAAGCACGAGGTCGGAGGAGGGCCGTCCATCGTGCCCCTTTAACGATTGCTCGAGCCTTGCGCCAGCAGCTCATCCGTGAACGCTTCAACTACTGATGCCTGAGGGCTCTGCGACCACTTTTGCGTATGGACATGTTTATTCTTTGCAGTTGTTCCTACGTTGTGTTGTGTTAATGGAACATGAAATAGTTTTAATGAAAAAATATTTTATTGAAAAGTTAATGTCACTCTAATAAAATATTTGTTGTATCAAACTATACTTTTTAATGTGACTCTTGAAAATCACTTAAAAACTTTAAGATCACTTATAAACTTGTAAAGTTAAAAAAGTTACAAAACACTTTTTATGTGAAAAATTTTACACTCTAAGATCACTTACACTTCAAGATCACTTTTTAGATGCAAAATTAAATAATTTACTGAATGTGAGAGCATTTATACTATAAGATCACTTGAAAACCCTGAGATCACTTACATGTTGTAAAGTTACAAAACTTACAAAACAGTTTCATTGTGAAAAATCTTACACTCTGAAGAACACTTAAACTTCAGGATCACTTTTTAGGTGCAAAATTAAATAAGATACAAAAAGATGTGAGAGCATTTTCAGTATAAGATCACTTAAAAACCATAAGATCCCTTATAAGTTGTAAAGTTCCAAAACTTACAAAACAATTTCAATTTGAAAAACGCTACTACAGCTACATCAAGAACAAGAACAAAAGCAGCAAAGAAAGGCTGCAACCATGTCTCATCCATATCTCAGTGAATGTTCACTTCCTCATGGGGGTGTCATTTGATTGGCTGGGCTGTGTGCCCTTATTGCAGCAGCTACCTCAACCAGGCCCTCCCTGACGGCCTGTGCCACCACTTGCATGCCCTCCCTGATGGCCTGTGCCGTCGATTGCACTCCCTCGGACATTCCCTCCCTAAGTTCCCGAGTCATTACTGCTATTTCTCCCGTCAGGACCGTCAACTCTTCACCTTCTGCACTGACGCCACCGATGAGTGATCGGGTAAGCTCATTGGTCTCCATACCCAATGCCACAATCTGAGTCGCATCTGTTGCACGCTGCATCTCAGGAGAGCGTGTCTCCAATCTCCTTCTCCTCTGCCTGGGTCTGCCTTGTGGCACCACTACACTGGGAGGCGCGGGCACGGACGGTGGGACGCTCAGTGTTGCAAGCGGCACCACTACACAGGGAGGCGCAGGCTGGGACTGTGGGACGCTCTGTGTTCCAGACAGCTCGGGCTGGAATGGTGGGATGCTCTGTGTTGCAGTCAGCAGAACTAGAGGGAGAGGCTCGGGCTGGGATGGTGGGGCGCTCGGTGTTCCAGATGACAGCACTTGAGTGCGAGCCGTGGGCTGGGATGTTGGATGAATGGGTGTAAACTGCTCCATGATATCAGCAGCAACACTGGGACCCGAAGTGTCGGAATCAAAACCATGGAAGGTGGAACCAAGACCTATGCTCGGGGTTGAAACTCTGATGCCCCTTGATGGGGGCTCATAAACATTAAATTGGAAGCCCCCCCTGCAGACATTTCAGTCATCACTGCCATCATCCAATCTGGATCGTCCGCAGCTGGTTGTACTGGTTCTTGTTCTGTACCCTCAGGATCCTCAGGGTTGGCAGCAGCAGCATCGCCATCATCGTCATCATCATCATCATCATCATCATCATCATGTTCTGCAAAATACATCAGAACAGTCAAATGCTTAACAGCAAGGGAGGGGGCCGGATGAGTGGCATGAGTACTCTCACACATAGCAGGTTAGGCAGCAGGTTGATTTAAAGGGCCCAAGTTTCGGGCCGCGCCTAGAACGGCGCAGTCCCGACTTGGACGCCCGTTTTTCGCGCCACAAAGTGCGCCGAAAAAAAACTTCCAGATTCTCCGGCTCCCTACTGGTTCTCTTGAGCCGGGCGCGGCGCAGCACGAGCTGTGGGGAGCGGAGCTAGTTCCCTGCGCTGAAAACAGTGCCGGGACCTCTGCACATGCGCACTACAGTGGGCGCGCAAGTGCATTAGCTCCAGGCGTCCAAAACTGTGTGGGAGGGGCCCGAAGCACGCAGCCCCCTAGCCCTGGCCCAATGGCCTCACTGGGGCTGCATGCATAAGGCTGCCTCCCACGCCCAGCTCCTGCTTCCTTCCGACCCGACTTGACTCGACTCCCGCTTCCCCCCCCCCCCCGCCCCCGGACCGGACCCGACACTGACACCGACCTGACTCCCGCCCCCCACCCCCCGCCCCCGGACTGGACCCGACCCGCGCTCCTCCCACCTCCCCTACCCGAACCAACCCGACCTCCATCCTCCCACCCCCGACACGACCCGCGCTCCCGACCCCCACCCCGGACCGGACCCGACCCAACCTGACCTCCCTCCCTCCCCCGCCCCCGACACAAACCGACCTTTGCTCCCGACCCCGACCTGCGCTCCGGATCCGACCTGACCCAACGCCACTTACCTGTAAATCTGGTGCTGGGGACGGGCCCTGCCCAAAGTCTTGGGTCCGGCCAGGCCCGGCCCGTTCATCCTCCCCTCCCGCCTTCTCCTTTCCCCCCCTTCTCCTTCCCTCCCTTCTCCTTCCCCCCTTCTCCTTTCCCCCTTCCCCTTCCTCCCCTTCTCCTTTCCCCCCTTCTCCTTTCCCCCCCTTCTCCTTTCCCCTTCTCCTCTCTCTCCCCTTCCCCTTCTCCTCTCCCCGCCCTTTCCCCTTCCCTTCTCCCCCCCTTTCCCCTTCCCTTCTCCCCACCTTCTCCTCCCCCCTTCCCCTTCTCCTCCTCCCCCCTTCTCCTCCTCCCCCCTTCTCCTCCTCCTCCCCCCTTCTCTCCCTCCCCCTCTGCCTACCTCCCTCCCCTCCCCCTGCCCCCCCTCTCTCCCTCTACCCTCCCTCCTCCCCCTCCCCTCGCTGTCAGAAACACAGACACTGACAGAGAGAGAGTGAGAGACACACACAGACAGACAGACAGAGAGATAGAGACACTGACAGAGACACACTGGGGGGTGGGGGGCATCCCAGCATGCTGTTGGATGGCTCCCGGTGCTGCAGTCGGTAAGTAGAAAATGTTTTATTTATTGATTTAAAAAAAAATTATTTCTTATTAATTTTTTTTGGTTGATTTATCGATGTTTTTATCATTTATTATTGATGATGGCTCTTTATTTGCAAAACTGAAGTGTTTAATGTTTGTAAACTTCCCTTTAACGCCCCCCCCCCCACCCCGCCCCATTCCCTACGCCTGATTTGTAACCTACGCCTGATTTTCTAAAGTGTAGACAAGGTTTTTTCGAGCGTACAAAAATCTTCACTTACTCCATTCTAAGTTAGTTTGGAGCAAGTTTTCACTGCCGAAACTTTGAAAACAGGATGAAGTGGCCGGACACGCCCCCTTTTGAAAAAAAATTCTGTTCCAAAGTGAAACTGTTCCAACTGACTAGAACTGGAGCAAACTAAATGCCGAGAATTTGAATTTCTAAGATAGTCTGTTCTACACCAGTTGCTCCAAAAAATCAGGAGCAACTGAGGCCGAAACTTAGGCCCAAAGGGCCATGATGCATTTTCAGTACTTACCCTCTTCCTCGCGTGTGGGCCCAGCTTGTGCTGTACCTATTGCTTTTCTCCATGCACGACTCATCATAGCAGCTACCCTTTGTTCCAAGGGTGTCAGTGGATGCAGATTGGGCACGCCTCCTCCTGTACGAGTTGCCTCCCTTTTGTTGTGGGCCAATTTCTTCTGCAAAGAGTAAAATATAACTCTTTACAGAGTGTGTCAGTCTGCAAGGTGGGACATACAGATAGCCGGGTTACAATTACGATTAAATTAAAAATGGGAAATATTACTTGCACTAACTACTTGACCAAGGTCGTGCCATATCTTTTTACACTGGCTTCCAGATCTCCTGGTATGCACCACTGCGCAGTAATCTTCTGCAACTTGGTTCCAGCGTTTCTTCATTTCTTTAGGTGCCACTTTTATGCGACCTCTGTTGCTGGTATCTAGCTCCTGCCATCTCTGCTCAATTACGTTGACTAATATCTCTACTTCGTCATGCCAGAAATTCTTTGTTCTTGGTGGACGGTGATCCATTGCAAAGTTGAATTGGCACTCTTATTTCTCAAAACACACAGTCCTTAATTTGCATGCACCAATGCAGCACTGGTTCTGCAAGTTTAGCAGTGAAAAGCTGAACTCACTGGTTTCAGCAGGTGATTTATTCAACAGTGCTGCTAAAAGCATTCCCTCACACACAGAAATATCACAAAAATTAAATTACAAGCCTTTGAAGGGGACCAAGAAACAAATCTTCACTTTTTCTCCAGTCCTTTTAAAAATGGCCGAGTGCCAATGTTTGTTTGACACTGCGCTTGCGCGCACACTCCAACGCACACACACAGGGTTGCCGGCACCACGAAGGCTCATATAAATTGGACCCGCCCCCCACTACTTATAGTATCGGCGCGAGTGTTTGGCTCCGCCCCCCCGCTGAGAAGTGCGCGCCGCGCCAAGCAGAGATCGAGCTCCGAGGAGCCGGAGAATATCAGAGTTTTTTTTTAGCGCACTTTTAGGCACGAAAAACAGGCGTCCAGCTCGGAGGTGCGCCGTTTTTGGTGCGGGCCAAAACTTGGGGCCCATGTGTGGTGGCCCGGCATCGACTCAGATTTAGAATCATGAATGTGCCAGTGCAACACTTGCTCTCAGTTGAGCAACGCACCCAGAGAAGCATCGCGAAATTTGTGGTCGTGGCCATCCAAACCATGGTCGAGGATCCATGTAGACGATGCGGGCCCATTCCGAGGCAAAATGTTTTTGGTTGTCATGGATGCTTACTCAAAATGGATTGAATATACAATAATGTCTGTAAGCATATCCACGGCGACCATTGATGGCTACGAGCCATGTTTGCCACGCACGGCTTGCCTGATGTCCAATCAGCGACAATGGGCCGTGCTTCACCAGTGCTGAATTCAAGGAATTCATGACCTGCAACGGGATCAAACATGTCACATCTGCCCCATTCATGCCCGCATCCAACGGCCAGGCAGAACGGGCAGTTCAGACCAAGCAAAGATTGAAACGTGTGTCAGAAAATCCTTGCCGACCCGGTTAAACCGAGTGCTGCCCAGCTACCGTACCAAACCCCACTCACTCACTGGGATTCCCCCAGCTGAGCTGCTCATGAAAAGGGTGCTTAAAACAAGCTCTCTCTTGTCCACCCTGATCTCCATGATCACGTCGAGGGCAAGCGGCATCAACAAAGTATATACTATGACCGCGCAAATTTGTCACGCGATATTGAGATCAATGATCCTGTGTTTGTGCTCAATTATGGACATGGTCCCAAGTGGCTTGCTGCCACGGTCACAGCCAAAGAGGGGAGTAGGGTGTTTCAGGTCAAATTGACCAATGGACAAATGCACAGAAAACATTTGGACCAAATCAAATTGCGGTTCACCAACAGTGACGAACATCCCGAAGAGGACACCATGAACCTTGACCTTCCAACACACACACAAGTGGCAAATGACATCATAGTTGACCACGAAACTGAACTCATCATCCGCAGCAGCCCGGTATGGCCAGCTGCCCAACAGCCCAGTGAAGAACTGACCAACCCACCAACACCAGCATTTGTACCGAGACGATCGACAAGGAAGCGCAAAGCCCCAGATCGTCTCACCTTGTAAATAAGTGTACTGTTAACTTCACGGGGGAGTGATGTTATTTATTTAACCCTTTGTAACTTGCATTACACCTGACCACCAGAGGGCCCACCTGTTGGAGTCCCAAGGGATCCCAGCAACCTTTGGGAGCACATTATATAAGCAGGCCACCCACGAGGTACCTGCACTCTGGAACCTTAATGAAGGAGTTAAGGTCACACTTGCTCATTACACACAGTATTCAGTCTTACCATTTATTATGAGTGTAACAAGTGCCATGGGATCTTTACCATCCACCAGACAGGACCTCGGTTTAATGTCTCATCTGAAAGATGGCACCTCCGAGGAGTGTAGCACCCCTCAGTACTGCACTGAAATGCCAGCCTAGATTTTGTTCAAGTCTCTGGATTGGAAGCTTGAACCAACTACCTTCTGATTCAAAGGCATGAGTGCTACCAACTGAGCCATGTCAGAACATAAATGTTTGGTAATTTTGATTAATTTTATTCATTCATGGGATGTGGGTGTCGGTGGCAAGGCCAAAATTTATTGTCCATCCCTATTTGTCCTTGAAAAGAACCGCTGTTTTTTTTGTAGCGGTTTGGTACAACTGAGTGGCTTGCTGGACTATTTCAGAGGGCAGTTAAGAGCTAACCACATTGCTGTGAGTCTGAAGTCATATATAGGCTAGACCAGGTAAGGCCGACAGATTTCCTTCCCAAAAGGACATTAGTGAACCAGATGGATTTTTACCACAATCCGGTAGTTTCATGTTCAACATTACTGACACTAGCTTTTTTATCAAGCTAATCTATCCATATAAGAAAATATATTGGGTCACATCACATACATAGAACTTTTTGCAGTGCTTTTTAGCTCTTCTGTTTCTGTTGCTGACAAAAAAAATGTCCAAATGATCACTTTCTAATTTTTATATAGTTTATCTCTGTTATCTCACATTAAAATGCAACAATTGAATCACCCGAACATATATCAAACCAAAGAAAGTTAAGCATTTCCTTCAAAGGTTTGATCCTGGAATTTCTTTGCTCCCAAATCCAGACTATTGACTCTGAAGGCAATAGTTTTCCAGGTTCACAAAAGTCCAGATACATATAAGTTGTCCAGTTAGTGCAACTGTTCCTTTCAATGGATATTATTCTATCTGAATGAAAAGTGCAAATATTGTGCCTATTTACAAGAACAAGAAAAAATTAGGGGACAGTATTTATAGGACAGTGTCACTTTTCTAATCATGTTAAAGCTGATGGAAATGCTTGTAAATGAGAACTTATTTCAATATCTCAGTCACAACACCTGCCTGTAATCAATTTGGTTTCTGAACAAATTGCAGGCTTTGTGATGCTCTCAATCTCTTCTGAGATGATGTAAAACCTTCAGCAGGGTACATTTTGTTTACTCCCGAACTAGATGACTTACTTCTTCCAAAGGTGCAAATACTGAATCATGACAAATGGAGTCTCACTTCTGATTTGCTCACTTATCCACAGGTCCCTCAGGGAAGTATGTTTGCTTCCATTCTATTTCTCATCTTCAGCACTGATCTAATTTCTGTCATCAAAAGTGATGCTATTCACTTTGCTGGTGACACCACCATTAATAGAATCGTTATCTGCGTTAGCCAATCACTGTTGGCAGACATAGACATAATTGAATACTGAGCAGACACATACCTTATATTATCAGTGTTCAGAAAATGAACTCAATACTCTGGCAAGGGAATCACCTATGATAGTGCTCATCAATGGAATATTGAGATCTCATGTGGACGTTGGTATGGTTCTTAATGACTTCTTTGCGTCTGTTTTCACAAAAGAGAAGGGCAATGCAGACATTGCAATCAGGGAGGAGGAATGCGAAATATTAGATGAAATAAACACAGTGATAGAGGAAGTATTCAGGGGCTTAGAAGCTTTGAAAGTGGATAAATCCCCAGGCCCGGATGAAATGTGTCCCAGGCTATTAAGAGAAGCAAAAGAGGAAATAGCAGAGGTTCTGACCATCATTTTCCAATCCTCTCTGGTTACAGGTGTGGTGCCGGAAGATTGGAGGACTGCTAACATTGTACCTTTGTTTAAAAAGGGAGAAAGGGATAGACTGAGTAATACAGGCCAGTCAGCCTAACCTCAGTGGTGAGAAAAGTATTGGAAAAAATTCAGAGGGACAGGATAAATTTTCATTTAGATTAATCAAGGACAGTCAACATGGATTTGGTAAGGGAAGGTTGTGTTTGACTAACTTGATTGAATTTTTTGAGGTGGTAACAAGGAGGGTCAATGAGGGTAATGCATTTGATGTAGTGTATATGGATTTTAGCAAAGATTTTGATAAGGTCCCACATGGCAGACTGGTCACCAAAGTAAAACCCCATGGGATCCAGGGAAAAGTGGCAAGTTGGATCCAAAATTGGCTGAGGCAGGAAGCAAAGGATAACGGTTGAAGGGTGTTTTTGTGACTGGAAGGCTGTTTCCAGTGGGGTTCTGCAGGGTTCAGTACTAGGTCCCTTGCTTTTTGTTGTATATTTCAATGATTTAGACTTGAATGTAGGGGATATGATAAAGAAGTTTACAGATGATAACTAAAATCGGTTGTGTGGTTGATAATGAAGAAGAAAGCTGTAAACAACAGGAAGATATCAATTAGCTGATCAGGTGGGCAGAACAGTGGCAAATGGAATTCAATCAGGAGAAGTGTGAGGTAATGCAGATGGGGAGGGCTAACAAGATAAGGAAATACACCTTAAATGGTAGGACACTGAGAAGTGTTAAGGAAAAAAGGGACCTTGGAGTGCATGTCCACAGATCCCTGAAGATAGCAGGCCAGGTAGATAAGGTGGTTAAGCAGGCATACGGAATACTTGCCTTTATTAGCCGAGGCATAGAGTACAAGAGAAGGGAGGTTATGCTCTAGTTAGACCACAGCTATAGTACTGCATAAAGTTCTGGTCACCACATTACAGGAAAGATGTGATTGCTCTAAAGAGGGCAAAGAGGATGTTGTCTCGACTGGAGAATTTTAGCTATGAGGAATAATTGCACAGGCTGGGTTTGCTTTCTTTAGAATAGAGGAGGTTGAGGGGAAACCTCATTGAGGTGTATAAAATTATGATGGGCCTAGATAGAGTGGATAGGAAGGATCTATTTTCCTTAGCAGATGGGTCAACAACTAGAGGGCATAGATTTAAAGTAATTGGTCAGAGGTATTGAGCGGATTTGAGGGGAAATGTCTTCACCCAGAAGGTGGCGGGGGTCTGGAACTCATTGCCTGAAGGGGTGGTAGAAGCAGAAACCCTCACCACATTTAAAAAGTACTTGAATGTGCACTTGAAATGCCGTAACCTGCAGGGCTAAGAGCTAGAAAGTGGGATTAGGCTGGATAGCTCTTGGCCGGCGTGGACACGATGGGCTGAAATGGCTTCCTTCCGTGCTGTAAACTTCTATGATTCTATGATCTCTTTAGTTTTCTTCAGGCTATTAGAAATTCATCTTTCCCACTGGTAACCCCAGTACAATTTTTCCAATCCTCCCCATGCTATTAATAACCAGTGAGTCACGATTGTGCATTCTATTTTTAATTTATGTATTTACTCATTATAGTTCTGAAAACTGTATGCTTGAGCTATTCCATGTAAAACACAATCAAAAGAATATACAGAATACTGCGTCAGTTAATTTAAGTAATTACGTTCAGTATTATGAAAGAATAAATGTTTGTCGAGCACGCCATTTGGGGCCAAGTCGAAAGCTTTTCATTTTATTTTTATTGTAATGGACACATTTTTAAAGGTATGGTATCATTTTGCTGTCTGGTTCCATGTTATGGAACTAATACCACGAACAGGTTTCCTTGCAATGTCATTCTCTGGATAGCACGTGAACGTTCAGTCAGTTGACCAGTTTATGACACATCTCAGCCTCTATTGACGAACAGTGGTGATGATCAAAGAGAAAAGATACCTTGCTACAAGCAGGATTACTTTTACACGTTTATTTATTTTTCATTCGGAAACAAAAGATTCCTAATCACCTACATACAAAATAATTGCCCTCCCCCACCCCACCCCATAGATTTTTAATTAACTAATTCATGCAGTTCTTTATTTGAGCAAGAAAAGTTCAAAACCCACCTTCCCGGAAATCCAAGTATAAAAATAGGAGTGAAGTGAAATACAAATGCTAATATTACCCGTTTCCCATCTTTTCACCAACTAGTATCTCAATGATGAAAGTAGTACTGCAAAAGTAGCCTCACAAATGCAAATATGCAAAATTATTTCCTTGCATAAGCTCATAAGCCCCTAGTTGCATGCTGCAGTTTACCTCATAATGTCTTCCTTATATCTTCACTGAGCAGTCAACTATTAGATTTAAGTCCTGCTTTCCCTAAAATCATTAATAGCATAATAGTGATTACAATTTGAAAATCTTCATGTATTACTTTGCTTTAACAGTATTGAAAACCATTTGCCACTCATCCACTTTTGGACTATGTCTTTGCATATGCAAAAATAAAACTATCCAAATATAAATTAGATCCTCGTCACAGTTCTTTTCTACTCACACGAGTTAATATTGGGTGAAGATACTTTATTTCAAAACCCATTTGTGAGACACATAATAATGATGAAAAGTAGAATATCTAAGTATGATCTGCTACCCAGCTCAATTCATTGTTTTTTGTAATCAGTTGCTAGAGCTCCAATTTTAAACTAAATTAAAAAATTTTAATCATTAGAGCATAAAATCGGGCAGAGTCTAAAACCGGTGATCGACCCAAATGCGCCCCGTTCTCGCTAGGCTGGTTAGTTTAAAATCAGGGCTGACATTTTGTTACTAAGCAAGTTTTCTATCCTTTTAGCACTTATACTCCTGCCCCCAACACCCATCCACCCAATTAGATGAGCTGTTTATATTTTCCTATGTGCCTTGTCAAATGCCTTGTCAGGGGTCAGAATTTGCTATCAAATTAATTGCGAATCTAATAGTGTTCACCGTTATTTATGAGCAAACGGCACAACAACTTCAGGGGAGGAGCAGTTAAACACAAAAATCCCAAATTGGTTTGTGACTTGTGCTACTCCGCGATTAGCTTTAAGAAAATGGCATCTCGCTGCCTGCCTCACCATTCAAATGCATTGAGCGATGTGAAGTTGCCGTATTTGTTTGGTACATACAAACTAAACTCGACACAGAAAGTGAAGTCTCGTCTATTCCAGTCTCATCATCATAGGCAGTGCCTCGGAATCGAGGAAGACTTGCTTCCACTCTTAGGTGGCTGAACAGTCCAATACAAGAGCCACAGTCCCTGTCACAGGTGGGACAGACAGTCGTTGAGGGTAAGGGAGGGTGGGACAGGTTTGCTGCATGCTCTTTCCGCTGTCTGCGCTTGATTTCCTCTTGCTCTCGGCGATGGGACTCGAGGTGCTCAGCGCCCGGATGAACTTCCTCCACTTAGGGCGATCTTTGGCCAGGGACTCCCAGGTGTCAGTGGGGATGTTGCACTTTATCAGGGAGGCTTTGAAGGTGTCCCTGTAACGTTTCCTCTGCCCACCTTTGGCTCGTTTGCAGTGAAGGAGTTCCAATAGAGTGCTTGCTTTGGGAGTCTCGTGTCTGGCATGCAAACTAGGTGGCCTGCCCAGTGGAGCTGATCAAGTGTGGTAAGTGCTTCAATGGTGGGGATGTTGGCCTGGTCAAGGACGCTAATGTTGGTGCATCTGTCCTCCCAGGGGATTTGTAGGATCTTGCGGAGGCATCGTTGGTGGTATTTCTCCAGCGACTTGAGGTGTCTACTGTACATGGTCCATGTCTCTGAGCCATACAGGAGGGCGGGTATTACTACAGCCCTGTAGACCATGAGCTTGGTGGCAGTTTTGAAGGCCTGACTTTCAAACAAGTACCCTTTAATGAAGCGATAAGTGTTAATTATTGCCAAACAACCTTTCTGGCACCAAAAATTAACTACTACAAATGTGGAGTCTCATTCCTTCAGTTATTAATTGTTGCTGGAGATTTTAAAAATGTAAATTGATTTTTTTTTTTACTTTACCTTGCTATCTCTCTTTTTCCTCTCTCTCTTAACTGTTCTTTCTGTACTTAATGTGACGTTGAATTCACCCAGTCTAACTTACACTTCCTTCTAAGTCTTTGCATGTTAATTTCCCAATCCTTCAATCTGATTGTTTAAGGAGATACACAGTTGCTTTCCCTCTTCACTCAGGTCCCAGATGTCCTGTTCCCTCACTGCGCCGATATCAGCTCGTACTTTCAGCCACCTGCCATGCAAAAAAAATGTAAAAACCTAAACTTGCAAGGGCACGTCTAATGAACAGCAAACACTATTGGATGCTCTGCCGCAGCAAATTATGGCATAAGATATCCAGGGGGCAAAATTGGCCCTTTTTATAGCCTCGTTAGTGCCTCCAGGGCTATTGCCCCAGAGGTTTTGGGGTGCTATCCGAGCAGTGCCTCGCCCTGTGGTGAGCACCCTGGGCTGGCGTGCACCAAATCCTTCACTGCCACACATCAACCCCTTTGCACCCCGCAGGGCTGGCGTGGACAGATGTCATCGCCAGTTGCTCGGGTCGCGAAGCTGGCAGACCTCCGCCACAAGGGTGCACTTTAAAAGGAAGGCCTTTAGTGTCCCGTGTCACCATTTTTATGTGTCAGCCAACTCTTGCGTCAGCTTGACAATGGTAGCCACCACATCGACTGGGCCACCATCATGCAGCCCAGCATTCTGCTTTCGCTGCTGGGCTACTGGTCCAGCCAATCACATCCCTAGTGGCTCAATGGCAGCCAGCAAAGGGCTTGTAGAGTGCGCAACGGCCCACCCCTTTAATTGAAGGGGAGGGGCCTTTTAATGCATCAGCGTTATGCGGAGCATCCGCGTAGCGCTGGGCTCCTCCGCGTGCCGCTGGACCCAGCACCACACTGCCACCCTGGGAACAGCCCGCCAAGGGACTTTGAGGGACACACGGCCCAATTCCGTGTCTTGGGCAGGACTTCCCGACTGGGCGTGGGAAGTCCTGGCCCTGGAAGCTTACCGCCCCAAATTGGGACGAAAGGAAATTTCCAGTCCCTAATGCATTGCAAAATTGCAAGGGAACAGATTGGAGGAGAGGACAGAGCTTGGACAACTTAGGAGTTGTTGAAAAAAAGGGCCATAGAACGAAACATCTACTAGAGTACAGAAACATAGTAACATAGAAAATAGGTGCAGGAGTAGGCCATTCGCCCCTTTGAGCCTGCACCATCATTCAATATGATCATGGCTGATCATGCAACTTCAGTATCCCATTCCTGCTTTCTCTCCATACCTCATGATCCCTTTAGCTGTAAGGGCCACATCTTACTCCCTTTTGAATATATCGAACGAACTGGCCTCAACAACTTTCTGTGGTAAAGAATTCCACAGGTTCACAATTCTCTGAGTGAAGAAGTTTCTCCTCATCTCGATCCTAAATGGCTTACCCTTATCCTTAGAGGGAGAGATGTGAGAGGATCTTAGTTAATTATGAACATTGCTTTGGTGGAAGAGCATATAAAGTAAGTTGGTTAGAAGTGCATAGTTCCTGTTGAATAAATTCATGTTCGTTTGCTTAATAACTTTAACACAACTAGCGTGATTCTCAACTGCTTAATTCATAATGGACTTGAATATTTTCCCCACTATTGAGATCAGGCTAACTAATCTATAATTTGTAAAATCATCCCTCACTCGTTCAGCATTCAAAAATAATTTAAAAAAGAGCTTTAATCTTCTAGTATCACATTGGTATATCCTTTATTTCCTCCATTAGTTTGATATTGGTGACAGTGCAGCTGTATAATTAAAGCCAGAGAGTTGTATTGAATAACCTGAACAAAGGAATCAAATTAGCACAGAGCTGTTTGAGAGCCTTGCCATAGTAATTCAATAAAAAGAAAGAAAGCCTTGCATTTATATGGTGCATTTCATGGATGTTTCGAAGCATTTCACAGCCAATTAAGTACTTTTGAAGAGTAATCACTATTGTAATGTAGAAAACGTGGCAGCCAATTTGCACACAGCAAACTCCCACAAACAGCAAAGTGATAATGACCAGCTAATGTTTTTTTTTGTGATGTTAGTTGAAGGTTAAATATTGGCCAGATTACTGGGGTGAACTCCCCTCCTCTTCTTCAATATAGTGCCATGGGATTTTTGCGTCCACCCGTGAGGGAAGACGGGGCCTCGGTTTAACATCTCATCTGAAAGACAGCACTGCTGACAGCACCCCCTCAGTACTGCACTGGAGTGTAATCCTAGATTTTAATAAGATAACAAGACTATCATCAGTCATATCCAATCAATTTAGTGCTCGCCAAGGCTTCACTGACATAACCTACAAAACCTGCGACTTCTATCACCTCGAAGGACAAGGGCAGCAGGCACATGGGAACAGCACCACCTCCAAGTTCCCCTCCAAGTCACACACAATCCTGACTTGGAAGTATATCGCCAATCCTTCATCGTCGCTGGGTCAAAATCCTGACACTCCCTCCCTAACAGCACTGTGGGAGTACCTTCACCACACGGACTGCAACAATTCAAGAAGGCGGCTCACCACTGCCCACATCCCATGAATGAATTAAAAAAAAGCTATTTGTAGTTTACTATTAGTATGGTCACACTCAAATCGTTGTGCCACAATTCATTTATGTGAGAGAAAGAAAGAGAAAAAAAACAAAGATAGTAATTTAAGAACATAAGAACATAAGAACATAAGAAATAGGAGTAGGAGTAGGCCATTTGGCCCCTCGAGCTTGCTCTGCCATTCAATAAGATCATGGCTGAACTGATCCTGGCCTCAACTCTACTTCCCTGCCCACTCCCCATAACCCTTGATCCCTTATCATTCAAAAATCTGTCTCTCTCCACCTTAAATATATTCAAAGACCCAGCCTCCACAGTTCTCTGGGATAGAGAATTCCAAAGATTCTCGACTCTCAGAGAAGAAATTCCTCCTCATTTCTGTTTTAATGGGTGACCCCTTATTCTGAAACAATAACCCCCAGTTCTGGATTCCCTCATGAGGGGAAACATCCTCTCTGTATCTACCCTGTCAAACTCCCTCAGAATCTTATATGTTTCAATAAGATCACCTCTCAGTCTTCTAAACTCCAATGAACATAGGCCCAACCTGCTCAACCTTTCTTCATATCACAACCCCTTCATCTCAGGAACCAACCTCGTGAACCTTCTCTGAACTGCCACCAATGTAAGTATATCCTTCCTTAAATAAGGAGACCAAAGCTGTACGCAGTACTCCAGGTGTGGTCTTACCAATGACCTGTACAGTTGTAGCAGGACTTCCCTACTTTTATACTCTATCCCCCTTGCAATAAAGGCCAACATTTCATTTGCCTTCCTAATTTTTGTGTTTCATGTACAAAGACCCCCAGATCCCTCTCTACCGCAGCATTTTGTAATCTCTCCCCATTTAAATAATAATTTGCTTTTTGATTTTTGGTTTCAAAGTGGATAACCTCACATTTCCCAACATTAGACTCCATCTACCAAATTTTTGCCCACTCATTTAGCCTATCTGTATACCTTTGTAGATTAGTTGTGTCCTCCTCACAACTTGCTTTCCCACCTATCTTTGTATCATCAGCAAATTTGACAACATTACACTCAATCCCTTCATCCATTTGACATGAGTCCAATTGTCTGTAACCTCTGCGTAACCTTATCAAATAAATTTACATAAAAGAGAAATAGAGCCAGGGTTTTGGCCTGTGGAAATAATGTAAGTAAAACTCTTAACTTCATCTAGTGTTTACTTAACAGCATTTAGACTTTATGTCCTTAACGGATACAATGCCACTGCAGCAGCAGAATAATACTGTCTGCATTACATGGTAATGATATAATCAATGCTTACTATGAGCCGAATCACTGGAGAACCAAGAGGGTATATATTAAATCTTACATTGAATTTGGATCTTTCAAACTTAAGACATCGCACTTTTTAATCATACATAAAGGAGTCACAACTGAACAACATTTTAAGAAAAAAGAACGCCGGTTATTTTCTGCTGATTTTCCTGACCTTGAACTAGAGCAGCTGCCAATCTAGAGAAACGTCCAACAGCAAGAGTAATTATCCACTTGTTGGCCTCATAATGGTTCAGACCACATTCTCATAGGGAGCATTTAAGCAGGGAGCATAAAAGGACAGGCCAGGGTAGCGACTGAAAATCACAACTGCATTTCAGACTCCATGCTACCCATGAGCAACACTGCAGAAGATCAAGTAGTTATAAATACTATCAGACTCCAAGCCAGCAGAGAGGTATATCATCGGTGGCCAGGTGTCAGAGTAACATAATGGGTCTGTATCCGTCAATTCGACAGGGTGGATCACGACTACCTGTTCGGAACTCTGCACGCTTTCGGGTTCGGGACGCATTTCGTCGCCCGGATCCGACTTTTGTATGCCGCCGCGGAGTGTCTGATTAAGGTTAACAAGTCCTTGACGGCGCCCCTTCGCTTTGGGAGAGGGGTGCGCCAGGGATGCCCCATGTCCGGCCAGTTATATGCCATCTGCGTGGAGCCTTTCCTGCGCCTCCTGCGGATGAGGTTGATGGGACTGGCTCTGCAAGGGCCGGGCGTGGAGGTTGTCCTCTCGGCTTACGCCGATGACGTGCTCCTCACGGTAGAGGATCCCGCTGACCTGCGGAGGATGCGTGAGTGCCAGGAGATTTACTCAGCCTCATCCTCCGCCAGGATCAACTGGGAGAAATGTTCCGGACTCCTGGTGGGTCAGTGGCGGGTGGACTCCCTGCCGGAGGAACTCAGGCCTTTTGCCTGGAGCACGACCCATCTCCTCTATCTGGGAATCTACCTTAGCCCCGACGAGGAAGCCTGGCCGGCGAACTGGCAAGAGCTGGAGGCCAAGGTCGCCGCTCGCCTAGGGCGCTGGTCAGGACTGCTCCGAGTGCTGTCCTACAGGGGTCGAGCGCTAGTCATAAACCAGCTGGTGGCCGCCATGCTGCGGTACCGGCTGGTCACTTTGACCCCTCCCCCTGCGTTTGTCACCAAGATACAGAAGAAGCTGGTGTACTTCTTCTGGAACAACAGGAAGCACTGGATCTCTGCCGCGGTCTTGAGTCTCCCGCTTGGGGAGGGCGGTCAGTCGTTGGTGTGCGCCAGCACCCAGCTCGCGACTTTCCGTCTTCAGACCCTGCAGAGATACCTTTATGTCGAGCCCCCTCCTAGGTGGCGTGCTCTGGCGACGTATTTCTTCCACCAGCAGCACGGCCTCAACTACGACATGCAGCTCCTGTTTGTGAGCTCGGGGGGCGTCAGGACCGCTGGCCAGGAGCTGCCTGTCTTTTACAAGAAACTCATCAGGGTCTGGAACAAAGTCTCCATCAAGTGCAGCTCTCCACCGGCTGGAGTGGCGGCTGTCCTGCACGAGCCGCTGCTCGGGAATCGGTACCTCCATGACCGAGGTTTTAGGTGGCAGTCGGACGAGAGGGCTGTGGCTGGTGAGGTGACTAGGGTCAGGGACCTGCTCGATGGCGGAGGAGCGGGCTGGATGGCGCCAGACACGCTGGCGCGGCGCCTAAATACGGCCGACGCCTGCCGCGCGGCCGATGCCATCAAGTCGCTAAAAACAGCTCTGGGCCCTGACTCCGTTAGGTGCATCGAGGAGGCTCAGGCATGTGGGGAGATCCCGTCCAAACTGACCCCCGTCCGGACGGAATTCCTCATCGGCGCCAAACCCCGAAACCTCCCTTGGGAGCCAGCGCCTCTCAACTTGAGCCGCCTCGGGGAAATCCCCTCCGTGCCTTTCAGTTCCGCGCGGAGGGGTTTCCTGTACGGGCTGCTCCTGCACACCCTCAATTTTGCCATCCTCGCCTGCCGTCCGGACACGCCATGGCGTACCATCTTGCCGTCCGGAGGAGGCGGGGGTCCCCGATGGAGGGCACTCTACGCGGGAGTCCTCCCAGTATTTATCGGGGACTTGGCCTGGAGGGTGGTGCACGGAGCAGTGCCGTGCAATAAATTTTTAAGCCGGTTCACGGGCTCCCAGGCCGCCTGCAATTTCTGCGGTCTGGAAGAGTCCGTGTTCCATGTTTTTATCGAATGCACAAGGTTGCAGTCCCTGTTTTATTATTTAAAGGGGCTGCTCCTGAAATTCTGGCTGCACTTCAGTCCCACACTCCTGATCTTTGGGCACCCTGTGCGGAGGGGAGCGGATCGGTCCGAAGGCCTCCTCGTAGGACTGCTCCTGGGCACGGCCAAGGGTGCCATCAGCCGGTCCAGGCAGCGGGCGGTCGAGGGGGTCGTTCAACCTGACTGCCTGCCTCTCTTCTGTGCGTACATCCGCGCCAGGGTGTCCTTGGAGATGGAGCGCACGGTGTCCACCGGTATGCTCGCGGCCTTCCGCGAGAGGTGGGCACCGGAGGGACTGGAGTGCATCATCACGCCCGGCAACCAAATTTTAATTTGATTTTATGCTTTAAAGTTTAATTTGTTTTAATTGCCGGTGTTTTTAGTGTCCCCCTCCCCTTTTATAGGGGGCACTTGGAGAAAAAATATGATTTTAGTGCCCAAAAAAAAAACTTTAAAAAAAAAACACAAAAAAAAAATACAAAAAGAAACAAAAAAAGAGCCTTGTAAATGTTTGGTGCGTCCCCCAGATCGGGGGGCCACGATTTAATGTTTTCGTTTCCTCCCAAAAGAGTTCTGTATCCATCAAGCTAGGCCTGAAATTTAGACAAGGCGCTGGCCAAGGCTTCGGAGAGATTGTGCACAATCTTTGTTCCCTTCGAATACCAGAGAGGTTTCTGTAGCTCTAGGGAATATGGAGTGCAACACTGCACTCAAGTAACTCATCCTAAAAGAATACCAGTAATGTAATTTAGCCCCAGCACTGGGGAAGTTGGTGAAATGGTGGTAGATATTCTCTGTAACTCACGCTGTTCCTGCCAATAGCTGTGAAAGTATCCTAACAAGTGGTTCATTGCAGTGATCTGATTGATATTCTTCTGTCCACAGAAGTGGAAAGTTGGAATTCTCTAAACCCCAAAAGCCGCTCCATCAATTAAAAATGTCAAAACTGAGATTGATAGGTTTTTGTTAGACTAGGCTATTAAGGGTTATGGAACCAAGGCAGGTAGATGGAGTGAAGATACAGATCAGTCATGATCTAATTGAATGGCGGAACATGCTTGAGAGGTTGAATAGGCTACTCCTGTTTCTATAAATAGCTCTAATTTACTCAAACAATGCTCCATTGAATTGATCCCTATGCCTTGTGGTTTGTAGCAGTTTCCTGTTATTTATTTTGTTCCTATAACATAACTATCTATCTAAATTACAGTCGGTAATTTTCACTTTATAACTAGATTTGCCCTCTTGTTAAATGTCACTACCGGGCATAATTACCTCTACCTAACTTTACCTGTGCTTAATATATTTAAAGCTACTATTTGAAATACAGCTCTGTGTGTCGGGAGCTTTTAGTATTCCTTTTGCAAACTATTCAGCATAATTCAACAGAGCAAATTTAAAATCCCAACAAGACCAAACCAGTACAGTAAGATTAATTAACTTTTCATCACAGCCCTGCAGCCATCTCCAGGGTAAAATCAGCAAGTGACACCAATTCAAAAGTATGCTCCAGAGAGAAGACATGAATACCTGAAGATTCAAGACAGATGTCTCTAATAGCTCTTTTACATGATAAAACAGCTACAGAAATTAGTTTTGCTCATCCAGCGCTCAACACCACTGCTGTTGAAAGTGCTCCGCTTACATTAAGAGGTAGTTTAATAAGCAGCCAGGGTGAATGACTCAACAAACATGTATTATAGTGTCAGCTTTGGCAAGTTGCCTTGGAGTCAGAAGGTTGGGAGTACAAGCCACTTTCTAGATCTTCAACTCACAATCCATGGCAGTAGTCTGGTGCAATACTGAAAGAGTGCTGCATTGTCTGAATTGCGGTCCTTTGGCTAAGAAATTAAACCAAAGCCCATTGAATGCCTCTTTTTGTACCATTGTGACAATGCGCATTTAAAGAGCAGAGTGTGCTGGCAACATTGTTCCCTCAACCAATACAACCAAAGACAAATTATTTGGACTGCTCATCCATATCACTGATGTTTGCCTTCCAGCATAAAATGGCTGCTGCATCTGTCTGTATGTCAACAGTCACTGCATTTCAAGGTAATGTATTGAAATGAAGCACATTAAAACATTTTTGAGAAATGTGACAACGTGCTATATAATTTTATGTCCTACAATCCTCCGAGATCTCTGCGCTCCTCGAATTCTGGCCTCCTGAGACTTTGGCCTGGAAATTCGTCTTGGGCGGTGGTGCAAAACGGCCGGTATTGGATCGGCTGCCTGTTTCATGTTGAGACAAGCACCAAACCTCCAAACCCTCCCCCTTCATCCCAGGAGCATGAGGCTGGGATGATTTTAACTCCAAGGCCTCATTTGCATGGCCTCCGCCAGCCTACACCCCCCCTCCACCCCCGGTCGCTTACCGCCAGAAACAGATGGGTAGTGGCAGCTGGCTGATGGGCTTGAGCAGAATGTCAGGCAGCATGGTGTCATTGACTGGGACTGAAAGAACATTCCCCATGTCATGTATGTATATGCTGTTTGTAGCCACCAGATGCTGTCATTGTTAGAGGCCACTGAGCAGCACGCACATAGTGCTGCTCTGGAAAAAAAGGCCAGCCATTTTGTGAGTCAGACACTTTGGACCTAAATAAAGCAGAGCCAAGGTTGTACCTTGCTTAGTTAAACAGTACTCAGTTAGAACCTTTATTGCATACAAAACATTTGGCGACGAGAATACAAGAACCTTTGTTTGCAAAATGAACACGATTGGATTTTTAGAGCAATTCATGGAGGGAGAAGATTAGGCAGACTTTGTGAGCCACTTGAAACAATACTTCATGGCCAACAAAATGAAGGGGGTCGATGATGCAGATCGGCGCTGGGCCGTGTTCCTCACTGTGTGCGGTTCAAAGATCTACGGTCTGATTAAGAATTTACTCATACCTAGTGATCCAACAGAGAAAACGTACGAGGAATTGTGTACATTGGTATGGGAGCACCTCAAGCCAGACGACGGCATCATCATCTCGAGATACAGGTTTTATACACACATTTGATCGGAGGGCAAGAGCGCGGCAGAATTCGTTGCCAACCTGAGACGTCTAGCGGGACAGTGCAAGTTCGGGATGGTGTTGGCAGACATGCTGCAGGACTTCTTTGTTGTCAGCATCAACCACGAGGTGATCCTGCGCAAACTTTTGGCGGTGGAGGAGTTGGATTGACGGTGGATAGGCAATGGCAAACATTTAAAGATCACATGGATGAACTTCAACAATTGTACATCCCTGTCTGGAGTAAAAATAAAACGGGGAAGGTGGCTCAACCGTGGCTAACAAGGGAAATTAAAGATAGTGTTAGATCCAAGGAAGAGGCATATAAATTCGCCAGAAAAAACAGCAAACGAGAGGACTGGGAGAAATTTAGAATTCAGCAGAGGAGGACAAAGGGTTTAATTAGGAGAGGGAAAATAGAGAATGAGAGGAAGCTTGCTGGGAACATAAAAACTGACTGCAAAAACTTCTATAGATATGTGAAGGGGGAAAGATTGGTGAAGATAAACGTAGGTCCTTACAATCAAATTCAGGTGAATTTATAATGGGGAACAAAGAAATGGCAGACCAGTTGAACAAATACTTTGGTTCTGTCTTCACGAAGAAAGACACAAACAACCTTCCAGAAATACTAGGGGACCGAGGGTCTAGTGAGAAGGAAGAACTGAAGGAAATTGTGTTCGGGAAATTGATGGGATTGAAGACCGATAAATCCCCGGGGCCTGATAGTCTGCAACCCAGAGTACTTAAGGAAGTGGCCCTAGAAATAGTGGATGCATTGGTGATCAGTTTCCAACAGTCTATCTTTCTGGATCAGTTCCTATGGACTGGAGAGTAGCTAATGAACCCCACTTTTTCAAAAAGGAGGGAGGGAGAAAATGGGTAATTATAGACCAGTTAGCCTGACATCAGTAGTGGGGAAAATGTTGGAATCAATTATTAAAGATGAAATAGCAGCGCATTTGGAAAGCAGTGACAGGATCGGTCCAACTCAGCATGGATTTATGAAAGGCTTGACAAATCTTGTGGAATTTTTTGAGGATGTAACTAGTAGAGTGGACGAGGGAGAACCAGTGGATCTGGTGTATTTGAACTTTCAAAGGGCTTTTGAGAAGGTCCCACACAAGAGATTGGTGTGCAAAATTAAAGCACATGGTATTGGGGGTAACGTACTGACGTGGATAGAGAACTGGTTGGCAGACAGGAAGCAAAGATTCGGGATAAACAGGTCCTTTTCAGAATGGCAGGTAGTGACTAGTGGGGTGCCACAGGGCTCAGTGCTGGGATCCCAGTTCTTTACAATATACATCAATGATTTAGATGAAGGAATTGAATGTAATATCTCCAAGTTTGCGGATGACACTAAACTGGGTGGCGGTGTGAGCTGTGAGGAGGACGCTAAGGGGCTGCAGGGTGATTTGGACAGGTTAGGTGAGTGGGCAAATGCATGGCAAATGCAGTATAATGTGGATAAATGTGAGGTTATCCACTTTGATGGCAAAAACAGGAAGACAGAATATTATCGGAATGGCGGCAGATTAGGAAAAAGGGAGGTGCAACGAGACCTGGGTGTCATGGTACATCAGTCATTGAAAGTTGGCATGCAGGTACAGCAGATGGTGAAGAAGGCAAATGATATGTTGGCCTTCATAGCTAGGGGATTTGAGTATAGGAGCAGAGAAGTCTTACTGCAGTTGTACAGGGCCTTGGTGAGGCCTCACAAGGAATATTGTGTTCAGTTTTGGTCTCCTAATCTGAGGAAGGACGTTCTTGCTATTGACGGAGTGCAGCAAAGTTCACAGACTGATTCCCGGGGTGGCAGGACTGACATATGAGGAGAGACTGGATCGACTGGGCCTGTATTCACTGGAATTTAGAAGGATGAGAGGGGATCTCATGGAAACCGATAAAATTCTGACCAGACTCAACAGGTTAAATGCTGGAAGAATGTCCCCGGTGTTGGGGAAGTCCAGAACCAGGTGACACAGTTTAAGGATAAGGGGTAGGCTGAGATGAGGAGAAACATCTTAACTCAGAGAGTTGTTAGCCTGTGAAATTCCTTACCACAGAGAGTTGTTGATGCCAGTTCATTGGATATATTCAAGAGGGAGTTAGATATGGCCCTTACGGCTAAAGGGATCAAGGGGTATGGAGAGAAAGCAGGAAAGGGGTACTGAGTTGAATGATCAGCCATGATCTTATTGAATGATGGTGCAGGCTTGAATGGCCGAATGGTCTACTCCTGCACCAATTTTCTATGTTTCTATGTTTCTATTTAGAAAGGGCCTTCCAGATCGCTGAATCATGTATGACAACGGACAGGAGTTTAAAGTAAATATCGGTGAAGAACCGAACCTCGGCAAGTACTGTAAATGCGATTGATTCGGCGTTCGGCAGAGCGGCACATGGCAGGGACTGTCCGCCTGCATTCGCGAAACCTGTGGCTGCCCAAAGTCCGCCAGAGGGAATGTATCCTTCCTCTCCATGCTGGCATTGTGGGTCAAATCATCGGCACCAGCAGTGCAAATTTAAGCAATATAGTTGAAAAGGCTGTCTGATAGTGGGGCATCTCCAGCACAAGTGTCCGCAGAAGAGCAAGCGAGCTGTGACACACCATGTGGAGGATGAGAGTCAGACTAGCGCGGAGCCTGATACGCAATCCGAGATGACAGATACATGTGCCCAAGTATTGAGCACGTTCCCTTCGCTGCTCGAACCGGGTATAAGCAACTTCACGGGAGCCAAGGTGCAGATCCATGTGGACTCAGATGCAAGACCCGTCCATCATAAAGCTCGGGCAGTGCCGTATATGATGAGGGAGTAGGTCGAAAATGAACTGGACAGACTCCATCGTGAAGGGATCATATCACCGGTTGAATTTAATGAATGGGCCAGCTCCATTGTTCCTCTGTTGAAAAGTGATGGCACAGTCAGAATCTGTGGAGACTACAAGGGTACGATCAACAGGGTTTCGAAACAATATCAGTACCTATTACTGAAGGCTGATGACTTATTTGCGACGCCAGCCAGAGGGAAGTCATTCACAGAACTGGACTTAACGTCAGCCTATATGACGCAGAAGTTGGTCGAGATGTCGAAGAGATTTACATGCATTAACGTGCACAAAGAACTGTTTATTTACCACAGGTGCCCATTTGGAATTCGCTCGGCTGCAATATTCCAGAGGAATATGGAAAGTCTACTGAAATCTGTTCCCAGAACCGTCGTGTTCCAAGATGACATCCTGATCACCGGTCGTGACTCCAAGGAACATCTGAACAACCTGGAAGAGGTTCTACTGCATTTGGACAGAGTGAGACTCAGACTGAAATGCTCTGGTACCGGAGGTCAAATTCCTCGGGAGGAAAATCGCCGCTGATAGCATCAGACCTACTGACGTGAAAACCAAAGCCACCAAAAATGCACCCAAGCCACAGAACTTGACGGACATGTGCTCGTTCCTGGGTCTATTCAACTACTTTGGTAACTTCCTACCTAAATTGAGCACCTTACTTGAACCACTGCACATGCTATTGAGAAAAGGCAACAATTGGGTGTGGGGCGCATTGCAAGACAGAACTTTCGAGAAAACCACCAATCTGCTTTGCTCGAACAAGCTGCTGGTACATTATGACCCATGTAAACGTTTAGTTTTGGCCTGTGACGCATCGTCATATGGAATTGTTTACGTGTTACAACAAGCCAATGAGTCGGGGAAACTTCAACCTGGCGCGTATGCATCCAAAAGTTTGTCTAAAGTAGAAAAAGCCTACAGTATGGTAGACAAAGAAGCTTTAGCATATGTGTACGGTGTTAAAAAGATGCATCAATACCTGTTCGGTCTGAGGTTCGAATTAGAGACCAATCACAAGCCACTCATTTCGTTGCTTTCAGAGAGCAAAGTTATCAATACCAATGCTTCATCCCGGATCCTAAGGTGGGTGCTGACATTATCTACCTATGATTATGTCATTCGCCACAGACCTGGCACAGAGAATTGTGCCGATGCTTTGAGCCGGCTGCCGTTGCCCACACCAGAGGTAGAAACGCCACAACCGGCAGATTTAATGTTAATCATGGATGCTTTTGAGAGTGAAGATACCCCTGTCATGGCTCAGCAAGTTAAGACCTGGACCAGCCAGGACCCAATATTATTGGTGGTTAAAGGCTTGCATCCTCAAAGGGGATTGGTCTGCCATACCTAAGCAAATGTACGAGAAGGTCAAACCGTATATTCGTCGCAAGGACAAACTGTCTATTCAAGAAGATTGCATACTGTGAGGCAATCGAGTTGTAATGCCTAAGAAAAGGAGAGAGAAGTTTGTGCGTCAGTTACACAGCACACATCCTGGTATAGTGATGATGAAGGCCATCGCCAGATCCCACGTATGGTGGCCAGGAATTGATTCTGAGCTGGAAGCATGCATGCATCAGTGCAATATCTGCATGCAGCTTAGCAAAGCATCAGCAGAATCGTCGCTGAGTCTGTGGTCATAGCCATCCAAACCTTGGTCCAGGATCCATGTAGATTTTGCAGGTCCCTTCCTGGGCAAGATGCTTTTAGTGGTGGTGGATGCTTATTCAAAGTGGATAGAATGCATAATCATGTCATCCAGTACGTCCACGGCAACCATAGAGAATCCCAATGACATGTTCGCGACACATGGTCTGCCTGACATAGTGATGAGCGACAATGGGTCGTGCTTCACTAGTCAGGAGATTCCAAGGCTGGAATCGAACTGAGACGGTCAACATGGGAGCGTAAAGCACCGGACCGTCTCAACCTATGAAAGACTGTGATAAGATCTCATAGGAGGGTATTGTCATGTATGTATATGCTGTTTGTAGCCACCAGATGGTGTCATTGTTGGAGGCCACTGAGCAGCACGCACATGGTGCTGCTCTGGTATAAAAGGCCAGCCATTTTGTGAGTCAGACACTTTGGGCCTAAATAAAACAGAGCCAAGGTTGTACCTTGCTTAGTTAAACAGGACTCAGTTTGAACCTTTATTGCATACATAACACCCCACAATCCAGGAAATTTGCAGGATGGGGATTGCGGGAGGTTCACTCAATTGGGAAGCGGGCAGTACAAGGGTAGGGCAGGCCTAAACATTCATCGTGGGCCTCAGCGAAGCACTCCTGCTCATCCTGGCCCCACAGGAAGGTATTTAAAAAATGTGAAAATCTTACCTTCTGTGGGCCGCTTCTGGTTACCACTCTGACCACAGAAGATTTCCCATTCAGGTCACCAGTTAAACTAGCAGTTGGGCCCCAATGACAACATCGAAGCTGCATATTTAAAGAAGGTCCCTGCCGATTTTTGGCGGGTATGTTTGTCACCTGCTCAGAAGAGTGGGTTAAAATTAGAAAAGTGAGAAAAGGGAGCAAGATGTCATTGGGTAAATATCCTGGCCGATTCCAAACTGCCTGACTGGCTGGTTTTCCCCAAGAGGGCAAGATTGTAATTGCACCAGAGATGTTGGAAGTAGCAAGATCTGTACATTTATATTACACATTTGCCAGCAGCAACAGCAAATCAGTAATATAAATGTAGATTATCTCATTAAAAATTATTCATATACTTGGTCTTAATGATTATCCTTGTACATTTACACTGTGTTCATTTTCAGTGAAAAAATAAACTGGATCCCTTCGCACATTGCAAACTGTTCCTCTAACTGATTAGTCACTTGCTAGTGCAGGCTTGTGTATCCTATTATCTGTAATTGCCTTTTTGTGCTCCTTCAAGCTATCATAATCACCTTTCAATATATATTTCTCTCTAAATATGATGATATTTAGATTATATCACATCTCCAATTTAAAGTTTAGCATTTCCTGTCAGTGCAAGCAGCTTGTTAAGAAACCAAACTTTCCCCTGATGATCACTGGGCTATTGCCCATCTATCGCCCATTTTACTTAAAAAGTGGAAAGTTGGGCCGGAACGTTGCCCCAAAGATCGCTGGCCCAACTTTCAGCACACAAGAATTTCACACCGCCGAGGTGATCGCACACCACAACTTTCAACACATTGTCCACACATCGCTGGGCTGATCGCTCGCCGAGAAGATCACTGGAGATCGCGGGAGAAAAGCTGCTCCTGACTGGCACTGTTCAGCAGGACTCGGCACTATGAACGCCATTTTCAACATTGGAGGATGTGAGAGGCTGCTTGAAGAAGTGGTTTATGAGGATAATTAATTTGGGAGTTATTTTAAGGGCCTTACTGGCTCATCTGCTCACATTTCTATTTATAGAGGACATTTTGGGCATTTATAGCAATAGTGATGGGGTCTGTAACTTCTCTAGCATTGTTGGTGAATAATCACATGCTGGAGACTGAAGATGGGTTTATTGAAGAACATTATGTGCCCAATCAAAGAGGTGGCAGACTGATGCGGAGGAGGAGACCTTACACCCGACGAACTTACAGGGAAAAGCAATCATACCTGAACTTGTCCGATAAAACATGCCTTACGAGGCTGCGCTTCCAAAAGTAGGTCATCACTGAGATATGCCAACTAATTAAAGGAGATCTGCAGCCTACCAGCATCATCAGGACCGCACTGCCCATTGAGGTAAAGGTAACTGCGGCACTTTCCTTCTACGCATCGGGCTCCTTTCAGGCTTCAGCTGCCGACATTTGTGGTATCTCTCAGCACGCCACACATTGCTCCATTCGACAGGTGACTAAAGTCCTTTACACACGCAGAATAGGCTTTAGAAGCTATCCTATGACCAGGGAGGCACAGACTGGGAGGGCTTTGGGTTTCTCGAGAATAGCAAGCTTCCCCAAGGTGCAGGGAGCAATAGACTGTACGCATATCGCCCTGAAAGCACTTTACAGGATGCAGAGCTGATTTGTAACCGAAAGGGATTCCACTCCCTGAATGTGCAGCTCGTTGTCGACCAAATAATCATGGCAGTAAATGCTCATTTTCCAGGCAGCATCCATGATGCGCACACCTTGCGTGACAGCACTGTCTCTGACCCATTTAAGAGTCAGCCACAAGGTCACAGTTGGATGCTGGGGGATAAAGCCAGTTGGCTCAGGACCCTCCTGTGTAATCACCAGATGGAAGCCGAGAAGTGCTACAATGAAAGCTATATAGCTACATGTAGAAAAGACAATTGGAATACTGCTGCACCACTTTAGATGCCGAGACCACTCTCAAGGCAGCCTGCAATACCACCCTGACCAGGTCGCTGAGTTTATTGTGGTGTGCTGCATGTTGCATAACCGAGCGATCAGGAGAGGACAACAACTGCCAAATGGGGCTACCAGTCCACCTCAGGAGAGAATGGAGGTAGAAGAGGCAGAAGAGGAGGAGGAGGATGATGAGGACCTCAGGGAGGACAATCAGCCTGGCAGTGAACCCATGCCCCACACCCTCTCGCAAGACTGGAAAAGCCCCGTGGGACTTACGCAGCTGCAAAACTCTTGCGTCAACCGCTCATAAATGAACGCTTTGCATGAACTTACATTGGTGACGGTTACAGTTACAGTTACATAGAAACATAGAAACATAGAAAATAGGTGCAGGAGCAGGCAATTCGGTCCTTTGAGCCTGCATCGCCATTCAATATGATCATGGCTGACCATGCAACCTCAGTACCCCACCCCTGCCTTCTCGCCATACTCACTGATCGCTTTAGCCGCAAGAGCCACATCTAACTCCCTTTTGAATAGGTCCAACGAACTGGACTCCACAACTTTCTTTGGCAGAGAATTCCACAGGTTCACAACTCTCTGGGTGAAAAAGTTTCTCTTCATCTTGGTCCTATACGGCTTACCCCTTATCGTTAGACTATGTCCCCTGGTTCTGGACTTTCCCAACATCAGGAAAATTCTTCCTGCATCTAACATGTACAGTCCCGTCAGAATTCTATGAGATTCCCTCTCATTCTTCTAAATTCCAGTGGGTATAAGCCTAGCCAATCCAGTCTTTCCTCATATGTCAGTCCTGCCATCCTGGGAATCAGTCTGGTGAACCTTCGTTGCACTCCCTCAATAACAAGCACGTACTTCCTCAGATTAGAAGACCAAAACTGCACACAATACTCAAGGTGTGGTCTCACCAAGGCCCTGTACAACTGCAGCAAGACCTCCCTGCAACTATACTCAAATCCCCTCGCTATGAAGGCCGGAATGCCATTTGCTTTCTTTACTGCCTGCTGCACCTGCATGCCAACTTTCAATGACTGATGTACCATGACACCCAGATCTTGTTGTGCCTCCCCTTTTACTAATCTGTCACCATTCAGATAATATTCTGCCTTCCTATTTTTGCCACCAAAGTGGATAACTTCACATGTATCCATATTATACTGCATCTGCCATGTAATTGCCCATTCACCTAACCTGTCCAAGTCCTCCTGCAGCCTTTTAGCGTCCTTCTCACAGCTCACACCGTCACCCAGCTTAGTGTCATCTGCAAACTTGGAGATATTACATTCAATTCCTTCATCCACATCTTTAATGTACATTGTAAATAGCTGGAGTCCCAGCACTGAAACCTGTGGCGCCCCACTAGTCACTGCCTGCCATTCTGAAAAGGAACCGTTTATTCCCACTCTTTGCTTCCTGTCTGTCAACCATTTCTCTATCCACGTCAATACATTACCCCAAATACCATGTGTCTTAATTTTGCACACTAATCTCTTGTGTGGGACCTTGTCAAAAGCCTTTTGAAAGTCCAAATACACCACATCCACTGCTTCTCCCTTATCCACTCGACTAGTTACATCCTCAAAAAATTCTAGAAGATTTGTCAAGCATGATTTACCTTTCACAAATCCATGCTGACCTGGACTGATTCTGTCACTGCTTTCCAAATGCGCTGCTATTACATCTTTAATAATTGATTTTAGCATTTTCCCCACCACTGATGTCAGGCTATAATTCCCTGTTTTCTCTCTCCCTTCTTTTTTAAAAAGTGGGGTTACATTAGCTACCCACCAATCCATAGGAACAAATCCTGAATCCATGAAATGTTGGGAAATGACCACCAATGCATCCACTATTTCATAAGAACATAAGAATTAGGAACAGGAGTAGGCCATCTAGCCCCTCGAGCCTGCTCCGCCATTCAATAAGATCATGGCTGATCTGGCCGTGGACTCAGCTCCACTTACCCGCCCTTTCCCCATAACCCTTAATTCCCTTATTGGTTAAAAATCTATCTATCTGTGACTTGAATACATTCAATGAGCTAGCCTCAACTGCTTCCTTGGGCAGAGAATTCCACAGATTCACAACCCTCTGGGAGAAGAAATTCCTTCTCAACTCGGTTTTAAATTTGCTCCCCCTTATTTTGAGGCTGTGCCCCCTAGTTCTAGTCTCCCCTACCAGTGGAAAGAACCTCTCTGCCTCTATCTTGTCTACCCTTTCATGATTTTAAATGTTTCTATAAGATCACCCCTCATCCTTCTGAACTCCAACGAGTAAAGACCCAATCTACTCAATCTATCATCATAAGGTAACCCCCTCATCTCCGGAATCAGCCTAGTGAATCGTCTCTGTACCCCCTCCAAAGCCAGTATATCCTTCCTTAAGTAAGGTGACCAAAACTGCACGCAGTACTCCAGGTGCGGCCTCACCAATACCCTATACAGTTGCAGCAGGACCTCCCTGCTTTTGTACTCCATCCCTCTCGCAATGAAGGCCAACATTCCATTCGCCTTCCTGATTACCTGCTGCACCTGCAAACTAACTTTTTAGGATTAATGCACAAGGACCCCCAGGTCCCTTTGCACCTCAGCATGTTGTAATTTCTCCCCATTCAAATAATATTCCCTTTCACTGTTTTTTTTCCCAAGGTGGATGACCTCACACTTTCCGACATTGTATTCCATCTGCAAAACCTTCGCCCATTCGCTTAACCTATCCAAATCTCTTTGCAGCCTCTCTGTGTCCTCGACACAACCCGCTTTCCCACTAATCTAAGTGTCATCTGCAAATTTTGTTACACTACACTCTGTCCCCTCTTCCAGGTCATCTATGTATATTATAAACAATTGTGGTCCCAGCACCGATCCCTGTGGCACACCACTAACCACCGGTTTCCAACCCGAAAATGACCCATTTATCCCGACTCTCTGCTTTCTGTTCGCCAGCCAATTCTCTATCCATGCTAATACATTTCCTCTGACTCCGCATACCTCTATCTTCTGCAGTAACCTTTTGTGTGGCACCTTATCGAATGCCTTTTGGAAATCTAAATACACCACATCCATCGGTACACCTCTATCCACCATGCTCGTTATATCTTCAAAGATCTCGGGCCACTTCCTTATTACTCTGGGATGCAGACTATCAGGCCCTGGGGATTTATAGGCCTTCAGTCCCTTCAATTTTTCTAACATAATTTCCTGACTAATAAGGATTTCCCTCTGTTCCTCCTTCTCGCTAGACCCTTGGTCCTCTTGTATTTTCGGGAAGTTATTCGTGTCTTCCTTAGTGAAGACAGAACCAATGTATTTGTTCAATTGGCCTGCCATTTCCTTGTTCCCCATTATAAATTCTCCTGATTCTGACTGCAAGGGACCTACATTAGTCTTTTCTCTTCACATATCTATAGAAGCTTTTGCACGGAAAGACGGAAAGACAACAGTTGCAGTTGTGTAATTTTTCCTCCTTGCCTGGCATGGCCTGGCCATTGTTTTCCAACAATTGTATTCATGTTTTACCTTACCTTACATTATTTTAAGACAATGCACAACAATTGTAAAATTCAATAACATTTTTAAATAATTTAACAAAGTAACTATCTTTTTCAACTGTAACAGCAGCTCCCCGCCCCACCCCCCTCCCACTCCCAACAGTCACCCAACATTAAATTAAAAAAACATGAACAACAACAACAATAAGAACACAACAATAATAACAACAATAAAACACCCCCCGCTCCCTACCTGCGGCCATGCTTCCCTCCAGATCCTGTACCACTCCCGTGTCTTAGCCGCCCATTTGAATCCCCGGGCAGCGGGAGGATGATGACTTGCAGCAGGCGAAATCTAGACTTCCTGCTGTGGGGGGAGGGGGCAGTTGGGGTGGTGACTGTGGCAGGATCCTCTCAGGGGGTGGTGGGGGAGAAGACATTTCTCATGAAACGACTTCCGAGCCAGAAGGAAGTTCTTCCTCCTGACTGGCATCTGTACTGGCGTTTGGTGGGACGGTACCTTGGGGTGCAGTGCTGTCTCCAACCAGTCTCGCATGACGCAAGGTATGGATGGCAGTGGACTGTTCACGCATTTCCCTGATCATCTGCTGCATAATCACAATCACTAAGGAGGTGGTAATCAGTAAGATAATGGGACTAAAGGCAGATAAACCCCCTGGACCTGATGGCTTGCATCCTAGGGGCTTAAGAGAATTAGCGGCAGGGATAGTGGATCCATTGGTTGTAATTTACCAAAATTCCCTGGATTATGGGGAGGTCCCAGCAGATTGGAAAACTGCAAATGTAACGCCCCTATTTAAAAAAGGAGGCAGACAAAAAGAAACAAACTATAGACCAGTTAGCCTAACATCTGTTGCAACGAAAATGTTGGAATCCATTATTAAAGAAGCAGTAACAGGACATTTGGAAAGCAAAATTTGGTCGGGCAAAGTCAGCATGGATTTATGAAGGAGAAGTCATGTTTGACAAATTTGCTGGAATTCCTTGAGGATGTAACGTATAGGGTGGATAAAGGGGAACCAATGAATGTGGTGTATTTAGACTTCCAGAAGGCATTTGACAAGGTACCACACAAAAGGTTACTGCACAAGATAAAAGTTCACGGGGTTGGGGGTAATATATTAGCATGGAAAGAAGATTGGCTGACAAACAGAAAACAGAGAGTCGGGATATCTAGTTCATTCTCTGGTTGGCAATCAGTAACGAGTGGGGTGCCGCAGAGATAAGTGCTGGGACCTCAACTATTTACAATCTATATTAATGACTTGGAAGAGGGGACTGTGTGTAATGTAGCCAAGTTTGCTGACGATACAAAGATGGGAGGAAGGGCAATGTGTGAGGAGGACATAAAGATGCTGCAGGAGGACATAGACAGGCTAAGTGAGTGGGCAAGAATTTGGCAGATGGAGTATAATGTTGGAAAGTGTGAGGACCTGCACTTTGGCAGAAAAAAATCAAAGAGCAAGTTATTATTTAATGGAGAAAGATTGCAAAGTTCTGCAGTACAGCGGGACCTGGGGGTACTTGTGCATGAAACACAAAAGGATAGTATGCAGGTACAGCGAGTGATCAGGAAGGCCAATGGAATCTTGGCCTTCATTGCAAAGGGGATGGAGTATAAAAGCAGTGAAGTCTTGTTACAGCTGTACAGGATATTGGTGAGGCCACTCCTGGAATACTGCGTGCAGTTTTGGTTTCCATATTTAAGAAAGGATATGCTTGCTTTGGACGCAGTTCAGAGAAGGTTCACTCGATTGATCCCGGGGATGAGGTAATTGACTTATGAGGAAAGGTTGAGTAGTTTGGGCCTCTATTCATTGGAAATCAGAAGAATGAGAGGTGATCTTTTCGAAACATATAAGATTATGAGAGGGCTTGACAAGGTGGATGCAGAGAGGATGTTTCCACTGGTGGGGGAGACTAGAACTAGAGGGCATGATCTTAGAATAAGGGGCCGCCCATTTTGAACTGAGATGAGGAGAAATTTCTTCTCTCAGAGGGTTGTGAATCTCTGGAATTCGCTGCCTCAGAGAGCTGTGGAAGCTAGGTCATTGAATAAATTTAAGACCGAAATAGACACTTTCTTGAGCGATGGGGGATGAAGGGTTATGGGGAGCGAGCGGGAAAGTGGAGCTGAGTCCATGATCTTATTGAATGTGGAGCAGGCTCGAGAGGCTTTATGGCCTACTCCTGCTCCTATTTCTTATGTTCTTATGTTCTTATATCCTCTGATATGCGAGCAGACATCCGGGCAATGTTCCCCATGAACCCACCAAATGCCTGGAGGAGTTCGTGAATTATCGCGACGCTCTCCATGCACAGTCTGTACATGCCCTCGTATCGATCTGCCCATCACGCTTCACTGACTCAACCTCCGTGGGTCGGCGTGGGCATTGTACGCCTTGGAGTTGCCTGCTGCAAGCCGCTTGAGCCCCCTACTTCTTCTGTCGAAGACGGCGACGATGAA